>NC_140024.1:29772330-29810048 GCF_964263955.1 Coregonus lavaretus
CAGGTGTGGTAGAGAGGGAGAGACAGCAGGTGTGGTAGAGAGGGAGAGGGAGAGACAGCAGTGTGGTAAAGAGGGAGAGAGAGAGACAGCAGGTGAGGTAGAGAGGGAGAGGGAGAGACAGCAGGTGTGGTAGAGAGGTAGAGGGAGAGGGAGAGACAGCAGGTGTGGTAGAAAGGGAGAGGGAGAGACAGCAGGTGTGGTAGAGAGGGAGAGAGAGCGACAGCAGGTGTGGTAGAGAGGGAGAGAGAGATACAGCAGGTGTGGTAGAGAGGGAGAGAGAGAGGGAGAGACAGCAGGTGTGGTAGAAAGGGAGAGGGAGAGACAGCAGGTGTGGTAGAGAGGGAGAGAGAGAGACAGCAGGTGTGGTAGAGAGGGAGAGGGAGAGACAGCAGGTGTGGTAGAGAGGGAGAGAGAGAGAGCAGGTGTGGTAGAGAGGGAGAGACAGCAGGTGTGGTAGAAAGGGAGAGGGAGAGACAGCATGTGTGGTAGAGAGGGAGAGGGAGAGACAGCAGGTGTGGTAGAAAGGGAGAGGGAGAGACAGCAGGTGTGGTAGAGAGGGAGAGAGAGAGAGACAGCAGGTGTGGTAGAGAGGGAGAGGGAGAGACAGCAGGTGTGGTAGAGAGGGAGAGAGAGAGAGACAGCAGGTGTGGTAGAGAGGGAGAGGGAGAGACAGCAGGTGTGGTAGAGAGGTAGAGGGAGAGACAGCAGGTGTGGTAGAGGGGGAGAGAGAGAGACAGCAGGTGTGGGAGAGAGGGAGAGAGAGAGACAGCAGGTGTGGTAGAGAGGGAGAGGGAGAGACAGCAGGTGTGGTAGAGAGGTAGAGGGAGAGACAGCAGGTGTGGTAGAGAGGGAGAGACAGCAGGTGTGGGAGAGAGGGAGAGAGAGAGACAGCAGGTGTGGTAGAGAGGTAGAGGGAGAGACAGCAGGTGTGGTAGCGAGGGAGAGACAGCAGGTGTGGGAGAGAGGGAGAGAGAGAGACAGCAGGTGTGGTAGAGAGGTAGAGGGAGAGACAGCAGGTGTGGTAGAGAGGTAGAGGGAGAGACAGCAGGTGTGGTAGAGAGGGAGAGACAGCAGGTGTGGGAGAGAGGGAGAGAGAGAGACAGCAGGTGTGGTAGCGAGGGAGAGACAGCAGGTGTGGGAGAGAGGGAGAGAGAGACAGCAGGTGTGGTAGAGAGGTAGAGGGAGAGACAGCAGGTGTGGTAGAGAAGGAGAGGGAGAGACAGCAGGTGTGGTAGAGAGGGAGAGAGAGAGACAGCAGGTGTGGTAGAGAGGGAGAGAGAGAGACAGCAGGTGTGGTAGAGAGGGAGAGGGAGAGGGAGAGACAGCAGGTGTGGTAGAAAGGGAGAGGGAGAGACAGCAGGTGTGGTAGAGAGGGAGAGAGAGAGACAGCAGGTGTGGTAGAGAGGGAGAGAGAAAGACAGCAGGTGTGGTAGAGAGGCAGAGGGAGAGACAGCAGGTGTGGTAGAGAGGGAGAGAGGGAGACAGCAGGTGTGTTAGATAGGTAGAGAGAGCAGGTGTGGTAGAGAGGGAGAGAGAGAGACAGCAGGTGTGGTAGAGAGGCAGAGGGAGAGACAGCAGGTATGGTAGAGAGGGAGAGGGAGAGACAGCAGGTGTGGTAGAGAGGGAGAGGGAGAGACAGCAGGTGTGGTAGAGAGGGAGAGAGAGAGACAGCAGGTATGGTAGAGAGGGAGAGGGAGAGACAGCAGGTGTGGTAGAGAGAGGAGAGAGAGAGAGAGAGAGAGAGAGAGAGAGAGAGAGAGAGAGAGAGAGAGAGAGAGAGAGACAGCAGGTGTGGTAGAGACCCCTCACCCCTGTGCAGACCCCTCACCCCTGTGCAGAGCTGGGGGGTGTCTGCTACTGTTTAGGCTGCTGAAGGCTGCGCTCTGCGTCTTGGCTTGAAGGAAACACCCCACTGGACACAGACATCAATTCAATGGCTATTCCACGTTGGTTCAACGTCGTTTCATTGAAATGATGGAGAAACAACGTTGATTGGACCAGTGTGTGCCCAGTGGGACATCTGTAGATTGTTAACGCTGCACAGTCTTACACATTACTAGTGATACTCTTACTCGTCATCCTGAGATAAAGAGAAGGTCATTTCCATGGTAGTTTCTCATTGAAATGTCTTGCCCTCTGTTTTTCTGAGACATATTGATTTTTCCACCTTCCATATTCATGGCTCTGAGTGTCTTTGTATTTGGTAAATGGCAGGGCCTGCATAATGCAGCACGTAGACTGGTGTTAGGTGTGACGTGTTGTTAAGGTGCTCTTGACTTCGGGGACGCTCTGGAAAGGTGTACATTGATCTCAGTGGAAAACACACACATCCTTGCTTAGAAGCATACAAAACACTCACACACACACCCTTTCTCCCGCTTCTCTCTCTCTCTCTCTCTCTCTCGCACACACACACACACATAGTGTGGTGGGAGGCATGGTAGGCAGACCACAGGTACTGATATGTGTGGAATCCTGCTGGTTTTCCTGACTCTGATAAGATGTACTGACGGATTGAGACCAGAGACGGAGAGTTAAGAGACTGCCTTTTAACACACGACACACACACACACACATAAACCACACACACCACACACACACACACACACACACACACACACACACACACACACACACACACACACACACACCACACACACCACACACACACAGCCTTCAAAAGTGTGTCTGCCTTCTGTCTGCTTGTATGTGTATTTTTGGATAACTGAGTGAAAGTTGGTGTGTGTGTGTGTGTGTGCGCGCTTTTGGGTCAGGGATTACTCCATTGTGTGGAATTTCCTGGTCTGTGGTGAACCTCCTACTCCGAATATTGCCACTTTCCTCTCCTCCCCAGTATGGCCTCCCCCCTCCTTCTCTCCTCCTGTGTTCTCAAGGGGTCCCCCCCCCCTTCACTGTTTGTCTGTACAGCTCCTGTTAAACCTTGGTTATGGTTATGCATCTTAAGAGCGGCAATCAAGGCTTGTTTGTATTTTCTATTGCTGTTGTCCTTGAGTTAGTCAACTCACTGGCTGGTAAATATCGGAGTCACAGAGGAGCACTCAAGTTTCCTATCGTAGGGAAACCTGCAAATGACAAAACCTGCATTTGAGACCTGCATTTATTCCTTTACTCATTTTCCTATAGAAAGGTCAGCCTCCACTCATGTGTGTGCCTGTGAGTCAATGTGTGTGTGCCTGTGAGTGAGTGTGTGTGTGTGTGCCTGTGAGTGAGTGTGTGTGTGTGCCTGTGAGTGAGTGTGTGTGTGTGCCTGTGAGTGAGTGTGTGTGTGTGCCTGTGAGTGAGTGTGTGTGTGCCTGTGAGTGAGTGCATGTGTGTGTGTGTGTGTGTTTGTGTACACTTTCGCTGCAATGTACGTACGTGTGTGTCTTTGCCCCTCTTTTTTATACAAGATAATACAATAATATTAAGCAGTTGTGGTATGAAGGATTCATTGTGGATAGGTGATAGATATGGGGGTATGAAGGGTTCATTGTGGATAGGTGATAGATATGTGGGTATGAAGGGTTCATTGTGGATAGGTGACAGATATGAAGGTATGAAGGGTTCATTGTAAATAGGTGACAGATATGAAGGTATGAAGGGTTCATTGTGAATAGGTGACAGATATGGGGGTATGAAGGGTTCATTGTGAATAGGTGATAGATATGAAGGTATGAGGGTTCATTGTGAATAGGTGACAGATATGAAGGTATGAAGGGTTTATTGTGGATAGGTGATAGATATGAAGGTATGAAGGTTTAATTGTGAATAGGTGATAGATATGAAGGTATGAGGGTTCATTGTGAATAGGTGATAGATATGGGGGCATGAGGGTTAATTGTGGATAGGTGATAGATATGGGGGCATGAAGGGTTCATTGTGGATAGGTGACAGATATGAAGGTATGAAGGGTTCATTGTGAATAGGTGACAGATATGAAGGGTTCATTGTGGATAGGTGATAGATATGGGGGTATGAAGGGTTCATTGTGAATAGGTGACAGATATGAAGGTATGAAGGGTTCATTGTGGATAGGTGACAGATATGAAGGTATGAAGGGTTCATTGTGGATAGGTGATAGAAATGAAGGTATGAAGGGTTCATTGTGGATAGGTGATATATATGAAGGTATGAGGGTTCATTGTGGATAGGTGATATGTATGGGGTTATGAGGGTTCATTGTGGATAGGTGATAGATATGGGGGTATGAGGGTTCATTGTGAATAGGTGACAGATATAAAGGTATGAACGGTTTATTGTGAATAGGTAATAGATATGAAGGTATGAAGGGTTCATTGTGAATAGGTGATAGATATGAAGGTATGAGGGTTCATTGTGAATAGGTGACAGATATGAAGGTATGAAGGGTTCATTGTGGATAGGTGACAGATATGAAGGTATGAAGGGTTCATTGTGGATAGGTGATAGATATGTGGGTATGAAGGGTTCATTGTGAATAGGTGATATATATGTGGGTATGAAGGGTTCATTGTGAATAGGTGACAGATATGAAGGTATGAAGGGTTCATTGTGGATAGGTGATAGATATGGGGGTATGAAGGGTTCATTGTGAATAGGTGACAGATATGAAGGTATGAAGGGTTCATTGTGGATAGGTGACAGATATGAAGGTATGAAGGGTTCATTGTGGATAGGTGATAGATATGTGGGTATGAAGGGTTCATTGTGAATAGGTGACAGATATGAATGTATGAAGGGTTCATTGTGGATAGGTGATAGATATGGGGGTATGAAGGGTTCATTGTGAATAGGTGACAGATTTGAAGGTATGAAGGGTTCATTGTGAATAGGTGACAGATATGAAGGTATGAAGGGTTCATTGTGGATAGGTGATAGAAATGAAGGTATGAAGGGTTCATTGTGGATAGGTGATATATATGAAGGTATGAGGGTTCATTGTGGATAGGTGATAGGTATGGGGTTATGAGGGTTCATTGTGGATAGGTGATAGATATGGGGGTATGAGGGTTCATTGTGAATAGGTGACAGATATGAAGGTATGAAGGGTTTATTGTGGATAGGTGTTAGATATGAAGGTATGAAGGGTTCATTGTGGATAGGTGATAGATATGGGGTTATGAGGGTTCATTGTGGATAGGTGATAGATATGGGGGTATGAGGGTTAATTGTGGATAGGTGATAGATATGGGGGCATGAAGGGTTCATTGTGGATAGGTGATAGATATGGGGGTATGAAGGGTTCATTGTGGATAGGTGATAGATATGGGGGCATGAAGGGTTCATTGTGGATAGGTGACAGATATGAAGGTATGAAGGGTTCATTGTGAATAGGTGACAGATATGAAGGGTTCATTGTGGATAGGTGATAGATATGGGGGTATGAAGGGTTCATTGTGAATAGGTGACAGATATGAAGGTATGAAGGGTTCATTGTGGATAGGTGACAGATATGAAGGTATGAAGGGTTCATTGTGGATAGGTGATATATATGAAGGTATGAGGGTTCATTGTGGATAGGTGATAGGTATGGGGTTATGAGGGTTCATTGTGGATAGGTGATAGATATGGGGGTATGAGGGTTCATTGTGAATAGGTGACAGATATAAAGGTATGAACGGTTTATTGTGAATAGGTAATAGAAATGAAGGTATGAAGGGTTCATTGTGGATAGGTGATATATATGAAGGTATGAGGGTTCATTGTGGATAGGTGATAGGTATGGGGTTATGAGGGTTCATTGTGGATAGGTGATAGATATGGGGGTATGAGGGTTCATTGTGAATAGGTGACAGATATAAAGGTATGAACGGTTTATTGTGAATAGGTAATAGATATGAAGGTATGAAGGGTTACATTTACATTTACATTTTAGTCATTTAGCAGACGCTCTTATCCAGAGCGACTTACAGGAGCAATTAGGGTTAAGTGCCTTGCTCAAGGGCACATTTACGTCATTTAGCAGACGCTCTTATCCAGTTTGACTCACAAATTGGTGCATTCACCCTATAGCCAGTGGGATAACCACTTTACAATTTTTTTTTGGGGGGGGGGGGGGGGGTAGAAGGATTACTTTATCCTATCCCAGGTATTCCTTAAAGAGGTGGGGTTTCAAATGTCTCCGGAAGGTGGTGAGTGACTCCGCTGTCCTGGCGTCGTGAGGGAGCTTGTTCCACCATTGGGGTGCCAGAGCAGCGAACAGTTTTGACTGGGCTGAGCGGGAACTATGCTTCCGCAGAGGAAGGGGAGCCAGCAGGCCAGAGGTGAATGAACGCAATGCCCTCGTTTGGGTGTAGGGACTGATCAGAGCCCGAAGGTACAGAGGTGCCGTTCCCCTCACTGCTCCATAGGCAAGCACCATGGTCTTGTAACGGATGCGAGCTTCAACTGGAAGCCAGTGGAGTGTGCGGAGGAGGGGGGTGACGTGAGAGAACTTGGGAAGGTTGAACACCAGACGGGCTGCGGCCTTCTGGATGAGTTGTAGGGGTTTAATGGCACAGGCAGGGAGGCCAGCCAACAGCGAGTTGCAGTAATCCAGACGGGAGATGACAAGTGCCTGGATTAGGACCTGTGCCGCTTCCTGTGTAAGGCAGGGTCGTACTCTCCGAATGTTGTAGAGCATGAACCTGCAGGAGCGGGTCACCGCCTTGATGTTAGCGGAGAACGACAGGGTGTTGTCCAGGGTCACGCCAAGGCTCTTCGCACTCTGGGAGGAGGACACAACGGAGTTGTCAACCGTGATGGCGAGATCATGGAACGGGCAGTCCTTCCCCGGGAGGAAGAGCAGCTCCGTCTTGCCAGGGTTCAGCTTGAGGTGGTGATCCGTCATCCATACTGATATGTCTGCCAGACATGCAGAGATGCGATTCGCCACCTGGTTATCAGAAGGGGGGTTCATTGTGAATAGGTGATAGATATGAAGGTATGAGGGTTCATTGTGAATAGGTGACAGATATGAAGGTATGAAGGGTTCATTGTGGATAGGTGACAGATATGAAGGTATGAAGGGTTCATTGTGGATAGGTGATAGATATGTGGGTATGAAGGGTTCATTGTGAATAGGTGATAGATATGTGGGTATGAAGGGTTCATTGTGAATAGGTGACAGATATGAAGGTATGAAGGGTTCATTGTGGATAGGTGATAGATATGGGGGTATGAAGGGTTCATTGTGAATAGGTGACAGATATGAAGGTATGAAGGGTTCATTGTGGATAGGTGACAGATATGAAGGTATGAAGGGTTCATTGTGGATAGGTGATAGATATGTGGGTATGAAGGGTTCATTGTGAATAGGTGACAGATATGAAGGTATGAAGGATTCATTGTGGATAGGTGATAGATATGGGGGTATGAAGGGTTCATTGTGAATAGGTGACAGATTTGAAGGTATGAAGGGTTCATTGTGAATAGGTGACAGATATGAAGGTATGAAGGGTTCATTGTGGATAGGTGATAGAAATGAAGGTATGAAGGGTTCATTGTGGATAGGTGATATATGAAGGTATGAGGGTTCATTGTGGATAGGTGATAGGTATGGGGTTATGAGGGTTCATTGTGGATAGGTGATAGATATGGGGGTATGAGGGTTCATTGTGAATAGGTGACAGATATAAAGATATGAACGGTTTATTGTGAATAGGTAATAGATATGAAGGTATGAAGGGTTCATTGTGAATAGGTGATAGATATGAAGGTATGAGGGTTCATTGTGAATAGGTGACAGATATGAAGGTATGAAGGGTTTATTGTGGATAGGTGATAGATATGAAGGTATGAAGGGTTCATTGTGAATAGGTGATAGATATGGGGTTATGAGGGTTCATTGTGAATAGGTGATAGATATGAAGGTATGAAGGGTTCATTGTGGATAGGTGATAGATATGGGGTTATGAGGGTTCATTGTGGATAGGTGATAGATATGAAGGTATGAAGGGTTCATTGTGGATACAGTGGGGAAAAAAAGTATTTAGTCAGCCACCAATTGTGCAAGTTCTCCCACTTAAAAAGATGAGAGAGGCCTGTAATTTTCATCATAGGTACACGTCAACTATGACAGACAAAATGAGAAAAAAATATCCAGAAAATCACATTGTAGGATTTTTAATGAATTGATTTGCAAATTATGGTGGAAAATAAGTATTTGGTCAATAACAAAAGTTTCTCAATACTTTGTTATATACCCTTTGTTGGCAATGACACAGGTCAAACGTTTTCTGTAAGTCTTCACAAGGTTTTCACACACTGTTGCTGGTATTTTGGCCCATTCCTCCATGCAGATCTCCTCTAGAGCAGTGATGTTTTGGGGCTGTCGCTGGGCAACACAGACTTTCAACTCCCTCCAAAGATTTTCTATGGGGTTGAGATCTGGAGACTGGCTAGGCCACTCCAGGACCTTGAAATGCTTCTTACGAAGCCACTCGTTCGTTGCCCGGGCGGTGTGTTTGGGATCATTGTCATGCTGAAAGACCCAGCCATGTTTCATCTTCAATGCCCTTGCTGATGGAAGGAGGTTTTCACTCAAAATCTCACGATACATGGCCCCATTCATTCTTTCCTTTACACGGATCAGTCGTCCTGGTCCCTTTGCAGAAAAACAGCCCCAAAGCATGATGTTTCCACCCCCATGCTTCACAGTAGGTATGGTGTTCTTTGGATGCAACTCAGCATTCTTTGTCCTCCAAACACGACGAGTTGAGTTTTTACCAAAAAGTTATATTTTGGTTTCATCTGACCATATGACATTCTCCCAATCCTCTTCTGGATCATCCAAATGCACTCTAGCAAACTTCAGACGGGCCTGGACATGTACTGGCTTAAGCAGGGGGACACGTCTGGCACTGCAGGATTTGAGTCCCTGGCGGCGTAGTGTGTTACTGATGGTAGGCTTTGTTACTTTGGTCCCAGCTCTCTGCAGGTCATTCACTAGGTCCCCCCGTGTGGTTCTGGGATTTTTGCTCACCGTTCTTGTGATCATTTTGACCCCACGGGGTGAGATCTTGCGTGGAGCCCCAGATCGAGGGAGATTATCAGTGGTCTTGTATGTCTTCCATTTCCTAATAATTGCTCCCACAGTTGATTTCTTCAAACCAAGCTGCTTACCTATTGCAGATTCAGTCTTCCCAGCCTGGTGCAGGTCTACAATTTTGTTTCTGGTGTCCTTTGACAGCTCTTTGGTCTTGGCCATAGTGGAGTTTGGAGTGTGACTGTTTGAGGTTGTGGACAGGTGTCTTTTATACTTATAACAAGTTCAAACAGGTGCCATTAATAGAGGTAACGAGTGGAGGACAGAGGAGCCTCTTGAAGAAGAAGTTACAGGTCTGTGAGAGCCAGAAATCTTGCTTGTTTGTAGGTGACCAAATACTTATTTTCCACCATAATTTGCAAATAAATTCATTAAAAATCCTACAATGTGATTTTCTGGATTTTTTCTCTCTCAATTTGTCTGTCATAGTTGACGTGTACCTATGAGGAAAATTACAGGCCTCTCTCATCTTTTTAAGTGGGAGAACTTGCACAATTGGTGGCTGACTAAATACTTATTTTCCCCACTGTAGGTGATAGATATGGGGTTATGAGGGTTCATTGTGGATAGGTGATAGATATGGGGGCATCAAATCAAATCAAATCAAATTTTATTGGTCACATGCGCCGAATACAACAGGTGCAGACATTACAGTGAAATGCTTACTTACAGCCCTTAACCAACAGTGCATTTATTTTAAACAAAAAAGTAAGAATAAAACAACAACAAAAAAGTGTTGAGAAAAAAAAAAAAGAGCAGAAGTAAAAAATAAAGTGACAGTAGGGAGGCTATATATACAATAGAATAAAGTGACAGTAGGGAGGCTATATATACAGGGGGGTACCGTTGCATAGTCAATGTGCGGGGGCACCGGCTAGTTGAGGTAATATGTACATGTGGGTAGAGTTAAAGTGACTATGCATAAATACTTAACAGAGTAGCAGCAGCGTAAAAAGGATGGGGTGGGGGGGCAGTGCAAATAGTCCGGGTAGCCATGATTAGCTGTTCAGGAGTCTTATGGCTTGGGGGTAGAAGCTGTTGAGAAGTCTTTTGGACCTAGACTTGGCACTCCGGTACCGCTTGCCGTGCGGTAGCAGAGAGAACAGTCTATGACTAGGGTGACTGGAGTCTTTGACAATTTTGAGGGCATGAAGGGTTCATTGTGGATAGGTGATAGATATGGGGGTATGAAGGGTTCATTGTGGATAGGTGATAGATATGGGGGCATGAAGGGTTCATTGTGGATAGGTGATAGATATGGGGTTATGAGGGTTCATTGTGGATAGGTGATAGATATGGGGGCATGAAGGGTTCATTGTGGATAGGTGATAGATATGGGGTATGAAGGGTTCCTTGTGAATAGGTGACAGATATGAAGGTATGAAGGGTTCATTGTGGATAGGTGATAGATATGGAGGTATGAAGGGTTCATTGTGAATAGGTGACAGATATGAAGGTATGAAGGGTTTATTGTGGATAGGTGATAGATATGAAGGTATGAGGGTTCATTGTGAATAGGTGATAGATATGAAGGTATGAAGGGTTCATTGTGGATAGGTGATAGATATGGGGTTATGAGGGTTCATTGTGGATAGGTGATAGATATGGGGGTATGAAGGGTTCATTGTGGATAGGTGATAGATATGGGGGTATGAAGGGTTCATTGTGGATAGGTGATAGATATGGGGGGTATGAAGGGTTCATTTTGTATACAATAGGTGATAGATATGGGGGGTATGAAGGGTTCATTGTGGATAATTTCAGAGAACAAGAGTTTGTTTTCTCGCGCCCCCTCTCTCTCTGGTAGTTCTCGACATTCCCAGTAGCATTCCCAACTCCTCTCTCCCTCTCCTGCTCTCTCTCTCTCTGTCAGGAAGTGACCTTTTGTTGGGGAACATCCTGATTCAGCAGACCTGATCACACACACACACACACACACACACACACACACACACACACACACACGGAGAGAGAAGTCTCAGAGTACTCACACACACATATTCATGCCTAACCTCTCCAGTCCCACTGTGGAGTACTCATGTCTGCTCTCTCTCATTCAGCAAGGTCAGTTGGTACTCATGTCTGCTCTCTCTCATTCAGCAAGGTCAGTTGGTACTCATGTCTGCTCTCTCTCATTTAGCAAGGTCAGTTGGGTCTATGGAGTTATGTTGCATTGGTTAAGGGCTCAGTGGCAGCTTTTTTTTGTTGATGGTGTGGTAATATAGTGGTTCTACATGGGGTATGTAAGGAGATTAGCCCTGGCTTGGGTTTTGGGTAGAGGGTAGGCTATGTTCTAGACGTCTCTGGTTTTTCTCATGCCTCCTCTAATCTCCCCAAGGCCAGTCTGAAATGACTAGACTGTCATCATAATATGATCTCTGCTCTAGGTTCACATGGGGTTAGACACTGACAGGCAGGGCCTCAGGTCACCCTGACATACTGCAGCTGCACCATAGCTAACATGGCTGTCAGTAGGACGACACCAGCACCTGAAATCACCAACCACCGATCTCCTTTGAGTGGTGAGCTGTTATATTATTTGTTTTCAAACCTGATTTTATCAGGTAGGTTGGCTGAGGACATTCTCTTTTCTTATAGCGATGTCCTTGGAAAGAATTGCAGTGGTGAGATGCCTCCATGTTGTTGTAGAGTGCATGTATGACTGATAGAGGCTGCAGACAGCATCTGTTTGATGGGGGATAGAATATGCATTGGTTCTTCCTTAGTAAGAACCTTCTGAATTGGTTCATGCCATTGAGACCCTGCGTGTGTGTCCATGTTAGCTAAATAACCCCCAAGTCACCTCTTCCAGGCGCCAGCCTCTTGGAGTTTGTCTTGGCTCCCTGCCCTGAACACACAAACACACACACACACACACACACTCCACCTCTCTCTTTCCCTTTCCTAAACTATGACCACATGCAGACGTCTCACCCCAGCGGTCCGATGGACAATTTGCATTCATTTTTCACGTTCTCTCTCTCTCTCTCTCTCTCTCTCTCTCTCTCTCTCTCTCTCTCTCTCTCTCTCTCTCTCTCTCTCTCTCTCTCTCTCTCTCTCTCTCTCTCTCTTTCTTTTTCTCTTTCTCTTTCTCTTTCTCTTTCTCTCTCTCTTTCTCTCTCCCTCATTTTCCCTCTAGCTGTACTGAGTGTGCTGGGCAGTAGTCAGGTTACTGATACAGGGGGATTTAGCCTGCCGCACAGCACACAGACTGGATGGAGCCTGGAGAGACAGAGGGGGAAATAGAGGGGTGAGGGGGAGGGTAGGCCAGGGGGGTAGAGAGGGGGTCGGAGGGTTGTAAGTGGCTGGGCCGTGTGGAATGGATTTCCCAGACTGTGTCAGTTGAGTGAATGAGGGGGTTAAGTGATGGATTTGTCATTGCTCCCTCGCTCTCTGCAGCGTGACGCTTCACAGCGCTCCACACCGCTAAATGACTCCCACCTCCCCAATAAACACACACACACATAGTACAAACTCAAAGGCAGTACTAGTACACACACAAAAACCATCATACACACATCAGAAACCTACTCTCTCTCTCGCACACATACACACACACTCATACACACACACACACATACACACCCACATACACACACCCACATACACTCTCCCCTCCTTCCCAATGCTCTAGACCTTCCCCTTTCCCCATCTCCTCTCTCCAGGGTCAGCCCCAATCCGCCAGAGGAAGAGTGATGTGCGTTAGCTACCGTTTAATAAACCCCCATTCTGTGGACGCCTGTACATCAGTCAGACACACACACACAGGTCAGGCAGAAAACACACTCAACAACTCCATCAAACACAGTCATGGAAAATGGCTGACTCAGCCAAAGTCCTGTTCTTCCTCATGCCAGTCAGCTTCAGTGCGGATGTTGTCTTGGTGATGCTATCTTTTTTAACAGTGACAT
This sequence comes from Coregonus lavaretus, assembly GCF_964263955.1. Lineage (NCBI taxonomy): Eukaryota > Metazoa > Chordata > Actinopteri > Salmoniformes > Salmonidae > Coregonus > Coregonus lavaretus. The sequence continues at coordinate 29,785,246 of NC_140024.1, forward strand.
CAGGCAGCGGCAGTGTCCATGTATGCTGATGATTCAACCATATACGCATCAGCAACCACAGCTAATGAAGTCACTGAAACCCTTAACAAAGAGTTGCAGTCTGTTTTGGAATGGGTGGCCACTAATAAACTGGTCCTGAACATCTCTAAAACTAAGAGCATTGTATTTGGTGCAAATAATTCCCTAAATTCTAGACCTCAGCTGAATCTGGTAATGAATGGTGTGGCTGTTGAACAAGTTGAGGAGACTAAATTACTTGGTGTTACCTTAGGTTGTAAACTATCATGGTCAAAACATATAGATTCAATGGTTGTAAAGATGGGGAGAGGTCTGTCCGTAATAAAGAGATGCTCTGCTTTTTTGACACCACACTCCAAAAAGCAAGTCCTGCAGGCTCTAGTTTTGTCTAATCTTGATTATTGTCCAGTCGTGTGGTCGAGTGCTGCAAGGAAAGACCTAGTTAAGCTGCAGCTGGCCCAGAACAGAGCGGCACGTCTTGCTCTTCATTGTAATCAGAGGGCAGATATAAATACTATGCATGCCAGTCTCTCTTGGATAAGAGTTGAGGAGAGACTGACTGCATCACTTCTTCTTTTTATAAGAAACATTCATGTGTTGAAAATCCCAAATTGTTTGCATAGTCAACTTACACACAGCTCTGACACACACACTTGCCCCACCAGACATGCCACCAGGGGTCTTTTCACTGTACCCAAATCCAGAACAAATTCAAGAAAGCGGACAGTATTATATAGACCATTATTGCATGGAACTCCGTTCCATCTCATATTGCTCAAATAAACAGATAAAGCAACACCTCACGACACAACGCCTCTCCCCTATTTGACCTAGATAGTTTGTGTGTATGTACTGATATGTAGGCTACGTGTGCCTTTTTAAAAATGTATGTAGTTCTGTCCTTGAGCTGTTCTTATCTATTCATGTTCTGTATTATGTCATGTTTCATGTTTTGTGTGGACCCCAGGAAGAGTAGCTGCTGCTTTTGCAACAGCTAATGGGGATCCTAATAAAATACCAAATACCAAAATATTTGAATCAATCTGAGTGTGATTCTGCTTATTGTAACTTCCAATATTGTCACTTCGTTGACTCTGTTTGACTGTTTGGGATGGAGATGTTCCGTGATGAGAGAGTTGAGAAGATCCCCGCGGTCAGGTAATAACCTGTTAAAGTCCATCCTCACATTTCCTCCACTAAGGGTAATCAGAGCAATTATATCTGTCTGAGGTCAATGGGAATGTCTAAGAGCTCTTTTCTCACTGTAATCTGACTCTGTTTGAGGTTGGCATTAGCTTTTATCTTAGATACCTGCAGTACAGTACATACATCCAGGTGTTGTCAATAGTAACACTCCACCAAGTTAACATAGTATCAGGAGAAACAGATATTGGATCATTTATAGTGTATGACAAACTCATGTAGTGATTTGGTCCCATACATGACTTTTTCCAAGATATACTACACCCGTATGAGAACTAGAAACATACCCATTTCCAGCCCCTCTCTCTTCCCATCCTGGGCTCTCGCTGGTGCTTCACTCTGCGTCTGACCCTGCTGTATCTATGGTAACACTGAGCAGAGGGGGTAGTGACCATAGAAATAGAATGAATATAACTGGCTACCAGTCAACCCATTATGCCACCGTTCTATTCATTCTAGTTCTATGGTAGTAACATGGGTCTGATTAGAGGGACTTGGTTTTGGGGCGGTGTTGGACAGGACTGGCTCAGTTCAGAACAAGAGGCGGGAAAGAGGTTCTCGGGAACAGGGGGACACAAACTGATGTGAGGGGGGCTAGGATGATGTTACCCCGACACGCTGATCTAAGGTCAGTTTTGCGATGTTTCGCTTTAATGGTTAAGATTAGTAATCTGATCCTAGATCTGTGGCTTCTAGATCTCCCCCGTACCCTAGAGTATGATAGGGTGTGTGTGTGTGTGTGTGTGTGTGTATGTGTGTGTAGCGAGTGGTTTTAGTTTGTGTCTGTGGGCGCTTTGTCAGGCCTGTTGAGGAGGTGTTGACGAGCTCCTCTCTTTCAAGAGGACACATAGAGACAGATTTGGGGCTGGAGCTGCTATGGAAGAGACCCTGTGCTCTGTGATCAGCCCCTTTGTTTTGACCATGACCAATGTCTTTCTTGAGCACAGACAGACGTTCTGAGAACATGGAGGTCTGGTTCTGCTGAATATCTGCTGTAGAAACAACCAGGGTTCAACCCCATTGAAGCTCTTCTCTGTCCTGGCACCCCAATGGTGGAATCAGCTTCCCCCTTAAGCTAGCTGCTCATCTTCTGAAATCATCTGAAACCCTACCTCTTCAAAGAGTATATTAAATAATCCCAAAGCACCCCCCTCGCACCCCACCCACCCCCCCCCCCAAAAAAAATCTAACATTTTTTAACTAACACACTTGACTTTTTTCCCCATTACTAGCTCTGACTTTGCTGATAACTACTTTATTGAGGGAAAATGTACTTACTATGACTGTGATATGTGGTTGTCCCACCTAGCTATCTTAAGATGAATGCACTAACTGTAAGTCGCTCTGGATAAGAGCATCTGCTAAATGACATCAATGTAAATCCATACAGCATGACGCCCTGCCATCACAGTATACAGTATTTAACTTGTTGAGGGTATTGATACCATTCCATCTATTGATGATCCTGTTTGACTTATTTATTGTATTTAACCATTCTCTAATCGGTCTTCTGGTTTCTGGTGTCTGAAGCGTAGCACACTGTATAGGCTGTTGAGCGGAAGGCCGTTTAGTTTATTTCTTCATGAGAAGAGAAAATCAATTAGGCATTCATGGCAGCTTTTCCAACAGGAGTCCTTGTCAATAACATGGATGGTGATAAAAAATTAACAGTTGAACCCTGGTATCGACCCTGTTTGTTTAGACTTCTCGTTCTCCCGTCATATTCAAAGGCCTCAGAAGCACATGCTTCCTATAGACACCCTCGTCCTCCAGGTGAAGAGCCCTTCCTCTTCCTCCTCTTCCTCCACTTTATTTCCCTTTCTTTTTCAGTTCTATTCTTTCCCCTCCTCAGTGGATGAAGGATGTGGAGACCGTTTCCCCTGACAGACAGAGCGCTGAGAGATGAAACAGAGGCTCAATCGCTAAATTTTCAGTTCATAAGGAGCGGAGGAGAGGAGTGGGGGAGGGGCAGGAGAGAAATGAAGGAGGAGGGAGAAAGAGGGATAGAGAGGCTTAAAAGGAGGGGGGTGTTGTCTTAGTGTGTTTTTTGCGTTCCTCTCTACAGACTACCTGAGAGAAGTGAAGAACAAGCTAGAGAACGAAGGAGAGAAGGAGAGATGCTAGCCGAGAGAGCGGGGTGTTGGAGCGTCTTTCTGTTCCCTGGACAGACGCCGGCTGGCTACCTGCTCGTGTCACTGATTGCGTGGTGACCTTTGACCCTAGACTGGCGGGCGCGATGGCCGTGTCGACATTAATTAGCGAGACTCGTCCCGATACACTCTCCAGAGCCCTCCTCAGAGACCCAGTCTGGGCTAGGCTAAGAAAACAGAGGAACAGCAACACACACACACAGGGAGACATACACCAGGGCTGGGCAAAGGGGACAGTAGATTCAGTAACACAGTCCAGCAGGACAGAATGGATGTCTGAGAGATTTGCTACCAGTCTTGGATGATAATAAATATTCAGTTGGATGGGTTCTTCTCTATACAAGGAGGTTGTCTATAAAGACCATGGGTGATCTGCTTTTCCTGGAAGTTGTTTTCCTGGAAAGCGTTTCTCCATTTAGAGAGACCTGTATTTCTCTCTCCCTAGACTCTGCAGTCAGCAGTCTATACAGTACCTACATCCTGCTATTCCAAGTGGATTCATTCAATTAAACACAATGTTTTCTCTCTTGTTTTCGTTAAGTGTTTCAGTTTTTTCTTAGTCTCCTTAAGGGATATCTCGGTGTGTTTATCCTTTGAATGTAATCAGCAGCATTAAGGAACAATGGGGGTATCCGTTCAGGGCTGAGGCCTGTGGGACCTTGCTGTTGTTGTGGCTCAGAGCGGCACGGCTCACACTGAGAACAGAGCTGCTGTTTGTTTACCCTGTGTACGCATGTTAAACGTGCCCCCCACGCGGTCCGTCCATTAAAGTCGCCCCCTGGGTCGACGTATTGTGCTGGTGTGGTGCCACAGTGGATTATAGCAGTGGGTTGTGTGTGTTTTGTTTTACTGTCCTTGTAGGGATCAGAAGTCTTGTAGGGACCAGAAGTGTTGTGGGGACCAGAAGGATATTAAAACAAGGAAAAATGTGAGGACATTTCGCCGGTCCCCACAAGGAAAAAGTATATTTAAGGCTTAGGGGTTATGATCCTGTTTGTGTGTGTGTGTGCGTGCGTGCGCGCGTGCGTGTGTGTGTGCTGGCACTGTGGGGAGGCTAGCCTCTGAGGCCACCAATCGTGAGAGGAAGCACCTTCACATGTTTATTTTACTGCCCTGATCAACCACCTGATTAGAGAGAGAGAGAGAGAGAATGATGGAGAGAGGGGGGGTGATGGAAAGAGAGGGTAGAAAGGACGGGGATAGAGAGAGAGGGATTAGTGAAAAGATAGAATGTGCAGAGAGTGTAAGAGAAGGAGGGGGAGAAGGAGAGGGGGAGAGACCCAACCTGCTGTAATGAACATTAGGGCAGCAGTGTAAATTTAATGACCTGTGAAACCAACAGTGCTGCTGCGCCCGGCACCATGGCATGCTAAGTGGCTCTATTATTAATACAAGCCCAGGGATAATGCCACTGAGTAAACACACTGTTAGTCTCCCTGCCTCCCTCCATGACTTACCAGGCTAGCTGATGACGTACAGGTCTCTATGATGGTAGAGCATGCCTTAGAAACAGGGTCACTTCCCCATTGTACCCAGAGAATTAATAGCATGTCACTACGCTAACGACGCAGCCAGGCTAACAACGGGATATGAATAGCCTGGCTAATGGTGCTGTAGGTTAGTCACATGCCTAATAAATAGCTTAGTGACTGGGCAGGTGCTAGCTAGTGGCTAATGCATGGGCGGCAGGTAGCCTAGCGATTAGAGCGTTGGGCCAATAACCGAAATGTCACTAGTTTGAACCCCCGAGCCGACAAAGTGAAAAATCTATTGATGTGCCCTTGAGCAAAGCACTTAACCCTAATTGCGTCAGGGTTGCCGTTAATAATGAGGGTGTCTCAGGGGGAGTTGGGATATGCAAAAAACACATTTCCAATTCAAACATGCATATATTGCACACTTGAACATTTGTGAAACAGGACAAATATAACCAAATGATTTATTACTATATAGCTGCAGTAGTGCTAGCAATGCTTTAGGTCAACTAGTGGGAATGAATGGCTTAGCTAGCACATCACTAACTTTGTAGCAGTTAGCGACGTGTTGTTTATTTCTGCTGGGAATAGATAGCATGTCGCTAGGGGTGTAGCTAGCTAGCATGTTATCAAGTAGACAGGGGCACTAGGCTAAAACCCTCCCCTCACAGAGAGAAGGCCATGGGGATCAGGGAGGGAAGGAGAACTCCCTGTCCTTTTGGTACTGGCACAGGCTTAATCAAGCAAACCTGCAACGGGGCATCCAGGGGAGACGAGCGGAGTCCAGAGCGAGCCAGATGTCTGACATGAAGAGGTATACAGGGGCAGGGGGGATGGGGGGCTGCTTGGGGACCGAGCAGGGATTCAAAACACAATCATAGTGCCCAATATGTCTCACTGCTCAGTGTGGGTACAGTGTGTAGTGTGGAGATGATCCAGGGACAGCACCTCTAAACCCCCTCGTCTCCCTCTCCATACCCCAGACTGAAGCTACCTACACAGGCAGGACAGAAGCCCCACACTTCCCAGTCTGCTCCATCACGTTTGGACGTAGTGGGTATTCCCCCAATTCCCCGCAGCTCTGTTGAATATTATAACCCTTTGTTTGTGTGTGTGTGTGTGTGTTTCTGACATCTGTGTTTGTGTGTTGGTGGTTATTAGTGTGTGTGTCTCTGTGTGTGCGTTTGCATGTGCCTGAGTGTGTGCTTATTTGTGTCTGTGTGTATGCGTGCGTCTGTGTGTCCATGTGTTTCCTTATCTGTGTATGTGCGTTTGTGTGTGTGTGTGTGTGTGTGTGTGTGTGTGTGTGTGTGTGTGTGTGTGTGCGCGCTCGCAAGTGTGTGTACACCGTGGCAGGTTCCCCGGCCCAGCAGGAATCCATCTTGATGTTCGCACCATGCTGGGCCTCACGCTACCAGAAGATTAATATTTTAATATCCCAGGAAGCCCCCTGTCCCAGACAGCTAGGCTACGCTACCATCCCCTGTCCCAGATCAAATCAAATCCAATTTTATTGGTCACATGAAGACATATTTAGCAGATGTTATTATGGGTGTGGCGAAATGCTTGTGTTCCTAGCTCCAACAGTGCAGTAGTATCTATTCACAACAATACACACAAATCTAAAAGTAAAAGAATGGAATTAAGAAATATATCAATATTAGGACGAGCAATGTTGGAGTCCAGTACTGTACATATACTGTATATACAGTGGGGGAAAAAAGTATTTAGTCAGCCACCAATTGTGCAAGTTCTCCCACTTAAAAAGATGAGAGAGGCCTGTAATTTTCATCATAGGTACACGTCAACTATGACAGACAAATTGAGAATTTTTTTCTCCAGAAAATCACATTGTAGGATTTTTTATGAATTTATTTGCAAATTATGGTGGAAAATAAGTATTTGGTCACCTACAAACAAGAAAGATTTCTGGCTCTCACAGACCTGTAACTTCTTCTTTAAGAGGCTCCTCTGTCCTCCACTCGTTACCTGTATTAATGGCACCTGTTTGAACTTGTTATCAGTATAAAAGACACCTGTCCACAACCTCAAACAGTCACACTCCAAACTCCACTATGGCCAAGACCAAAGAGCTGTCAAAGGACACCAGAAACAAAATTGCTGCACCAGGCTGGGAAGACTGAATCTGCAATAGGTAAGCAGCTTGGTTTGAAGAAATCAACTGTGGGAGCAATTATTAGGAAATGGAAGACATACAAGACCACTGATAATCTCCCTCGATCTGGGGCTCCACGCAAGATCTCACCCCGTGGGGTCAAAATGATCACAAGAACGGTGAGCAAAAATCCCAGAACACACTACGCCGCCAGGGACTCAAATCCTGCAGTGCCAGACGTGTCCCCCTGCTTAAGCCAGTAAGCCATGTCCAGGCCCATCTGAAGTTTGCTAGAGTGCATTTGGATGATCCAGAAGAGGATTGGGAGAATGTCATATGGTCAGATGAAACCAAAATAGAACTCAACTCGTCGTGTTTGGAGGACAAAGAATGCTGAGTTGCATCCAAAGAACACCATACCTACTGTGAAGCATGGGGGTGGAAACATCATGCTTTGGGGCTGTTTTTCTGCAAAGGGACCAGGACGACTGATCCGTGTAAAGGAAAGAATGAATGGGGCCATATATCGTGAGATTTTGAGTGAAAACCTCCTTCCATCAGCAAGGGCATTGAAGATGAAACGAGGCTGGGTCTTTCAGCATGACAATGATCCCAAACACACCGCCCGGGCAACGAAGGAGTGGCTTCGTAAGAAGCATTTCAAGGTCCTGGAGTGGCCTAGCCAGTCTTCAGATCTCAACCCCATAGAAAATCTTTGGAGGGAGTTGAAAGTCCGTGTTGCCCAGCGACAGCCCCAAAACATCACTGCTCTAGAGGAGATCTGCATGGAGGAATGGGCCAAAATACCAGCAACAGTTTGTGAAAACCTTGTGAAGACTTACAGAAAACGTTTGACCTGTGTCATTGCCAACAAAGGGTATATAACAAAGTATTGAGAAACTTTAGTTATTGACCAAATACTTATTTTCCACCATAATTTCCAAATAAATTCATTAAAAATCCTACAATGTGATTTTCTGGAAAAAAAATTCTCATTTTGTCCGTCATAGTTGACGTGTACCTATGATGAAAATTACAGGCCTCTCTCATCTTTTTAAGTGGGAGAACTTGCACAATTGGTGGCTGACTAAATACTTTTTTCCCCCACTGTATATATATGTGATGGGATGTATAGACATTATGGATGGTATGTGTAGGATGGCCTTGACCCCTGTCCCATACAGCTAGGCTACGCTACCATCCCCTGTCCCAGACAGTTAGGCTACGCTACCATCCCCTGTCCCAGACAGCTAGGCTACGCTACCATCCCCTGTCCCAGACAGCTAGGCTACGCTACCATCCCCTGTCCCAGACAGCTAAGCTACGCTACCATCCCCTGTCCCAGACAGCTAGGCTACCATCCCCTGTCCCAGACAGCTAGGCTATGCTACCATCCCCTGTCCCAGACAGCTAGGCTATGCTACCATCCCCTGTCCCATACAGCTAGGCTACGCTACCATCCCCTGTCCCATACAGCTAGGCTACGCTACCATCCCCTGTCCCAGACAGCTAGGCTACGCTACCATCCCCTGTCCCAGACAGCTAGGCTACGCTACCATCCCCTGTCCCAGACAGCTAGGCTACGCTACCATCCCCTGTCCCATACAGCTAGGCTACGCTACCATCCCCTGTACCAGACAGCTAGGCTACGCTACCATCCCCTGTACCAGACAGCTAGGCTAGGCTACCATCCCCTGTCCCATACAGCTAGGCTACGCTACCCTCCACACTGCATTAGCTAGCTTTATTTCATGACATAAATTGGTGCTCAGAGGGTACCTACTGTCCAGGTCATTAGTCTCAGTGGAGCTGGGTGGGGAAAGGTCACCTGACTAAGTGCTGGCGCAGCTGAAAAAACCCCACCAGAAATAAAAGCAGGGATAAATAAGTAAAGACATCAGTGACAACAAGGCAGGACACTGCAGGACAGATGCTAAGTGCAGTGGGTGAAGGGGTGTGATGGGCGAGGAGCACACACACACACACACACACACGCACACACACACACACACACACACGCAAACACACTCTCTTCTTTCTTAATCCTTTTCTTGTGAGTTGTCAGGACTATATGAAGAGAGAAAGACATGAATGATTAATTTGAGCGTTCAGAAGATGGTTCGTTGTGTTGCTTGGTCCAGGTGTGAATGAGAGCGGAGAGATATTCAAACTGTCCTGAAGAAGTGTCAGTTGCCTCATATATCCTGTCTCTCTAAAAGTACAGATGTAGACTCTTAATTTGAAAATGCTCTGCCCAGCAGGAGAGCAAACCTGTAGTGTATTCAAGGTTTAAAAATACTTCTAACGTTTGTAATTTCCACTTTAAAATGTCAGACTTGATTTGCCCTAACTAAAAATGTATCAACCCCTACAAAAATGTCCATTAATTTTAATCCACACAATAATTCACATTTCCTGTTGCTGCAGGATTATTTTCCTGCTGTGCGAAACTGGTCAAATTAAGATCCAATATCTGTAAGTGTTCCCTCTGTAACACAGTAGATTCACTTCTTATGTAGAAAGATCCAGTGAATACAGTGTAGGTTATCGTGGGCTACTGGCAAGGTTAGCCTTGTGAACAGATATGAAGGGACAATGAGTGATTGTGAGACTCAGTCTTAGACAATGGCCTTTAGAGGTGTATGGATTATTAGGGATTGTACTGACTGGATAGGATAGCTCTGTCTCTCTTTCTCTCACTCTCTCTCTCTCTCTCTCTCTCTCTCTCTCTCTCTCTCTCTCTCTCTCTCCCTCTCTCTCTCACTCTCTCTCTCTCTCTCTCTCTCTCTCTCTCACTCTCTCTCTCTCTCTCCTTCTCTCTCCTTATCTCTCCTTCTCTCTCTCTCTATCTCCCTCCCTGCAGAGAGGTATGGATTATGTATACCAACCCATCAATCACAGTGTTGAAGCAGGTGTATAAACAGAAGGCCAGCCCCTCCACACTGGTCTGTTCCTCACTGATAGTGACACACACAGCAACACACAGCAACACACACACACACACACACACACACACACACACACACACACACACACACACACACACACACACACACACACACACACAGAGAAACACACACACAGAAACACACACACAGAAACACACACACACACACACACAGAAACATACACACACACACAGAAACACACACAGCAACACACGCAGCAACACACACACACACAGAAACAAACACAGCAACACACACACAGAAACACACACAGAGACACACACAGCAACACACACAGAGACACACACACACACAGAGACACACTGCAACACACACAGAGACACACACGCACAGCAACACACACACACAGAAACACACACAGAAACACATACAGCAACACACACAGAGACACACACACAACACACACAGCAACACAAACACACACAGAAACACACACAGCAACACACACAGAGAAACACACACAGAGACACACACACAACACACACAGCAACACACACAGCAACACAAACACACAGAGAAACACACACAGCAACACACACAGCAACACAAACACACACAGAAACACATACAGAGACACACACAGACACACACAGCAACACACACAGAGACACACACAACAACACACACAGCAACACACAGAAACACACACAGACACACACACACAGCAACACACACAGAAACACACACAGCAACACACACAGAGACACACACACACACACACACACACACAGCAACACACACAGCAACACACACAGCAACAAACACAGCAACACACACAGAGACACACACACACATAAACACACACAGCAACACACACAGAAACACACACAGAGACACACACACACAGCAACACACACAGAAACACACACAGCAACACACACAGCGACACACACAGCGACACACACAGAGACACACACAGAGACACACACAGAGACACACACACACAGCAACTCACACAACAACACACACAGCAACACACACAGCAACACACAGCAACACACACACAGCAACACACACAGCAACACACACAGAAACACACACAGAGACACACACAGAGGCACACACAGAAACACACACAGAGACACACACAGAGACACACACAGCAACACACACAGAGACACACACAGCAACACACACAGAGACACACACAGAAACACACACAGAGACACACACAGAGACACACACAGCAACACACATAGAGACACACACAGCAACACACACAGAGACACACACAGCAACACACACAGAGACACACACAGCAACACACACAGAGACACACACAGAGACACACACAGCAACACACACAGAGACACACACAGAGACACACACAGCAACACACATAGAGACACACACAGCAACACACACACACAACACAGGTGGCAGAGACAAGGCTCCCCTTATCTTTAGAGGTGGCCAGAGGAAGTCGTTCTAACCATCTCCACACACCCTGGTACAGAGAGGAAGGCTTGGTTCTCATGCTCTGATACCTTCCACTCCCCACCCCTCATCCCATATAGTCTCACGTTGGTGTCATACTTCCTAGAGGTATTTATCAAGATTCATATAGATGCCAAGCTAAGTTCAGTAGAAACTACATTTGTCTGTGTCACGTGCTTCAGTTGTAGTATGTGTTGCTGTTTCAGTTGTAGTGTGTGTTGCTGTTTCTGTTGTAGTGTGTGTTGCTGTTTCAGTTGTAGTGTGTGTTGCTGTTTCTGTTGTAGTGTTTGTTGCTGTTTCAGTTGTAGTGTGTGTTGCTGTTTCTGTTGTAGTGTGTGTTGCTGTTTCAGTTGTAGTGTATGTTCCTGTTTTAGTTATAGTGTGTGTTGCTGTTTCAGTTGTAGTGTGTGTTGCTGTTTCAGTTGTAGTGTATGTTCCTGTTTTAGTTATAGTGTGTGTTGCTGTTTCAGTTGTAGTGTATGTTGCTGTTTCAGTTGTAGTATTTGTTGCTGTTTCAGTTGTAGTGTGTGTTGCTGTTTCAGTTGTAGTGTGTGTTGCTGTTTCTGTTGTAGTGAGTGTTGCTGTTTCAGTTGTAGTGTGTGTTGCTGTTTCAGTTGTAGTGTGTGTTGCTGTTTCAGTTGTAGTGTGTGTTGCTGTTTCAGTTGTAGTGTTTGTTGCTGTTTCAGTTGTAGTGTGTGTTGCTGTTTCAGTTGTAGTGTTTGTTGCTGTTTCAGTTGTAGTGTGTGTTGCTGTTTCAGTTGTAGTGGATGTTGCTGTTTCAGTTGTAGTGTATGTTGCTGTTTCAGTTGTAGTATTTGTTGCTGTTTCTGTTGTAGTGTGTGTTGCTGTTTCTGTTGTAGTGTGTGTTGCTGTTTCAGTTGTAGTGTATGTTCCTGTTTTAGTTATAGTGTGTGTTGCTGTTTCAGTTGTAGTGTGTGTTGCTGTTTCAGTTGTGGTGTATGTTCCTGTTTTAGTTATAGTGTGTGTTGCTGTTTCAGTTGTAGTGTATGTTGCTGTTTCAGTTGTAGTATTTGTTGCTGTTTCAGTTGTAGTGTGTGTTGCTGTTTCAGTTGTAGTGTGTGTTGCTGTTTCTGTTGTAGTGAGTGTTGCTGTTTCAGTTGTAGTGTGTGTTGCTGTTTCAGTTGTAGTGTGTGTTGCTGTTTCAGTTGTAGTGTGTGTTGCTGTTTCAGTTGTAGTGTTTGTTGCTGTTTCAGTTGTAGTGTGTGTTGCTGTTTCAGTTGTAGTGTTTGTTGCTGTTTCAGTTGTAGTGTGTGTTGCTGTTTCAGTTGTAGTGGATGTTGCTGTTTCAGTTGTAGTGTATGTTGCTGTTTCAGTTGTAGTATTTGTTGCTGTTTCTGTTGTAGTGTGTGTTGCTGTTTCAGTTGTAGTGAGTGTTGCTGTTTCAGTTGTAGTGCATGTTTCAGTTGTAGTGTGTGTTGCTGTTTCAGTTGTAGTGTTTGTTGCTGTTTCTGTTGTAGTGTGTGTTGCTGTTTCAGTTGTAGTGAGTGTTGCTGTTTCAGTTGTAGTGTATGTTCCTGTTTTAGTTATAGTGTGTGTTGCTGTTTCAGTTGTTGTGTATGTTGCTGTTTCAGTTGTAGTGTGTGTTCCTGTTTCAGTTGTAGTGTGTGTTGCTGTTTCAGTTGTAGTGGATGTTGCTGTTTCAGTTGTAGTGGATGTTGCTTTTTCAGTTGTAGTGTTTGTTGCTGTTTCTGTTGTAGTGTGTGTTGCTGTTTCAGTTGTAGTGTGTGTTGCTGTTTCAGTTGTAGTATTTGTTGCTATTTCAGTTGTAGTGTGTGTTGCTGTTTCAGTTGTAGCGTATGTTGCTGTTTCAGTTGTAGTGTTTGTTGCTGTTTCTGTTGTAGTGTGTGTTCCTGTTTCAGTTGTAGTGTATGTTGCTGTTTCAGTTGTAGTGTGTGTTGCTTTTTCAGTTGTAGTGTATTTTTCTGTTTCAGTTGTAGTGTATGTTGCTGTTTCAGTTGTAGTGTATTTTTCTGTTTCAGTTGTAGTGTGTGTTGCTGTTTCAGTTGTAGTGTATTTTTCTGTTTCAGTTGTAGTGTGTGTTGCTGTTTCAGTTGTAGTATTTGTTGCTATTTCAGTTGTAGTGTGTGTTGCTGTTTCAGTTGTAGCGTATGTTGCTGTTTCAGTTGTAGTGTTTGTTGCTGTTTCTGTTGTAGTGTGTGTTCCTGTTTCAGTTGTAGTGTATGTTGCTGTTTCAGTTGTAGTGTGTGTTGCTTTTTCAGTTGTAGTGTATTTTTCTGTTTCAGTTGTAGTGTATGTTGCTGTTTCAGTTGTAGTGTATTTTTCTGTTTCAGTTGTAGTGTGTGTTGCTGTTTCAGTTGTAGTGTATTTTTCTGTTTCAGTTGTAGTGTGTGTTGCTGTTTCAGTTGTAGTGTGCGTTGCTCACTGTGTGTCTCTGTCTGTCGTACACTGTTCTGTTGTGCATCACATGGGGTAATGTTATAGTGAAGGTGCATTCTCTGTGTGTTTCAAGGCTTTCTCTTCAGACTGATGATGAAGAGCATCTTGAGGATCACAATGGGGTATAGAGGACATAGGTTCATGGAGAGGTTACTGCCCTCAAACTCTTCACCGCAGAGAGAGTTTGTTTGCATGTGACAGACAGACAGACAGTGAAAGAGCACATGTTTGTGTTTGCTTGTAGTTTGTCTGACAGAGAACCTTGAGAAAACTTGACATTTTAGAGACCCTTTCTTTCCCCAGCCAGCTACTTCATACAGCACTATGCATCCCCATACAGTTCTATTCTCTCTGAGATCACATTGCGGACTAACAAAAAAACGTTCCCTGAGACCGCCTGTCCGTCTGCCTCTGCCAGCTCCATTGTACAAACACTTTGCTTTGCTTATGTTTGCTGGGCTTTGTCCCTGTTCCGTTTGTTCGTACACAAACCCTGAGAAAACAATGCCAGTTTATATGTCTTCCTGTCTATTGTCACTGCTGCCACTCCGTACCCTTCACTAAATAACACCCTGTCATTGTGAGGGGGAGACAATACCCACAGACATGTCTCTCTGTCCCCACACTCACTCTCTTGACCCCCTCCCTGCCTGGCTCTTCCTGTCATCCCTGGCCAACCCTGACCCCTGACCTATGAACCTGTGGAGGGGTCACTGTGATGTCGGTACAGGGCGAGGGTGAGTTACTGGAGGTTCGCAGGAGAGCGTGACAAACTGCGAGAATGGGCGGACTGGGCTCTTCCCATGCAGAGCACACACACTCTCTGCACACGCGCACACACACACACCAAACACACATTGCACACAAAGACTGCACACACATACACACTGTTCTTTCAATCCAATACAATAGAAATAGTTGGGTTTTCATTAGGTTTTATTCTAATGTCTCTGCTGTGCTGAAGCTCTCTCCTCATAGTAACTCATCTGTTATGTCTGAAGAGCAGACAACCTTCCAGCACATCACAGACGACAAAACACTGATTCATCCTTTTTCTGTTATCTCTCTCTCTCTCTCTCTCTCTCTCTCATTCCTCACTCCTTCCATCCTTCAGTTGAATTGTCATTATACTACATACAGTGTGAGGAGCTGTTTGGGTGGCTACTGTTCCGACCCCTGCACAATGATTTATAGATTGAAATACACTCAGAGCTGTAGAATGTAAAGGCGAGTGGTTGAAATATAGAAAGAGAGAGAGATTTCCTTTACTTGATTCTGAATGGCCTGTTCACCCTGCGTTCAGGCACGGCTGAAGAAAGAAGTAATGCCAACTTAAAATTGTTAGAATCACCTTTTCATGTTTCAGGCTTCTGAGAACAGACAGAAAAGCATGTTGCCTCAGTCAATACAGTCAATACATGGTTTATGTTGTCGGTGCTGGAGGAAGGTGTGTGTGTAAGACAGGTGGGTGTATGTATTGCCAGTCTATGGTTGTCACTCAAACAAGCTCAGTTATTTCACAGAGAAATTATCCTGTCAGTCCCACCTTCCATCTACCCCCCTCCCTCGTGTTCATTGTTCTCAGGGATCAAGTTCACGGACCGGGGGTGGGGGTGGGGCCGGCTGGGGTGGAGGCCAGGTAGTGGGAGCTCCAGCCTCCAGCCCAGGTTCTCTGGGCAGGTTGAATGAGCCCTGGCCCCTGGCCCCAGCCCCAGACGGAGCTCTCTGAATGGGCCTTGCTGTGCTGACTCCCCCTCCCCTCTCTTTATCAGAGGCGTCTCAGGTTTCTCCTGGGCCTGGCTGCATGGCTTCCTGACAGATTCATATTTCAAAGTGTCCTGGTGCCACGTTCCCATTTACACACACATCTCTGTTCCCATAGAGCTCTCTGTTCCCTCCCCTCTGTTCCCATAGAGCTCTCTGTTCCCTCCCCTCTGTTCCCATAGAGCTCTCTGTTCCCTCCCCTCTGTTCCCATAGAGCTCTCTGTTCCCTCCCCTCCACACATCTCTGTTCCCATAGAGCTCTCTGTTCCCTCCCCTCTGTTCCCATAGAGCTCTCTGTTCCCTCCCCTCTGTTCCCATAGAGCTCTCTGTTCCCTCCCCTCTGTTCCCATAGAGCTCTCTGTTCCCTCCCCTCTGTTCCCATAGAGCTCTCTGTTCCCTCCCCTCTGTTCCCATAGAGCTCTCTGTTCCCTCCCCTCTGTTCCCATAGAGCTCTCTGTTCCCTCCCCTCCACACATCTCTGTTCCCATAGAGCTCTCTGTTCCCTCCCCTCTGTTCCCATAGAGCTCTCTGTTCCCTCCCCTCTGTTCCCATAGAGCCCTCTGTTCCCATAGAGCTCTCTGTTCCCTCCCCTCTGTTCCAATAGAGCTCTCTGTTCCCTCCCCTCTGTTCCCATAGAGCTCTCTGTTCCCTCCCCTCCACACATCTCTGTTCCCATAGAGCTCTCTGTTCCCTCCTCTCCACACATCTCTGTTCCCATAGAGCTCTCTGTTCCCTCCCCTCCACACATCTCTGTTCCCATAGAGCTCTCTGTTCCCTCCCCTCTGTTCTCATAGAGCTCTCTGTTCCCTCCCCTCCACACATCTCTGTTCCCATAGAGCTCTCTGTTCCCTCCCCTCCACACATCTCTGTTCCCATAGAGCTCTCTGTTCCCTCCCCTCTGTTCTCATAGAGCTCTCTGTTCCCTCCCCTCCACACATCTCTGTTCCCATAGAGCTCTCTGTTCCCTCCCCTCTGTTCCCATAGAGCTCTCTGTTCCCTCCCCTCTGTTCTCATAGAGCTCTCTGTTCCCTCCCCTCCACACATCCCTGTTCCCACAGAGCTCTCTGTTCCCTCCCCTCTGTTCCCATAGAGCTCTCTGTTCCCTCCCCTCCACACATCTCTGTTCCCACAGAGCTCTCTGTTCCCTCCCCTCTGTTCCTATAGAGCTCTCTGTTCCCTCCCGTTCTTACACATCTCTGTTCCCATAGAGCTCACTGAGATCTGCAGACACTACAGAATGAAACCAGGGTCAGACACACAGGGCCTTTGTCTCTCTCTCTCTCTCTCTCTCTCTCTCGCTCTCTCTCTCTCTCACACACACACACACAAACACTGATTTCTGATTGAGAAAGAACTGTGCTAAGCTCTTCTTTGCCTACATTACACTATCCTCTGTACAGATTGTAATGGGACAATATCTCTTCCCATCAAAAGTATTGGCTCTATTGAAAGCTGAAGAATACCACGCTTTTGTGAAACTTTATTATGTTATTCATGTAGACCTAGAGTGTTCAAGAAAAATAAAGTAACTGCACATTACTTCAAATAAACGTTCTCATTGCACAAGATGGAACACGCTTTGAAACTCTGTGGCCAGTTGTGATACAATACTGTAGCTCCCCTTAGTAATCCACTGCTATCTCCCTGTCTGTCGTTAGTGTCTTGGGGCAGTGGAGCTCTGGTTAAATGTTTAAAGGGGGTCCCGGACCCTTCAGAGGGAGAGGTTAAGGGTTCTAATCCTCCCCGCTCCACTCTGTAACCCACGTGTCACACACACTGGCCTTTAGCCCTCAGCACTGAATATTTCATTCAGTGATACTGAACTTTGAGGCCTCACGTAGTCACACACACACACACATATCCTCTCTCTCAATCACAAACTCATACACTCTCACTCACACTATGTCTCTCTCTTTCTCTATCTCTCCCTCAATTCAATTTCAATTCAAAGAATTGGCATGGGAAACATATGTTTATATTGCCAAAGCAAGTGAAATAGACAAGAAGAAACAAATTAACAGTGCTCTCTCTCTCTCTCTCTCTCTCTCTCTCTCTCTCTCTCTCTCTCTCTCTCTCTCTCTCTCTCTCTCTCTCTCTCTCTCTCTCTCTCTCTCTCTCTCTCTCTCTCTCTCTCTCTCTCTCTCTCTCTCTCTCTCTCTCTCTCTCTCTCTCTCACACACACACACTTTCTTACACACTCATTCTCATACTACACACACTCTCAGGGAGGATGGCCTTTGATGTCTGTGTCTGGTTTAATCCTACATGCTGCTCTGTGCTGAGAGCAGGGATCTCTGGGGAGAGGAGGGGGGACCCGCTGGTTTTAATGATGGCTGGTCCAGTGACACAGCTACAGTCTGATCCTGTCCTCTCTCATTTGATTCCCTCAGCCACCATGTCACCAGCTCAGGCTATCTCTCTATCTCTCTCTCCTTCCTCTTCTGCTACCTTTTCTCCACCTCTCTCTTTCACACGCGCACACACACACACACACACACACACACACACATACACACACATACACACACACACATACACACACATACACACAAATCTGACAAAGCTCCAGAGTTCCTCTGTGGAGATGGGAGAAACTTCCAGAAGGACAACAATCTCTGTAGCACTCCACCAATCAGGCCTTTATGGTAGAGGGGCCAGACTGAAACCACTCCTCAGTAAAAGGCACATGACAGCCCGCTTGGAGTTTGCTAAAAGGCACCTAAAGACTCTCAGACCATGACAAACAAGATTCTCTGGTCTGATGAAACCAAGACTGAACTCTTTGGCCTGAATGCCAAGTGTCACGTCTGGAGGAAACCTGGCACCTTCTCTACGGTGAAGCATGGTGGTGGCAGCATCATGCTGTGGGGATGTTTTTCAGCAGCAGGGACTGGGATAGTAGTCAGGATCGAGGGAAAGATGAACGAAGCAAAGTACAGAGAGGTCCTTGATGAAAACCTACTCCAGAGCGCTCAGAACCTCAGACTGGGGCGAAGGTTCACCTTCCAACAGGACAACGACCCAAAGCACACAGCCAAGACAACGCAGGAGTGGCTTCGGGACAAGTCTCTGAATGTCCTTGAGTGGCCCAGCCAGAGCCCAGACTTGAACCAGATCGAACATCTCTGGAGAGACCTGAAAATAGCTGTGCAGCGACGCTCCCCATCTAACCCGACAGAGCTTGAGAGGATCTGCAGAGAAGAATGGGAGAAATTCCCCAAATACAGTTGTGCCAAGCTTGTAGCGTCATACCCAAGAAGACTCGAGACTGTAATCACTGCCAAAGGTGCTTCAACAAAGTACTGAGTAAAGGGTCTGAATACTTATGTAAAAAAAAAAGAATTATGTAAATGTCATTTTTCTTTTTTTCTTTTTTATAAATGTGCAAAAAAATCTAAAAACATGTTTTTGCTTTGTCATTATGGGGTATTGTGTGTAGATTGATAAAGGGAAAAAACAATTTAATCAATTTTAGAATAAGGCTATAATGTAACAAAATGTGGAAAAAGTGAAGGGGTCTGCATACTTTCCGAATGCACCTTTCAGCAGGACAATTGTCACACCCTGGTTCTGGGACTCGTTATGTTGAGCCAGGGTGTGTGCATTCTATGTGTTTATTTCAATGTTGGTAGTTCTGTTGTGTCTATTTCTAGGTTGTTGTATGTTTGTATTGAGTGACTCCCAATCGGAGGTAACGAGTGTCAGCTGTCGGCTCGTTGTCTCTGATTGGGAGCCATATTTATACTGTGTGTTTTCACCTTGGGGTTGTGGGTTTTTGTTCCATGTTCAGTCATTGTCACTGTGGACTTCACTATCGTCATTTGTTTTGTTGTTTTCGTGGTTGCTTTAAGTAAATAAAGTCAACATGTTCGCTCAACACGCTGCGCCTTGGTCCGCTTCCTTAGACGATCGTGACAACAATGACCTAAAACACAAGGCCAAATATACACTGGAGTTGAATGTTCCTGAGTGGCCTAGTTACAGATTTGACTTAAATCTACTTGAAAAGCTATGGCAAGACTTGAAAATGGCTGTCTAGCAATGATCAACAACTAACTTGACAGCGCTTTAATAATTTTTAACGATTAATAGCAAATATTGTACAATCCAGGTGTGCAGAGCTCTTCTTTAATCGCTGCCAAAGGTGATTCTAACATGTATTGACTCAGGGGGTTGACTACTTATCTAATCATGATATATTAGTGTTTTATTTGCCATACATCTAAAAAAAAATTACATTACAGAGTATTTTGGGTAGATCGTTGACAAAAAATGGCAATTAAATCTATTTGAATCCCACTTTGTAAAAAGTCAAGGGGTGTGAATACTTTCTGAAGGCTCTGTACACACACAAACTGTATCATTCTATCTCTCTCTCTCTCTCTCTCTCTCTCTCTCTATCTCTCTCAGCAACTTCCTACACCCTGTCGTAAAGGGTGGGAACGGCTGAAGTATTGTAAGCAGCTGTGTTTGGCGTGAAGTGGTAGGAGCTTGATACAGCTGTGTTTGGTGTGAAGTGGTAGGAGCTTGATACAGTGGTTGTTTTAGAGCAGCCTTCTATGCGGAAGGCAACCTGCAGCTGGCTGGGTCCTAATGGAAAGGGATAACGTGTGTGTGTGTGTGTCCCTACGGAGGCAGCCTGTGGTAAGAGGCTAACTCTGGTGGCTAACCCTTAGCGCCTGAGCGTTTGGCAGTGTGACCGCTGCTAGATGAATCCATCCCACAGTCCATCAGTCACTGGGCACAGGTTATTAGCACAGGGGCAGCAGAGAGCAGACACACACACACACACACACACAGTCCCCTTTACCCCCTGCAACATATACATCCCCCTCCACCTCGTCCTCAAAGTTGGTGGAGGTGGCCTTGGTGGTGAGTGGTCATTTGTCAAACCCCAGCCACATTGTCCAATTGCCTCCTGTTAATAAAGCTACCTGGGATCTGGGACTATACACACACACACACACGTACACAGACGCACACATATATACACACACACACACACACACACACACATATATACACACACACACATAAACATACACACACACACACATATACAGTACACACACACAGTGCAAAAACAGCCAATTTCTCTCACACTCAAACAGGGCAGAACTAAAGCCAAACACACACACACACAATCTCTCACACACTAAAAAGCTCACATACCCATACACCGTCTACACACAAACACAGCGGTTTCTCCTGTATTCTCATACTCAATACACACACACACAAACTGTGTCTAGTCTAGTCTGCAGTGTGTCAGCTGGTGTGTCCCGCGGGGCTTATAAAAGTTCCATTAACATGGCCTTGCTCATTGGTCCTGACAGCTAGATCAATTAGGCCCCTCCCCCACTGACCCCTGGGCCGCTCTGACAGAGAGGTCACACACGATGGATCACTGGGCCAGCACATAGTGCATAGTCTATATCTCTCTCTCTGTCTTCTCTCACCCTCTCTGTCTTTCTCTCTCTCTTTCTCTCCCTCACCCTCTCTTTCTCTCTCTCTCTTTCTTCCTCTTTCTCGCTCCTCCTCTCTCTGTCTCTCTCTTTCTCTCTCTGTTTCCCTCTCTCGCTGCCTCTTTGTTCTCTCTCTCTCTCTCTCTCTCTCTCTCTCTCTCTCTCTCTCTCTCTCTCCTACCACACAGGGCTGTACTACTACTGAACTACAGTTCTCTCTCTCTCTCTCTCTCTCTCTCTCTCTCTCTCTCTCTCTCTCTCTCTCTCTCTCTCTCTCTCTCTCTCTCTCTCTCTCTCTCTCTCTCTCTCTCTCTCCATGTAAAAGCTGGCAGCAGGTCGATATCAGTGTGCAGGTGTTCAGTGGTTGTAACGTCACACGGCAGCACTGTGCTTCACCTGAGACACACACAGATCTTATCCACCTGTTTTCAGCAGAACACACGCTATTCCTGTCTGTGTATGTGTGTGTGTGTGTGTGTGTGTGTGTGTGTGTTGTGTGTGTGTGTGTGTGTGTGTGTGTGTGTGTGTGTGTGTGTGTGTGTGTGTGTGTGTGTGTGTGCGTGCGTTAGGAAGATAGGGAGAGCCAGAGAGAGAGATCATAAATTCTGCAGTTAGCTCTACCTTCTGAGGCATGTGCCCTTTGGAGTGAACGAGGTAGCAGGCACCTCGTACTCCAAGTTCAGCGAGGGCAGAGCCCAGAGGTATCTAAGTCCACATCTCCATGTGTCCTGGAGACCTGTAGAGGGTAGAGGTGGAGGGATCGGTCAGGGACAGGACCAGGGGGTAAAGTGGAGACCTTTAGAGGGTAGAGGTGGAGGGATCGGTCAGGGACAGGACCAGGGGGTAAAGTGGAGACCTGTAGAGGGTAGAGGTGGAGGGATCGGTCAGGGACAGGACCAGGGGGTAAAGTGGAGACCTGTAGAGGGTAGAGGTGGAGGGATCGGTCAGGGACAGGACCAGGGGGTAAAGTGGAGACCTGTAGAGGGTAGAGGTGGAGGGATCGGTCAGGGACAGGACCAGGGGGTAAAGTGGAGACCTGTAGAGGGTAGAGGTGGAGGGATCGGTCAGGGACAGGACCAGGGGGTAAAGTGGAGACCTGTAGAGGGTAGAGGTGGAGGGATCGGTCAGGGACAGGACCAGGGGGTAAAGTGGAGACCTGTAGAGGGTAGAGGTGGAGGGATCGGTCAGGGACAGGACCAGGGGGTAAAGTGGAGACCTGTAGAGGGTAGAGGTGGAGGGATCGGTCAGGGACAGGACCAGGGGGTAAAGTGGAGACCTGTAGAGGGTAGAGGTGGAGGGATCGGTCAGGGACAGGACCAGGGGGTAAAGTGGAGACCTGTAGAGGGTAGAGGTGGAGGGATCGGTCAGGGACCGGTCAGGGACAGGACCAGGGTCAGGGACAGGACCAGGGACAGGACCAGGGGGTAAAGTGGAGACCTGTAGAGGGTAGAGGTGGAGGGATCGGTCAGGGACAGGACCAGGGACAGGACCAGGGGGTAAAGTGGAGACATGTAGAGGGTAGAGGTGGAGGGACAGGACCAGGGGACGGGACTAATGAGCTAGAAGCAGGAAAGCTAGGGGTCAGGATGGACAGTGTCTAGTGGTTTGTGTTGTGATCCTGTAGGAGGGGGTGGAGAGGTTCATGCACTTTAGACAGTACTGTCTCTAAGCCCCTGGCTGCCTTACCTCTGTCTAGAGCTCTGTTGGGGGGGTTGAGAGGCTAAGATGAACCATAATAGCAGTGGTTAAGGAGGAACGGGGGGGGGGGGAGGAAAATTGGTTAAGAAAAATCATAAGAAGAATAGCTAGTGAGTTAGAGGAGAAAGAAGCGAGGAGGATGGATAGAGGGAGAGGAGGAGGGAGACAGGTTAACAGTAGTGTCAGGTCCGGGGAGACTTGGCGCAGGTCTAATGATGTCCGTGGGCCTAATTGAATATTGACGTTGGGCATCCGAGGCTAAATGGGATCAGTCTGACAGTCTGAAACCCTTTCACCGGTTGATTCAACACAGGATCGTTAGGATCCTGTTACTATGGTAACAAGCTTTCGTCTTTAGTCTTTGTAATGTGATTTAGTCGTACCTCCTTCCTGGTGCCATCCTGTTTTTGGAAAAGGCTAAATGATACAACTCTTATCAAAGAGACAGTCTTACACATAGAGGAATGTACAGAACATAGAAGAGAAACAGATCGCTAGTGATCAACACGGAGACCTAGTACCACTCATAATGTGGTATTGTCCACATCATTTTGTTAAGACCCATTCAAAGTAGCTGTTTGGTTTACAGTCAGCCATCGGCTTTGTCTGAGGAAAACACTAAGAGCACCTACCATTCTTCCTTTTGTGTTTATGGAAGAGCACATGACCTCCCTGTTTAGAGGACAACCACATGATGCACCTCTCATGAAAGAGACAGGGTTATAGTGGAATATGAGACACATGCAGGTAAAGATAGACCTGTCTGGGTTTAGGTGGAGCTGACACATCACTCATCAGCAGTGATGGGGGAGAAAATCCAAACAGTTACATATCAGGATATTCTTTTTGATTATATATCATATCGTTTTGACAATAGCACAATATTATTTTTGTGCTAGTTGGCTGTACCTGCGCCAAAACTCCACAATTTTATCTTCATAGCTTGTTCTCCGTCTTCTTTTTAAATAGGGAGGCAATTTGTTTACAGCACATTTATTTACGACGGGGTCAAAACTCGTTTTCTCATGCTCTCTCTTGTCCCTCTGCAGCAGACATATGGTGAGCAATATGTTTGGAATATTGAATCGCAATAAAATCACAGTATCGAATCGCAATACTTATAGGGTCGTGAGAATCGCGAGAATTGCAATACATATCGTATCGGCACCTAAGTATTGTGATAATATGGTATGGTGAGGTCCCTCAACTCCCAGCCCTACTCATCAGGTCTCTAAGCATTATTACTCTGAGTTAGTCCCAGGTTGTTGTTGTTTTACACATCACAATCCTGGCTCTGTGAGCCTCTACCACTTCTCATTTTGTATGTCGTTGTGTTTTTGGAAGAGAAATGTGATTGTTATTTGGAGTGTTTCAGGTTTGAACTCACTGGGCTGAAGCGTGCAGGTTTCTCCTCTTTGTTTGTGGTCTATTTCTGTGATCCTGATCTGGCTCCTCTGGTGCCCGCCTCCAGACGCTCTCCGCCATTACCACGGTGACGTTCTCCAGATGGCGAGCGACAAGGCGAGACTCGGCCCAGAATCTAGTCTGATCGCAGGGGACATGCATAACACACATACAGTGGGGAAAAAAAGTATTTAGTCAGCCACCAATTGTGCAAGTTCTCCCACTTAAAAAGATGAGAGAGGCCTGTAATTTTCATCATAGGTACACGTCAACTATGACAGACAAATTGAGAAAAAAAATTCCAGAAAATCACATTGTAGGATTTTTTATGAATTTATTTGCAAATTATGGTGCAAAATAAGTATTTGGTCACCTACAAACAAGCAAGATTTCTGGCTCTCACAGACCTGTAACTTCTTCTTTAAGAGGCTCCTCTGTCCTCCACTCGTTACCTGTATTAATGGCACCTGTTTGAACTTGTTATCAGTAAAAAAGACACCTGTCCACAACCTCAAACAGTCACACTCCAAACTCCACTATGGCCAAGACCAAAGAGCTGTCAAAGGACACCAGAAACAAAATTGTAGACCTGCACCAGGCTGGGAAGACTGAATCTACAATAGGTAAGCAGCTTGGTTTGAAGAAATCAACTGTGGGAGCAATTATTAGGAAATGGAAGACATACA
>NC_140024.1:29810248-29840248 GCF_964263955.1 Coregonus lavaretus
AGCTTCAGTTGTTTAGCTTCAGTTGATTTCCTTAGTTGTTTAGCTTCAGTTGTTGAGCTTCAGTTTTTTAGCTTCAGTTGTTGATCATCAGTTGTTGAGCATCAGTTGTTGAGCTTCAGTTTTTTAGCTTCAGTTGTTGATCATCAGTTGTTGAGCTTCAGTTGTTGAGCTTCAGTTGTTGAGCTTCAGTTGTTCTTGTTCCTCTGTGTCTTTCTATTCTGTGTCTGGCATTATTGACTGATTTCCTTCCTCTCGCCTGCTACTGCTACTGCTGCGGGTGCTGTTTGATTGCATGGAAACTCGATTTCACACCAGTGTGACAGATGCAGGAAACGATTGGCTAGGGCTGGAGCTAAGGCTGGGGCTGAGCTAAGGCTGGGGCTAAGCTAAGGCTGGGGCTGGAGCTGGGGCTAAGCTAAGGCTGGTGCTGGTGCTGGAGTAGGGAGAAAGGGAGAAAGGGAGAGAGGAAGAGAGAGGGGTAGGACTGGGGATAAGACTTTACCTATGGAAAATAGAAAAGGTGCAAAGCTTTACCTAGTAACTATTGTGCTTAGTTATTGTTGCTGTCTTATGTAGGTTTGTTGTCTTTCTTGCGTGTTTGCAGGGTTCAGAGACTGGGTTCCTAAGGAGCTGCAGAGGGTGGGCTGTGTGGAGCTGCTCAACACGGTCCAGAGGAGGGTCCGACCCAAACTCCACGCCTTCGGAGGAATACATGAAGGTCAGTCAGGATCCCATATACACACACACCCTATTACGACCCAGGGTAGAAGTAGGGATGGATTAGAGAGAGAGAGAGAGAGAGATGGGTTGTTGTGGGTTACGACCCAGGGTAGAAGTAGGGATGGATTAGAGAGAGAGAGAGAGAGATGGGTTGTTGTGGGTTACGACCCAGGGTAGAAGTAGGGATGGATTAGAGAGAGAGAGAGAGAGAGAGAGAGAGAGAGAGATGGGTTGTTGTGGGTTTGTGTTCAATACTTTCTCCTGCTCAGTTTGGCCTTGAGTCATTACCAGGACTACACCACAGGGTGTTAATGACAGTTAGGGACATTATGGATGTAAACATGGATGGGGGTGGTGGTGTTAGGGACATTATGGGGTAGACATCGATGGGGGTGGTGGTGTTAGGGACATTATGGGGTAGACAGGGATGGGGTGGTGGTGTTAGGGACATTATGGATGTAAACATGGATGGGGTGGTGGTGTTAGGGACATTATGGATGTAAACATGGATGCGGGTGGTGGTGTTAGGGACATTATGGGGTAGACATCGATGGGGGTGGTGGTGTTAGGGACATTATGGGGTAGACAGGGATGGGGTGGTGGTGTTAGGGACATTATGGATGTAAACATGGATGGGGTGGTGGTGTTAGGGACATTATGGGGTAGACAGCGATGGGGGTGGTGGTGTTAGGGACATTATGGGGTAGACAGCGATGGGGGTGGTGGTGTTAGGGACATTATGGGGTAGACAGGGATGGGGTGGTGGTGTTGGGGACTGGGTAGGGGTAGACAGGGATGGAGGTGGTGGTGTTGGGGACTGGGTAGGGGTAGACAGGGAAGGGGTGGTGGTGTTGGGGACTGGGTAGGGGTAGACAGGGATGGAGGTGGTGGTGTTGGGGACTGGGTAGGGGTAGACAGGGATGGAGGTGGTGGTGTTGGGGACTGGGTAGGGGTAGACAGGGATGGAGGTGGTGGTGTTGGGGACTGGGTAGGGGTAGACAGGGAAGGGGTGGTGGTGTTGGGGACTGGGTAGGGGTAGACAGGGATGGAGGTGGTGGTGTTGGGGACTGGGTAGGGGTAGACAGGGATGGGGTGGTGGTGGTGGTGTTGGGGACTGGGTAGGGGTAGACAGGGATGGAGGTAGTGGTGTTGGGGACTGGGTAGGGGTAGACAGGGAAGGGGTGGTGGTGTTGGGGACTGGGTAGGGGTAGACAGGGATGGAGGTGGTGGTGTTGGGGACTGGGTAGGGGTAGACAGGGATGGAGGTGGTGGTGTTGGGGACTGGGTAGGGGTAGACAGGGATGGAGGTGGTGGTGTTGGGGACTGGGTAGGGGTAGACAGGGATGGAGGTGGTGGTGTTGGGGACTGGGTAGGGGTAGACAGGGATGGAGGTGGTGGTGTTGGGGACTGGGTAGGGGTAGACAGGGATGGAGGTGGTGGTGTTGGGGACTGGGTAGGGGTAGACAGGGATGGAGGTGCTCACCAGATGAGACCTACAGTATACCTCCCACCCTCCTCTTTTTACCTCCTTCCTTCCTTTATGTTTTTATTAAAGGTGTAGAAATGAGGAGTTCAGAGGAGAGACAATTAAAGAAATCTCTCGGAAAGGAACGCACCCTGTGTGGTTTTGATTAGTCAGTTAGACAATACGGTTTCTCACTTCATGTCCAATGTTGATGATCCGTTGGACTTCCCCGTAGCGTGTGCTGATGATGCGTTCTCCTTCCACAGGGTATGGCATCATGACTGACGGCTGCACGACGTTCATCAACTCCTCCACGTGCACGGTCAGCTTCCAGCCCACCAACCCCCCAATCGTGTTCGACCTGCCCAACCCCTCCTCCAGCTCTTGAGAATGACCTCTGACCCAGAGGGTGAAGTGGGGGTGCGGGGGTTGTTGGCCAGAATAAACTACTTTTTTTTTTTCTAACAAATAATGTCTAAATAGTTATACTAAGTGTTTCTCTCAAATATTGTTCTTTTGTAAGCTGTAAAGTGAAAAAGTGTGGGGAGGGTATAGGGTTAGGGGTGGGATGGGTGGGCAGATAATAGGGTGCTGAGTGGTTATACAATCTAGCTATTGAAGAAAAAGCAGTCGGATCTGTAAGATAAATGATGCTTTGTGAATTTGTACAATTTCATTAGTTTTTGGGGTTTGTGTTTGCTGGAAACATCGGTATTGGATGCCATTGTTGATTTTGAACGTCCTTGTTTTTTGTGTTCGGTTTCATTTTGTTTTCCTGGACAATTCTGCTTTCTGATTGGCTGACAGGGACGATGCCTTAAACTAGCTTTACCGTTCTCAGCTAGAGCCTCACTCTCTGCAAGCTCAGAGAAAGACCGTATTTATTGTTAACTTGTGTCTATCAACCCAATCAAACTACACCACACAGAGCAGGGAAAGAAATCTAGCAAATGATACGCTTGAGATAACTCTAACATCTACCATCTGCAATTCTGATATATGTGGAGAAAATAAAGTATGTATATTTATATAGATACTGTATTCATGTTGTAAAATATCTGTACTAAAATTTGTTGGTTCAAAACATCCTTTTGGGATTTTCTTTCTTGTGTCTTTGCCTGGATTTGATTTAGCTTCTTCCTTTGCCACTCCCATCAAATGTTCTTCAAACGTTTCTTTAATGTTCATGTTTTACTCCCACTGTTAGGGTCTTTGAGTGCTATTTGGGGTGGAGGCTTTTGTTCCAGTCCAGCAGGAACACACATCACCCTATATAATGTAGTTGTTTATTTGATGGAGGTTTTTTAGTGCTGGAACAAAAGCCTGCCCAGGACCAGAGTTGGAGGCCCCTAAGGTAGAGGTTCATGGATGAGAGAGGAAATGTTTTTAGAGTTTAAGACTCAATATCCGACAGGTGGTGGGGTTGGTTTTCTTTTACAACACACCTGCCTAAAAAAGTTTTAGTTGTCCTTTCGATTGTAAATCTGATAGTATTTGTGTTTTTATAGCTTTCTTCTCATTTTGCACTGTGTGTAAATGCAATCTTGCTAGCACAAAATAATGTTGCCAAAAGCTGTCTCAACTTTGCAACTGTAAATGCTCCTTTGCGCTCTGTTTTCTTTCTCTAGCTATTTGTCTCTTCTGTTTCTCTGGCTGGTAGTTTCTTCCTTGTAGGTCTGGTCTCTCTTTCTTTCAGTTCATTGTGATATATTTAGCTGCTTTTATATGCAAATAAAATTGCAAGATTTTTACTTAAGAAGCATTGTCTTGTTGTTGATCAATCATACAGTACTCCACCACGACTGGTATATCCTTAATTTGAAATCATAAAAAAATGTGCAATGTATAATCATGCTAGTATAAATAGCTTTAAATTGGTTTGAAGTCATTACTGGACAGCAGCTCTATTGTAAATTCTCCTGCCTTTTTGAAGTGATTTGTGGTTTTATATTAAGGATGCTCAGTGTTTATCTGTCATTGTAGCTATTTTCTATCTGAAAGTTAATGTTGAATATGGTTATTTATTTTCTCACTGGAGAAACTGGATTCTGATGTTTGAAATTATAGAGGTTTACTTGGGTGAATCTATGCCCCTCCTAGGGTACTTTTAGACAGGACTTACATTGGCTATAGAAATATCCATCCCCTTTCGATGTACAGAGAAACATACATTTACATTTACAATATATAAATGTTATCAATGAAACCCAGAATTGTTACAGGAAATACCATAATTCTCCCAACCCCCAGTTTAGCTGCCAACAGAAGCTACAGTATATTATATGACACTTCTGCTTACTGTCAGACGTCCTGTGACAGTCCTGTGGGTGTTGTCTTTATGATGTTTGCCATGCCTGCTCTTAAGGACATCCACCATGGTTCAGCCAAGCCATTCAGGGATTTGTGTGGGCTAGTAATGTATATAACCGAGCGGTCCGTCTTTATAGTGTAATGCACCGTTACATAAAGATATGCAGGGTTTCATAGGGTTAATTGTTGTGGTTTATTTGGGTGTAGAGTTATGGATATCTGCTAAAGCTCTATCTCCTTCTAATCCTGTTCGGATCAGTTGGTGTGTTGAGGAGTGCCAGGTTATACATCAATACTCTGATCAGGTGAAGGGATGAGGAGTTATACATCAATACCCTGATCAGGTGAAGGGATGAGGAGTTATACATCAATACCCTGATCAGGTGAAGGGATGAGGAGTTATACATCAATACCCTGATCAGGTGAAGGGATGAGGAGTTATACATCAATACCCTGATCAGGTGAAGGGATGAGGAGTTATACATCAATACCCTGATCAGGTGAAGGGATGAGGAGTTATACATCAATACCCTGATCAGGTGAAGGGATGAGGAGTTATACATAAATACCCTGATCAGGTGAAGGGATGAGGAGTTATACATCAATACTCTGATCAGGTGAAGGGATGAGGAGTTATACATCAATACTCTGATCAGGTGAAGGGATGAGGAGTTATACATCAATACCCTGATCAGGTGAAGGGATGAGGAGTTATACATCAATACTCTGATCAAGTGAAGGGATGAGGAGTTATACATAAATACCCTGATCAGGTGAAGGGATGAGGAGTTATACATCAATACCCTGATCAGGTGAAGGGATGAGGAGTTATACATCAATACCCTGATCAGGTGAAGGGATGAGGAGTTATACATCAATACCCTGATCAGGTGAAGGGATGAGGAGTTATACATCAATACCCTGATCAGGTGAAGGGATGAGGAGTTATACATCAATACCCTGATCAGGTGAAGGGATGAGGAGTTATACATCAATACTCTGATCAGGTAAAGGGATGAGGAGTTATACATCAATACCCTGATCAGGTGAAGGGATGAGGAGTTATAC
Organism: Coregonus lavaretus; assembly: GCF_964263955.1. Classification (NCBI taxonomy): domain Eukaryota; kingdom Metazoa; phylum Chordata; class Actinopteri; order Salmoniformes; family Salmonidae; genus Coregonus; species Coregonus lavaretus. The sequence continues at coordinate 29,815,812 of NC_140024.1, forward strand.
ATCAATACCCTGATCAGGTGAAGGGATGAGGAGTTATACATCAATACCCTGATCAGGTAAAGGGATGAGGAGTTATACATCAATACTCTGATCAGGTAAAGGGATGAGGAGTTATACATCAATACCCTGATCAGGTGAAGGGATGAGGAGTTATACATCAATACTCTGATCAGGTAAAGGGATGAGGAGTTATACATCAATACCCTGATCAGGTGAAGGGATGAGGAGTTATACATCAATACCCTGATCAGGTGAAGGGATGAGGAGTTATACATCAATACCCTGATCAGGTCAAGGGATGAGGAGTTATACATCAATACCCTGATCAGGTGAAGGGATGAGGAGTTATACATCAATACCCTGATCAGGTGAAGGGATGGGGGTTAGAGAGGGTAGAACAACAGAACAGCCTTCAGTCCTGGAGTCAAACCACAGGGCCTTGAAACACAACCCTCCAATGCCAAAAATAAAAACTGTCAGAATCTCACAACCCCCTCACACACATACAGTCCCCTCTTCGCCTCTCTTTCCCCTCCCACCCCGGGAACATCAAAGCAGCCTAACCAATTATCTCGTCCCCCAAACGAGGAGCGCAACATCCCGCCCAGCACCAACCCGATCCTCGTCCCTCATTACCATAATCCAGACTAATCATATTAGCATAGCGCCACAGATGAACGAATGAGCAAAGACCCACGTTGGGTCTGTTTGGACTAATGTCTACATTCTGTATGTCTGTGTGGGAGTGGGGAGAGCACATGGACACTTTTATGTATACTGTGTAAAGGCTCATGTAATGCGTGTTTTTTTTTTTTCTATGGAGCTCAGAGCTTTAATGCCCACACAGTCTTTGTCTATAGAGGCAAGCTGCAGGCAAACATGCACCCACCGCCACGGGGCCTTTTGAAGTTCTTTAAAGGAAGTCGGAGGGGGGGGGGGGGGGGGGGGACACATGATCCAACAGAAGCCACATGTGTACACAGTATACACACTAATCACCAAGCCACCATGCCGTGCACCAGGGCACATGTTGTCTCGTTCAATCACGCTGTGGGAAAGTAGGGCTGGGATTCAATCCGATCGCGCTTGTAGACAACGCAGCCTTTAAAGGCAATGTTACCGTGTTTGTGGAGATTGCGTTCAAGGTAAACGCTGCAGATGTCGGCTCAATTAGAAATTATCTTTAAATATCTAGCGCGGATCGGAATGAATCCCAGCCTAAGTATGTTTTCTACCCTTACACACACACGTGCACCCCAAGGGTTTAGGTGAGACACACTTGTGTCCCCTCTCTTTAAGGAACATGCTGGCTCTCCATCAGAGGAAACATGTAATCACACTACAGCCCCTAAAACATCCTGTCCACACTCACACATACACTCCACCCGCAAATGACAGAGATTCTGTGGCAGGTGTTGAGGGGTGTGTGTGTGTCTCCATCACATGTTGTATTCTCTCTCTCTCTCTCTCTCTCTCTCTCTCTCTCTCTCTCTCTCTCCCTTTCTGCTGTGTGTGTGTGTGTCTTTATTGCTCCCCCAGATTACCAGCTTTATTCATTATCCTAGCCCTGGCAGCTGCTGTTGATATTGTCTATTTGTCAGGTTAGCCTTCGCCCCACCATGATGGATGAATACAGGGTGAGACACGGTGAAGGTCTTACACCCCGACCAACCCATCCACCAGGGTGTCAATGGTGTGGGGAGAGTGTGTGTGTGTGTGTGTGTGTGTGTGTGCAGGGGCGTAATGCACCCCAAAAATCTGAGGGGGCACAAAGTACGTGAGGATGTGTGTGTGTGTGTGTGTGCGTGCGTGTGTGTGTTAGAGAGAGGGAGAGAACTCTTACCCTGGGATCCCAGCTCTGCATGCAGTGTTTATGCCGTCTTAATTGTCCCACCAGTGGTATTATTGTAACCTGGAGTTCATTTGGCACTGCTTGAGTCGCTGTGAAATCATTCACTGAATCAGATAGGGCTTTGTGCTTTCCATCGCCTCATCTCCCACATGTGGTACCAGTTATAAACTCTTTACAAGTGTTATTATTTGTATCGTTTCAATTTAGATTACGAGGTGACACCAAGAAGTTTGGAAAAGGAGCAGACAAAAGCTCTGGGTTGAAAGTTGAATTAAAGTGGCTTATTTCCTGTGTGAAAGTTGGCATGTTGTAAAATACTTTGAAATATCATAGATACAGTAAATAGACAGACAGACAGACAGACAGATAGATAGATAGTGTCACGTTCGTTGATGAACGGGACGGACCAAGGCGCAGCGTGATATGCCAACATGTTTATTAAAAGAATAAACACAACGACAAAACAACAAACAAAACGAACCGTGAAGTCCAAGGCAGCACAACACAACATACCTTAACTGGAACAAGATCCCACAACCCACTAGTGCCAATAGGCTGCCTAAGTATGGTCCCCAATCAGAGACAACGAGCGACAGCTGCCTCTGATTGGGAACCACACCGGCCAACATAGATCTAGACATACTAGAAAACCAACATAGAAATACACAACATAGAACATACACACCCTGACTCAACATATACGAGTCCCCTGAGTCAGGGCGTGACAGATAGATAGATCTCTCCGTCCCTTCCACCATCCAACGACACACGCTCAGGTAACAATGTATAATTACTACCTGGATCTAACTGGTATAACTGGCTATAATTAACATCATGTTGTTTTAATTGGAAATCACAGCAGAGAGAAAAACCAAGCTTGAATCCAATTCTTCAGAATTTACCTTGTGGATGTCTTCTCAGCCTCTCTCTCTCTGTCTCTCTGTCTCTCTCTCTCTCTCTCTCTCTCTCTCTCTCTCTCTCTCTCTCTCTCTCTCTCTCTCTCTCTGTCTCTCTGTATGTCTCTCTCTCTCTCGCTCTCTCTCTCTGTCTGTCACTCTGTCCATCATATCTATCAGCGTTTCTCATTGATTAGTAGTGAGCTCCAGTAATACACTAATTACTGTTATTAGGTGCCATCGTCCTGTTATTCCCATGTACAGGTAGTCGTGGATATTGCCTAGCTACATGCCAATCAACCTCCTTGACAACTGTATGTAAGGTGGCCATACACATCTCCTTTAACTGAGTCTACAAATGGTGCAATCTCCACATTAGCAAATTATGGAAAGTAGGTGTGACAAATGGCATTAATTTGTGGTGGCATTGACATGAAGGATAATTATGCCTATAGGAGTGTCCATAGAGTAGAGGTTATTCTGCACTTGACCTTGTGTTTTTCTCTGATGTTGGGGTGTACAGAAATAATCATCCTGCTTGTCCTTTAACGTATCAGCTAAAGCATTGACAGTTTATTGGCAGCTTTACCATTTGGCAATTAGAAACCATAACAGTTTCCCCTTATAATTATCAATTTAGGACAGGGATGAACCTTGCGCCATAATCAAATCAAGCTTAATTTATACGGCACATTAAAGCTTTATTTATACGGCACATTAATCCCATACATGGAATGCAAAACAATGTGCTTCACAGGAAAAAACAATGAAAAACAATGAAAATAAAAACTGAAATATTTACTACACAACAAATAAAAGAATGATTAAAAAGCACCCCACGGAAAAGCAAAGCTAAAAAGGTGTGTTTTAAGATCTATTTTAAAAATGTCCACAGTTTCAGACAGACAGATAGATAGATAGATAGATAGATAGATAGATAGATAGACAGACAGACAGACAGACAGACAGACAGACAGACAGACAGACAGACAGACAGACAGACAGACAGACAGACAGACAGACATGACAGTCAGACAGACAGACCAGACAGACATGAGCTGTATAAGGCCATAAATCAACAGGAAAACGCTCATCCAAATGCAGCGCTCCTAGTGGCCGGGGACTTTAATGCAGGGAAACTTAAATCCATTCTACCTAATTTCTACCAGCATGTTAAATGTGCAACCAGAGGGAAAAAAACTCTAGACCACCTTTACTCCACACACAGAGACGCATACAAAGCTCTCCCTCGCCCTCCATTTGGCAAATCTGACCATAACTCTATCCTCCTGATTCCTGCTTATAAGCAAAAACTAAAGCAGGAAACACCAGTGACTCGGTTAATAAAAAAGTGGTCAGATGACGCAGATGCTAAGCTACAGGACTGTTTTGCTAGCACAGACTGGAACATGTTCCGGGATTCTTCAGATAGCATTGAGGAGTACACCACATCAGTCACTGGCTTCATCAATAAGTGCATCGATGATGTCGTCCCCACAGTGACCGTACGTACATACCCCAACCAGAAGCCATGGATTACAGGAAACATCCGCACTGAGCTAAAGGGTAGAGCTGCCGCTTTCAAGGAGCGGGACTCTAACCCGGACGCTTATAAGAAATCCCGCTATGCCCTCCGACGAACCATCAAACAGGCAAAGAGTCAATACAGGACTAAGATTGAATCGTACTACACTGGCTCTGATGCTCGTCGGATGTGGCAGGGCTTGAAAACTATTACAGACTACAAAGGGAAGCACAGCCGCGAGCTGCCCAGTGACACAAGCCTACCAGACGAGCTAAACCACTTCTATGCTCGCGTCGAGGCAAGCAACACTGAAGCATGCATGAGAGCACCAGCTATTCTGGATGACTATGTGATCACGCTCTCCGTAGCCGATGTGAGTAAGACTTTTAAGCAGGTCAACATTCACAAGGCCGCAGGGCCAGACAGATTACCAGGACGTGTACTCCGAGCATGTGCTGACCAACTGGCAAGTGTCTTCACTGACATTTTCAACATGTCCCTGACTGAGTCTGTAATACCAACATGTTTCAAGCAGACCACCATAGTCCCCGTGCCCAAGGACTCTAAGATAACCAGCCTAAATGACTACCGACCCGTAGCACTGACGTCTGTAGCCATGAAGTGCTTTGAAAGGCTGGTCATGGCTCACATCAACAGCATTATCCCAGAAACCCTAGACCCACTCCAATTTGCATACCGCCCCAACAGATCCACAGATGATGCAATCTCTATTGCACTCCACACTGCCCTTTCCCACCTGGACAAGAGGAACACCTACAGTGGGGAGAACAAGTATTTGATACACTGCCGATTTTGCAGGTTTTCCTACTTACAAAGCATGTAGAGGTCTGTAATTTTTATCATAGGTACACTCCAACTGTGAGAGACGGAATCTAAAACAAAAATCCAGAAAATCACATTGTATGATTTTTAAGTAATTAATTTGCATTTTATTGCATGACATAAGTATTTGATACATCAGAAAAGCAGAACTTAATATTTGGTACATAAACCTTTGTTTGCAATTACAGAGATCATACGTTTCCTGTAGGTCTTGACCAGGTTTGCACACACTGCAGCAGGGATTTTGGCCCACTCCTCCATACAGACCTTCTCCAGATCCTTCAGGTTTCGGGGCTGTCGCTGGGCAATACGGACTTTCAGCTCCCTCCAAATATTTTCTATTGGGTTCAGGTCTGGAGACTGGCTAGGCCACTCCAGGACCTTGAGATGCTTCTTACGGAGCCACTCCTTAGTTGCCCTGGCTGTGTGTTTCGGGTAGTTGTCATGCTGGAAGACCCAGTCACGACCCATCTTCAATGCTCTTACTGAGGGAAGGAGGTTGTTGGCCAAGATCTCGCGATACATGGCCCCATCCATACTCCCCTCAATACGGTGCAGTCGTCCTGTCCCCTTTGCAGAAAAGCATCCCCAAAGAATGATGTTTCCACCTCCATGCTTCACGGTTGGGATGGTGTTCTTGGGGTTGTACTCATCCTTCTTCTTCCTCCAAACAGCGAGTGGAGTTTAGACCAAAAAGCTATATTTTTGTCTCATCAGACCACATGACCTTCTCCCATTCCTCCTCTGGATCATCCAGATGGTCATTGGCAAACTTCAGACGGGCCTGGACATGCGCTGGCTTGAGCAGGGGGACCTTGCGTGCGCTGCAGGATTTTAATCCATGACGGCGTAGTGTGTTACTAATGGTTTTCTTTGAGACTGTGGTCCCAGCTCTCTTCAGGTCATTGACCAGGTCCTGCCGTGTAGTTCTGGGCTGATCCCTCACCTTCCTCATGATCATTGATGCCCCACGAGGTGAGATCTTGCATGGAGCCCCAGACCGAGTCGATTGACCGTCATCTTGAACTTCTTCCATTTTCTAATAATTGCGCCAACAGTTGTTGCCTTCTCACCAAACTACTTGCCTATTGTCCTGTAGCCCATCCCAGCCTTGTGCAGGTCTACAATTTTATCCCTGATGTCCTTACACAGCTCTCTGGTCTTGGCCATTGTGGAGAGGTTAGAGTCTGTTTGATTGAGTGAGTGGACAGATGTCTTTTATACAGGTAACGAGTTCAAACAGTTGCAGTTAATACAGGTAATGAGGGGAGAACAGGAGGGCTTCTTAAAGAAAAACTAACAGGTCTGTGAGAGCTGGAATTCTTACTGGTTGGTAGGTGATCAAATACTTATGTCATGCAATAAAATGCAAATTAATTACTTAAAAATCATACAATGTGATTTTCTGGATTTTTGTTTTAGATTCAGTCTCTCACAGTTGAAGTGTACCTATGATAAAAATGACAGACCTCTACATGCTTTGTAAGTAGGAAAACCTGCAAAATCGGCAGTGTATCAAATACTTGTTCTCCCCACTGTACGTGAGAATACTATTCATTGACTACAGCTCAGCATTCAACACCATAGTGCCCTCAAAGCTCATCACTAAGCTAAGGATCCTGGGACTAAACACCTCCCTCTGCAACTGGATCCTGGACTTCCTGACGGGCCGCCCCCAGGTGGTAAGGGTAGGTAACAACACATCTGCCACACTGATCCTCAACACGGGGGCCCCTCAGGGGTGCGTGCTCAGTCCCCTCCTGTACTCCCTGTTCACCCATGACTGCATGGCCAGGCACGACTCCAACACCATCATTAAGCTTGCCGACGACACAACAGTGGTAGGCCTGATCACCGACAACGATGAGACAGCCTATAGGGAGGAGGTCAGAGACCTGGCCGTGTGGTGCCAGGACAACAACCTCTCCCTCAACGTGACCAAGACAAAGGAGATGATTGTGGACTACAGGAAAAAAAAGAGGACTGAGCACGCCCCCATTCTCATCGACGGGGCTGTAGTGGAACAGGTTGAGAGCTTCAAGTTCCTTGGTGTCCACATCACCAACGAACTATCATGGTCCAAACAAACCAAGACAGTCGTGAAGAGGGCACGACAAAGCCTATTCCCCCTCAGGAGACTGAAAAGATTTGGCATGGGTCCTCAGATCCTCAAAAAATTCTACAGCTGCACCATCGAGAGCATCCTGACTGGTTGCATCACCACCTGGTATGGCAACTGCTTGGCCTCCGACCGCAAGGCACTACAGGGGCCAAGCTTCCTGCCATCCAGGACCTCTATACCAGGCGGTGTCAGAGGAAGGCCCTCAAAATTGTCAAAGACTCCAGCCACCCTAGTCATAGACTGTTCTCTCTGCTACCGCACGGCAAGCGGTACCGGAGTGCCAAGTCTAGGTCCAAAAGACTTCTCAACAGCTTCTACCCCCAAGCCATAAGACTCCTGAACAGCTAATCATGGCTACCCGGACTATTTGCACTGCCCCCCCACCCCATCCTTTTACGCTGCTGCTACTCTGTTAATTATTTATGCATAGTCACTTTAACTCTACCCACATGTACATATTACTTCAACTACCTCAACTAGCCGGTGCCCCCACACATTGACTCTGCACCGGTACCCCCCTGTATATATAGCCTCCCTACTGTTATTTTATTTTACTTCTGCTCTTTTTTTCTCAACACTTTTTTTGTTGTTGTTTTATTTTTACTTTTTTGTTAAAAATAAATGCACTGTTGGTTAAGGGCTGTAAGTAAGCATTTCACTGTAATGTCTGCACCTGTTGTATTCGGCGCATGTGGCCAATAAAATTTGTTTTGATTTTATTTGATTTGACACACCAGACAGACAGACAGACAGACAGACAGACAGACAGACAGACAGACAGACAGACAGACAGACAGACAGACAGACAGACAGACAGACAGACAGACAGACAGACAGTGATAGACAGGATAGACAGACAGACCGGACAGACAGACCATAGACAGCATTGCAGTCCAGAGCACCCAGGCCTTAATTTATCCCATCTCTTCATGCTGATTAATTCAATTGGTCTTGTATTTTATTACTGTGTATTAATTACAATTATGAATGGTCTCAGCAGGACATGATGTCAGCCATATGGGAGGGCAGTATGGCTGTGTTGTCTGGAGAGGCTTTAGCCAACCGCCATGCCAACCGTGAGGTCATGAGGGCGCAGTGGGAAAAGCGGGAGGTTTGGCACCTGGTCCATGAAATAATACTTTCAGTGCTGCGTCATGGTCTGATTTAGTGTGCTAGGCCTATGAGAGAATGCCATGGAATATACGCCACGCCCGGACTGATCCACTGTATGAAGACTATGTTAAACATTTTATTCTGTACATAAATCATCTCGTATCAAGCCTGATTCTCAGGCATTCCAGACCATGGAGAGTGCGGCAATGTTTTAATGGCACGTGTTAATTCAGTGGATTTTTGTTTTGGCCCATGACAGCCCGAAGGCGCCAGAGTTTTGTGTCCCCAAACACACACACACACCAACAGATCCCTCAGCAGCTGCTGCGGGTTGACGCGGTTGGTGTCATCTCTGCTTAGCCCGGGAGTTAACGTGGGCCACTCGATATCAGATAACGCGTCACCTCTGGTCCTCTGGGCTCTGATGACAAAAGATCTGTGTCTCTCTCTGTGGTAGCTACTTCATTGAGGATGAAGCCCTACAGTTCTTTACCTAGCCTCTCTCCTCTCTGCGTCTCTCTCTGTGGTAGCTACTTCACTGAGGATGAAGCCCTACAGTTCTTTACCTAGCCTCTCTCCTCTCTGCGGTTCTCTCTGTGGTAGCTACTTCACTGAGGATGAAGCCCTACAGTTCTTTACCTAGCCTCTCTCCTCTCTGCGGTTCTCTCTGTGGTAGCTACTTCACTGAGGATGAAGCCCTACAGTTCTTTACCTAGCCTCTCTCCTCTCTGCGGTTCTCTCTGTGGTAGCTACTTCACTGAGGATGAAGCCCTACAGTTCTTTACCTAGCCTCTCTCCTCTCTGCGGTTCTCTCTGTGGTAGCTACTTCACTGAGGATGAAGCCCTACAGTTCTTTACCTAGCCTCTCTCCTCTCTGCGGTTCTCTCTGTGGTAGCTACTTCACTGAGGATGAAGCCCTACAGTTCTTTACCTAGCCTCTCTCCTCTCTGCGGTTCTCTCTGTGGTAGCTACTTCACTGAGGATGAAGCCCTACAGTTCTTTACCTAGCCTCTCTCCTCTCTGCGGTTCTCTCTGTGGTAGCTACTTCACTGAGGATGAAGCCCTACAGTTCTTTACCTAGCCTCTCTCCTCTCTGCGGTTCTCTCTGTGGTAGCTACTTCACTGAGGATGAAGCCCTACAGTTCTTTACCTAGCCTCTCTCCTCTCTGCGGTTCTCTCTGTGGTAGCTACTTCACTGAGGATGAAGCCCTACAGTTCTTTACCTAGCCTCTCTCCTCTCTGCGGTTCTCTCTGTGGTAGCTACTTCATTGAGGATGAAGCCCTACAGTTCTTTACCTAGCCTCTCTCCTCTCTGCGGTTCTCTCTGTGGTAGCTACTTCACTGAGGATGAAGCCCTACAGTTCTTTACCTAGCCTCTCTCCTCTCTGCGGTTCTCTCTGTGGTAGCTACTTCATTGAGGATGAAGCCCTACAGTTCTTTACCTAGCCTCTCTCCTCTCTGCGGTTCTCTCTGTGGTAGCTACTTCATTGAGGATGAAGCCCTACAGTTCTTTACCTAGCCTCTCTCCTCTCTGCGGTTCTCTCTGTGGTAGCTACTTCACTGAGGATGAAGCCCTACAGTTCTTTACCTAGCCTCTCTCCTCTCTGCGTCTCTCTCTGTGGTAGCTACTTCACTGAGGATGAAGCCCTACAGTTCTTTACCTAGCCTCTCTCCTCTCTGCGGTTCTCTCTGTGGTAGCTACTTCACTGAGGATGAAGCCCTACAGTTCTTTACCTAGCCTCTCTCCTCTCTGCGGTTCTCTACTGTCACAGTTAAACAACTCATTGACCGACCTTGGTTCAATTATTTGAAATCCATTTCCTTTTTTTTTTTTTATGTGAGCTCAATGCACATACTGGGCTGCAGTTTCTCTAGAGATAAATCAGATCAGGCCCGAACTGTGCGAAATAATAGGGAGTTGTGGTTTCCAACAGGCAAATATTCTACATAGTATAGAGCAGAAAACGTGGTAATTAACTATGACCATTATCCATTGCCCACTGTCACACCCTGACTCAGGGGATGCTTAAATGTTGAGTCAGGGTGTGTATATTCTTTGTTGTGTGTTTTCTATGTTTCGATCTATTATGTGTAGATCTATGTTGGCCGGTGTGGTTCCCAATCAGAGGCAGCTGTAGCTCGTTGTCTCTGATTGGGGATCATACTTAGGCAGCCTATTGGCACTAGTGGGTTGTGGGATCTTGTTCCGTGTAAGGTATGTTGTGTGTTCTACCTTGGACTTCACGTTTCGTTTCCGTTGTTCATTACGTTAATAAACATGTACGTATATCACGCTGCGCCTTGGTCTGACCCGTCATTCAACGAACGTGACACCCACACGTCTACTTGTCCGGTCTGTGTGGAGATTATTATACCTCAGTGGCGTGGAGCAGAAACAGAGATGGAGAGAGGAGAGAACAAGAGATCGAGATGTATGGAAAGCAGCTGCTTCGAGAGAGAGTTTCTACCTGAAAATACATCATCCAAGTGATTGCTAGCTGCTATTCAGCAGTCATAAAAGTATTCCTTATTTACTTTGAAGAAGTAGTAAAATAGTGATTTAGTCAGACAGCATAAACAACAGCTCTATAGAGATGAGATGACTTAATGAAATGATGAAGTCATCAAATAAAACAAACAAAATATACACAACAACTGAACTTTCTAAGTAAAGTCAAGTTAATAATTTGTTAAGCAGTAATGGGCAGTCACTACCTCATTTTATTCATTGTGGTATTCTGTGTTGTTACAGCATTCAACCCACATAATGCATAGTGCATTTAATGTAAAAAAATAAAATAAAATAAAGATTCGAAAACCGTGAATATTTTTTAAGGATCGAACCGAAACCTAACCGACCTCTAAAAGCAGAAATCGCTCAGCACTATTACCTCTCTCCTCTCTGGTTCTCTACTGTCACAGTTGGTTACCTAGCCTCTCTCCTCTCTGGTTCTCTACTGTCACAGTTGGTTACCTAGCCTCTCTCCTCTCTGGTTCTCCACTGTCACAGTTGGTTATCTAGCCTCTCTCCTCTCTGGTTCTCTACTGTCACGAGTGAATTTCAATGCGCCCTACCAAAGAATTTGAAACGTCTCTTCAGTCTCTGTTAATTGCACAAGGATGAGTAGTGCAGATGTTCAAGACAACATTGTTGTCCTAATCTTGAATGCAATACAAGTCTTCCACCCTCAAAATGGTGATTGTTTAGAACACCATTGAAGTGAAGCTGAGGGAGGGAGCAGACTGTATAAGAGCACTATGGCCTCTGCCAAGAGGACTGGACTTTTCTGACACAGGACGCATCACACTTGCCAAAGTTCCAGTCCAGTGCAGTTGGGTTCCCCCTGAATCAGTGTAGTTTGGCAGGTGGATGAGGATTTATGTCAACACCAGAGGGTAACCGATACGCTGCCGTCACAAGAAATAAGGCCAGGGACAGACAGACAGACAGAGAGTACAGACTAGGAAAATAATCAGAGAAGGAGAGGAACGTGACAGAGAGACTGATCTGGGTCTGTTGTGGAGGTGTCTTACATGTTCGCCATCTGGTGAAACACCTAACATTGTTTTACATCAAGGCACAAAACCATCACAACCTTCCTATGGGTCTCTTTTCATTTGGGTTGTCACTGTCTCCTCTTCAAAACAGTGGTGGTTGTATAATGGGTTGTTTTTTCTTGGACAAATGTCTCAGTCTGTTTGCTTGAGTGGATCTCCTCCACTGTCAGTGTGTCAGATATGTGGAGGCGTAGGAGTCTACTGCATCAATTGCATCACTCTACACTGTACAATATCTACAGCAGTTGTACCACACTATCAGGTTTGTCACACTACCATTTATATCAACATGTTTTTCTCTAGAAACATGCATTTTTATGCAATGAAATGCTGATGTAAGCGTATCAAATGTCTCAGAGGTTTACGGTTCTTGTTTCCAGTCATAGCACTGCAGAACACGCTGACGCAGTCATAGACCTAGCACTCAGGTAAATCCAAGGCTCCTGAAAGGCTACCTACTTAGTTACTTACTTAGTGAGGTAAATCTACCACTCATTCACCATCCTGACAGTACCAGCAGAAACGTCCACCGCACAGCCTAGTAATAACCTAGACCAATCCTCATTAAGTGTCACAACTAGGGTTGCAAAATTCCAGGAACTTTCAATAAATTCCTTGGATTTCCAGAAATCCTGTTTGGAGGATTTCAGATTTCCTGTTTATTCCCTCCTGATTCCGGGAATCCTCCAACCGGGAATTCGGGAAAACCAGGGAATGTATTGAAAGTTCCCAGAATTGTGCAACCCTAGTCACAACGGCACAAAGATGTGTATTAATTGCTTTTCCACACGCATTCTCCGTGCCACCTCAGATGTCTGGGAGTCGGGGTGGTGGCGATGCGAAAGGTTACCGTTGACTTAGAGTGCCACTCCCCCGCATGTCGTCATCACTCCCCCTCGCCGCGGGGTCGAGGGTTGATTCATTTAATTAGCAGTAATTTATTTTCCGTGTGGCACCGCGTAGGTGCAGGGCCCCTTTTAATTGAATGACCTTCTGCGTAATTACTGTCATTGTGAACGTGAGAGGACAGCGGGGACGACTCTCATTTAATTCTCTCTCTCTATCTCGATCTATTTATCTATCTCTCTCTCTCTCTGCCTCTAGAGCCAGGGAAAGGTTATTGAGTCTTTGCTGCAATGCTTCTCTGTTTCTCTGAAGTTCATAAACATGCTGAGCACTGAGTACTAATGTCTGTCTGCCTGTCTGTCTGTCTGTCTGTCTGTCTGAGGACAGGCGTCTGTCTGTCTGTCTGTCTGTCTTACTGTCTGTCTGTCTGTCTGTCTTACTGTCTGTCTGTCTGTTTGTCTGTCTGTCTGTCTGTCTGTCTGTCTGTCTGAGGACAGGCGTCTGTCTGTCTGTCTGTCTGTCTTACTGTCTGTCTGTCTGTCTTACTGTCTGTCTGTCTGTCTGTCTGTCTGTCTGTCTGTCTGTCTGTCTGTCTGTCTGTCTGTCTGTCTGAGGACACTATATTCTGGGTCACAGTGGGTTTTACTCTAGAAAAATAATCAGAGATAGTGTGTGTGTGCGTTTTGCATGCATTTCAGATCTGTGTGTGTGTGTGTGTGTGTGTGTGTGTGTGTGTGTGTGTGTGTGTGTGTAGTTGATTCTAATCTGTGGAAGATGTCATGTTCCTTTTGTTCTCTGACTAATTAAATCACGGCTAATCACGGAGAGGCAGAGGAAGCGAGGGAAGAGACAGAGGGACAAAACGAGAGTCTGTTACTAAGTCTGTCTCAGTATAATGCTGTTACTAAGACTGTCTCAGTATATAAACTGTTACTAAGACTCTCAGTATAATGCTGTTACTAAGAATGTCTCAGTATAATGCTGTTACTAAGACTGTCTCAGTATAATGTTGTTACTAAGACTGTCTCAGTATAATGCTGTTACTAAGACTGTCTCAGTAGAATGCTGTTACTAAGACTATCTCAGTATAATGCTGTTACTAAGACTGTCTCAGTATAATGTTGTTACTAAGACTGTCTCAGTATAATACTGTTACTAAGACTGTCTCAGTATAATGCTGTTACTAAGACTGTCTCAGTGTAATGTTGTTACTAAGACTGTCCCAGTATAATGCTGTTACTTAGACTGTCTCAGTATAATGCTGTTACTAAGACTGTCCCAGTATAATGCTGTTACTAAGACTGTCTCAGTATAATGTTGTTACTAAGACTGTCTCAGTATAATGCTGTTACTAAGACTGTCTCAGTATAATGCTGTTACTAAGACTGTCTCAGTATAATGCTGTTACTAAGACTGTCTCAGTATAATGCTGTTAAGACTGTCTCAGTATAATGCTGTTACTAAGACTGTCTCAGTATAATGCTGTTACTAAGATTGTCTCAGTATAATACTGTTACTAAGACTGTCTCAGTATAATGCTGTTAAGACTGTCTCAGTATAATGCTGTTACTAAGATTGTCTCAGTATAATGCTGTTACTAAGACTGTCTCAGTATAATGCTGTTACTAAGACTGTCTCAGTACAATGCTGTTAAGACTGTCTCAGTATAATGCTGTTACTAAGACTGTCTCAGTATAATGTTGTTACTAAGACTGTCTCAGTATAATACTGTTACTAAGACTGTCTCAGTATAATGCTTTTACTAAGACTGTCTTAGTATAATGCTTTTACTAAGACTGTCTCAGTATAATGCTGTTACTAAGACTGTCTTAGTATAATGCTGTTACTAAGACTGTCTCAGTATAATGCTGTTACTAAGACTGTCTTAGTATAATGCTGTTACTAAGACTGTCTTAGTATAATGCTGTTACTAAGACTGTCTCAGTATATAAACTGTTACTAAGACTGTCTCAGTATAATGCTGTTACTAAGTCTGTCTTAGTATAATGCTGTTACTAAGACTGTCTCAGTATAATGCTGTTACTAAGACTGTCTTAGTATAATGCTGTTACTAAGACTGTCTTAGTATAATGCTGTTACTAAGACTGTCTTAGTATAATGCTGTTACTAAGACTGTCTCAGTATAATGCTGTTACTAAGTCTGTCTCAGTATAATGCTGTTACTAAGACTGTCTCAGTATAATGCTGTTACTAAGACTGTCTTAGTATAATGCTGTTACTAAGACTGTCTTAGTATAATGCTGTTACTAAGACTGTCTTAGTATAATGCTGTTACTAAGACTGTCTCAGTATAATGCTGTTACTAAGACTGTCTCAGTATATAAACTGTTACTAAGACTGTCTCAGTATAATACTGTTACTAAGACTGTCTCAGTATAATACTGTTACTAAGACTGTCTCAGTATAATGCTGTTAAGACTGTCTCAGTATAATGCTGTTACTAAGACTGTCTTAGTATAATGCTGTTACTAAGACTGTCTTAGTATAATGCTGTTACTAAGACTGTCTCAGTATATAAACTGTTACTAAGACTGTCTCAGTATAATACTGTTACTAAGACTGTCTCAGTATAATGCTGTTACTAAGACTGTCTCAGTATAATGCTGTTACTAAGACTGTCTCAGTATAATGCTGTTACTAAGACTGTTTCAGTATAATGCTGTTACTAAGACTGTCTCAGTATAATGCTTTTACTAAGACTGTCTCAGTATAATGCTTTTACTAAGACTTTCTCAGTATAATGCTGTTACTAAGACTGTCTCAGTATAATACTGTTACTAAGACTGTCTCAGTATAATGCTGTTAAGACTGTCTCAGTATAATGCTGTTACTAAGACTGTCTTAGTATAATGCTGTTACTAAGACTGTCTTAGTATAATGCTGTTACTAAGACTGTCTCAGTATAATGCTGTTACTAAGACTGTCTCAGTATAATACTGTTACTAAGACTGTCTCAGTATAATGCTGTTAAGACTGTCTCAGTATAATGCTGTTACTAAGACTGTCTCAGTATATAAACTGTTACTAAGACTGTCTCAGTATAATACTGTTACTAAGACTGTCTCAGTATAATGCTGTTACTAAGAATGTCTCAGTATAATGCTTTTACTAAGACTTTCTCAGTATAATGCTGTTACTAAGACTGTCTCAGTATAATGCTTTTACTAAGACTGTCTCAGTATAATGCTTTTACTAAGACTTTCTCAGTATAATGCTGTTACTAAGACTGTCTCAGTATAATACTGTTACTAAGATTGTCTCAGTATAATACTGTTACTAAGACTGTCTCAGTATAATGCTGTTAAGACTGTCTCAGTATAATGCTGTTAAGACTGTCTCAGTATAATACTGTTACTAAGATTGTCTCAGTATAATGCTGTTACTAAGATTGTCTCAGTATAATACTGTTACTAAGATTGTCTCAGTATAATACTGTTACTAAGACTGTCTCAGTATAATGCTGTTAAGACTGTCTCAGTATAATGCTGTTAAGACTGTCTCAGTATAATGCTGTTAAGACTGTCTCAGTATAATACTGTTACTAAGATTGTCTCAGTATAATGCTGTTACTAAGATTGTCTCAGTATAATGCTGTTACTAAGACTGTCTCAGTATAATGCTGTTACTAAGACTATCTCAGTATAATGCTGTTACTAATACTGTCTCAGTATAATGCTGTCATGTACATGCAATATCGTCTGAGGTTCCTTCATTCAACATACATTCTGTGCCTCCATTTAATTTTTTATTTGCGATGGTAGAGTCATCGTTTGAAGTACCATTGGTGCCCCTTTATTGACATCTAATCTGCCGACAATGACCCACTCATCCAGGCTGTTGTGAGGTGATTGAGTGAGGGACAGATCTTCTCCCTGCTTTCCTCACCAACTCCTAAAGTGTCTGTGTCCTATCTATGTTGTGTCTCATTTTTTTGTCATTGAACATAAGAAGTGGTTCTCAACTGGCTAGATCAACAGTGTTTGAGTCAAGTTACTAAATGAAGACAGGAAGGGGAGAATGGAGGATGGGAAAAGAGAAAAGAGAAAAGAGAAAAGAGGATGAGTGTGTTTCCCAGGCTGCTGTGCGTCTGAGCTCTAATGTGATTGGTTGCGGCTGGCTGTGACTGTCTCCACAGAGACAGACGGAAACTGAGGGAGGACTGCTGAAGAGACAGGCTAGACTGTGTGTCCTAAAATACGTCCCCCAACACACACATAATGCTACACACACACACACACACCCTGTCTGTCTTTGCCACACACAGACCAACACACACCCATCGTCCCGGTTCTCTCTCCGTTCCAGCGGATCACAGTAATCGGAGTGAGACTCGAAGAGACAGCCGCATATATTGCCTGTCCGCCAGAGTGCTCCATGGGAAAGCCGGAGTGTCACGGCAGCGCTCCGGAATATGTACACACATACATTTCCGTCTGTTTCAAAATTCCCAAGTGTTATACGACAGGCTATAAAACCTGTGGGTGGATCTGGGATGCTAATCCCCCGTTTGAGGCTGAATTAGATGTGAGCTATGAACCTCTACCACTTCACTGGCATCGCCTAGCCAACCTGTATGTTCAGTCCATGTAGTGCTAAGACTTAGCCGTGTATACTTAAGGCCTGTAGATGATGGGCATACCTACTCTGTATTAGCAGTGTAACGGCACACCGACCTAAACCAAGGCTTACAGACACTCACTGTTGTATCAGCAAGATAGGTGTAACTGTACTTATCAGCCTGTCCTTACAGAGTAGCTACAATGCCTTCAGAAAGTATTCATACCCTTGACTTGTTCCGCATTTTGTTGTGTTACAGCCTGAATTCAAAATGGATTAAATAAACGTTTTTTCTCACACATCTAAACACAATGCCCCGTAATGACAAAGTGAAAACATGTTTTTAGATTATTTTATTTTTTTACATTGAAAATGAAATACAGAGATATCTCATTTACATAAGTATTCACACCCCTGAGTCAATGCTTTGTAGAAGCACCTTTTGCAGCGAATACAGCTGTGAGTCTTTCTAGGTAAGTCTCTAAGAGCTTTCCACACCTGGGTTGTGCAACATTTCCCCATTATTCTTTTCAAAATTCTTCAATCTCTGTCACATTGGTTGTTGATCATTGCTAAACAACCATTTTCAGGTCTTGCCATAGATTTTCAAGTATATTTAAGTCAAAACTGTAACTCGGCCACTCAGGAACGTTCACTGTCTTCTTGGTAAGCAACTCCAGTGTAGAGTTGTCCTTGTGTTTTAGGTTATTGTCCACCTGAAAGGTGAATTCATCTCCCAGTGTCACGTACGTTGAATGACGGGTCAGACCAAGGCGCAGCGTGATATACGTACATGTTTATTCAACTTAATAAACACACGACAAAACAATAAACGAAACGAAACGTGAAGTCCAAGGTAGAACACACAACATACCTTACACAGAACAAGATCCCACAACTAAACAGTGCCAATAGGCTGCCTAAGTATGATCTCCAATCAGAGACAACAAGCGACAGCTGCCCCTGATTGGGAACCACACCGGCCAACATAGAAATACACATATTAGAATATACACATAGATAACAAAGAATATACACACCCTGACTCAACATATACGAGTCCCCTGAGTCAGGGCGTGACAGTACCCCCCCCCCAAAGGTGCGGACTCCGACCGCACAACCTTCAGATAACAGGGTCGGGGCCGGGTGGGCATTCCGCCTCGGAGGCGGATCCGGCTCCGGGCGTGACGACCACACCCTCTCCGCCTCCCTGTTGCGCCCCTGGTCTGGTCTGGACCTCGGCGCGCTGCTTCCCCTCTCCTTCCTCCCACGATACTCCAGGCCCTGTCTGGACCCTGATGTGGGAGACCCCGAACCTGGAGAGGGGCTGACGTCATGGTCTGGACTGGAGCCGCTGACCGGAGCTGGACCGGGCACCGGTGGAGCGGACTGCTCTGGCTCCGGAGTGGAGCCGCTGACCGGAGCTGGTCCCCAATCAGAGACAACGAGCGACAGCTGCCCCTGATTGGGAACCACACCGGCCAACATAGAAATACACATACTAGATATACACATAGATAACAAAGAATATACACACCCTGACTCAACATATACGAGTCCCTTGAGTCAGGGCGTGACACCCAGTGTCTGGTGGAAAGCAGACTGAACCAGGTTTTCCTCTAGGATTTTGCCTTTGCATAGCGCCATTCCATTTATTTTTTATCCTGAAAAACTCCCCAGTCCTTAACAATTACAAGCATACCCATAACATGATGCAGCCACCACTACGCTTGAAAATATGAAGAGTGGTACTCAGTAATGTGTTGTATTGGATTTGCCCCAAACGTAATTTGCACTGCCACATTTTTTGCATTATTACTTTAGTGCCTTGTTGCAAACAGGATGCATGTTTTGGAATATTTTTATTCTGTACAGGCTTCACTCTGTCAATTAGGTTAGTATTGTGGAGTAACTACAATGTTGTTGATCCATCCCCAGTTTTCTCCTATCACAGCCATTAAACTCTGTAACTTGTTTTAAAGTCACCATTGGCCTCATGGTGAAATCCCTGAGCGGTTTCCTTTCTCTCCGGCAACTGATTTAGGAAGGACGCCTGTATCTTTGTAGTGATTAATAAAGTGTAATTAATAACATCACCATGCTAAAAGGGATATTCAATGTCTTTTTGTTTTTTTACCCATCTACCAATAGGGGCTCTTCTTTGCGAGGCATTGAGAAACCTCCATGGTCTTAGTGGTTGAATCTGTTTTTGAAAGTCACTGCTCGACTGAGGGACCTTACAGATAGTTGTATGTGTGGGGTACAGAGATGGAGTAGTCATTGAAAAATCACGTTAAACACTATTATTGCACACAGAGTGAGTCGATGCAATTAATTATATGACTTGTTAAGCAGATTTGTACTCCTGAACTTATTAAGGCTTGCCATAACAAAGGGGTTGAATACTTATTGGCTCCAGACATTTCAGCTTTTAATTGTTTTAATTTGTAAACATTTTGAAAAATATAATTCCACTTTGACATTATGGGGTATTGTGTGTCGGCCAGTGACACAAAATCTCAATTTAATCCATTTTAAATTCAGGCTGTAAGACAACAAAATGTGGAAAAAGTAAAGGGGTGTGAATAATTTTTGAAGGCCAGATGTTGTCATTCCTTTGCTAATCAGACAGTATTGCTACTATCCTTGACCCCATTGTATCTAAGTACAGAATCTGATCCTAGAAGGGACCACAGTAATAATGGCTCAGAGGACATCCCTGTACATTTCCCAGGAGGCATTGCAGTGGCACCATTAGGACATGTTCTATGTTCCGTTGGACAATGAGGCCTGAACCACAAGGCTCTTGTTCTTTGAGAAGGATTGTATAAAGTACTGGACAGGAGATACACACGCCTTCAGTGCCACCTTTGTGCATCCGTGTGTGTGTGTGTGTGTGTGTGTGTGTGTGTGTGTGTGTGTGTGTGTGTGTGTGTGTGTGTGTGTGTGTGTGTGTGTGTGTGTGTGTGTGTGTCTGTGTGTGTAAGTGCACGTGAGTTGAAGGTACCCTCCACTGACATAAAACCATAAAAATATTTCAATGTTTTTTTTAAATCTTACGTACATCATTATGACCAGGTTTCGAATTGTCCTTGCTGGGTCGCTACAGCGACGGGAACCTGATTGGCTGTCCGCCTGTGTTACCAAGGGCAGCCCTTTCCAAGGTTACCGGGGCCAGGCTTGAAAGCCCTGACTGAAAAAACAACAAACAGAAATAGAATGATAAAAGAGCAAGAGAACAGGGAAAGCCATAGCTTGATGGCACTCAGTAAGAGATCGCGTCCTCAGGGAGAGAGAGACAAACGTTGAAAGGACCGCTTTCTAGGCTTTCAGAGTGCATTCTGAGATTGACGGGGCATTTTCGTACACAAGGTCCTCGGCCCCTATTGCCAAGCGCCGGCGGGTGGTTTTAATGTATTGTGTGTATTGATTCACTTGAGTTAGCTAGTACACACATACACACACTCACACACAAACACACACACACAGGCACACAAAATCTCTCTCTCTCTCACACATACACACACACACACAATATCTCCCTCTCCATCGCCCCTTTCTCAAAATTTGACATGCATTTTTATTGAAGTAAGCAGCTGTTCAGTAGTGCTAAGCAGTAATGGGGATTGACTCTGGCCTAATTATACAAACCCCTGCATAAATATGCTCCTAATGGAATGTGAACACTTAACCCAGGCCAACCGCAGAGCTCCAGATCAATGCTGAGGGGTTTTTCCTCTCTTGATCCGCAGCCAAGTCTCTCCAAATAGACCATTTACATATGCAACGTATCTCAGTGTAGATAATCATAAGAAGGCAGGACTTTTGGTACCGCGTGACCAATTCGAGTGGTAATACACGTTACGGAGGATTGCAGGAACGTCAAATGAAGATGCATGCGTGTGGAAACCACTTGTGAGAGGAGAGGAGGACAGGAGGACAACTCCCCTCATCCCCCTCTTCTCCTTTCTAACCATCTTTCACCCCCTTCTCCCCGGCAAAGACACTATGGAGTGTGTTGGTCTGTCTGAAAGAGAAAGGCAGAAGGACAGAGTATGGGGAAAAAAGTATTTGATCCCCTGCTGATTTTGTACGTTTGCCCACTGACAAAGACATGATCAGTCTATAATTTTAATGGTAGGTTTATTTGAACAGTGAGAGACAGAATAACAACAACAAAATCCAGAAAAACGCATGTCAAAAATGTTATAAATTGATTTGCATTTTAATGAGGGAAATAAGTATTTGACCCCTCTGCAAAACATGACTTAATACTTGGTGGCAAAACCCTTGTTGGCAATCACAGAGGTCAGATGTTTCTTGTAGTTGGCCACCAGGTTTGCACACATCTCAGGAGGGATTTTGTCCCACTCCTCTTTGAAGATCTTCTCCAAGTCATTAAGGTTTCGAGGCTGACGTTTGGCAACTCGAACCTTCAGCTCCCTCCACAGATTTTCTATGGGATTAAGGTCTGGAGACTGGCTAGGCCACTCCAGGACCTTAATGTGCTTCTTCTTGAGCCACTCCTTTGTTGCCTTGGCCGTGTGTTTTGGGTCATTGTCATGATGGAATACCCATCCACGACCCATTTTCAATGCCCTGGCTGAGGGAAGGAGGTTCTCACCCAAGATTTGACGGTACATGGCGCCGTCCATCGTCCCTTTGATGCGGTGAAGTTGTCCTGTCCCCTTAGCAGAAAAACACCCCCAAAGCATAATGTTACCACCTCCATGTTTGACGGTGGGGATGGTGTTCTTGGGGTCATAGGCAGCATTCCTCCTCCTCCAAACACAGCGAGTTGAGTTGATGCCAAAGAGCTCGATTTTGGTCTCATCTGACCACAACAATTTCACCCAGTTCTCCTCTGAATCATTCAGATGTTCATTGGCAAACTTCAGATGGGCCTGTATATGTGCTTTCTTGAGCAGGGGGACCTTGCGGGCGCTGCAGGATTTCAGTCCTTCACGGCGTAATGTGTTACCAATTGTTTTCTTGGTGACTATGGTCCCAGCTGCCTTGAGATCATTGACAAGATCCTCCCGTGTAGTTCTGGGCTGATGCCTCACCGTTCTCATGATCATTGCAACTCCACGAGGTGAGATCTTGCATGGAGCCCCAGGCAGAGGGAGATTGACAGTTCTTTTGTGTTTCTTCCATTTGCGAATAATCGCACCAACTGTTGTCACCTTCTCACCAAGCTGCTTGGCGATGTTCTTGTAGCCCATTCCAGCCTTGTGTAGGTCTACAATCTTGTCCCTGACATCCTTGGAGAGCTCTTTGATCTTGGCCATGGTGGAGAGTTTGGAATCTGATTGATTGATTGCTTCTGTGGACAGGTGTCTTTTATACAGGTAACAAACTGAGATTAGGAGCACTCCCTTTAAGAGTGTGCTCCTAATCTCAGCTCGTTACCTGTATAAAAGACACCTGGGAGCCAGAAATCTTTCTGATTAAGAGGGGGTCAAATACTTATTTCCCTCATTAAAATGCAAATCAATTTATAACATTTTTGACATGCGTTTTTCTGGATTTTTTTGTTGTTATTCTGTCTCTCACTGTTCAAATAAAACGGATAATTTCTTTGTCAGTGGGCAAATGTACAAAATCAGCAGGGGATCAAATACTTTTTTCCCTCACTGTATAAGACCAACACAGCATACACTGTGTCACCAATGCAGTAACGTATACACACCATAGTGTCAACCAAAATTAGTCCATCCATCCAAAACTGGATACATGTTGTATACAGTGCCTTTGGAAAGTATTCAGACCCCTTGACTTTTTCCTCATTTTGTTACGTTACAGCCTTATTCTAAAATGAATTAAATAAATACAACTTCTCAGCAATCTACACACAATACCCCATAATGACAAAGAGAAAACCGTTTTTTAGAAATGTTTGCAAATGTATACAAAATAAAAAACAGAAATACCGTATTTACATAAGTATTCAGACCCTTTGCTATGAGACTCGAAATTGAGCTCAGGTGCAGCCTGTTTCCATTGATCATCCTTCAGATGTTTCTACAACTTGATTGGAGTCCATCTGTGGTAAATTAAATTGATTGGACACGATTTGGAAAGGCACACACCTGTCTATATAAGGTTCCACAGTTGACAGTGCATATCAGAGCAAAAACCAAGCCATGAAGTCGAAGGAATTGTCCGTAGATCTCTGAGACAGGATTGTGTCGAGGCACAGATCTGGGGAAGGGTACCAAAAAAATTCTGCCGCATTGAAGGTCCCCAAGAACACAGTGGCCTCCATCATTCTTAAATCGAAGAAGTTTGGAACCCCCAAGACTCTTCCTAGAGCTGGCCACCCGGCCAAACTGAGCAATCGGGGGAGAAGGGCCTTGGTCAGGGTGGTGACCAAGAACCCGAAGGTCACTCTGACAGAGCTCTAGAGTTCCTCTGTGGAGATGGGAGAAACTTCCAGAAGGACAACCATCTCTGCAACACTCCACCAATCAGGCCTTTATGGTAGAGTGGCCAGACAGAAGCCACTCCTCAGTAAAAGGCACATGACAGCCTGTCTGGAGTTTGCCAAAAGGCACCTAAAGACTCTCAGACCATGAGCAACAAGACTCTCTGGTCTGTTGAAACCAAGATTTGGCCTGAATGCCAAGCGTCAAGTCTGGAGGAAACCTGGCACCATCCCTACGGTGAAGCATGGTGGTGGCAGCATCATGCTGTGGGGATGTTTTTCAGCGGCAGGGACTGGGAGACTAGTCAGGATCGAGGGAAAGATGAACGGAGCAAAGTACAGTGAGATCCTTGATGAAAACCTGCTCCAGAGCGCTCAGAACCTCAGACTGGGGCAAAGGTTCACCTTCCAACAGGACAACGACCCTAAGCACACAGCCAAGACAACGCAGGAGTGGCTTCAGGACAAGTCTCTGAATGTCCTTGAGTGGCCCAGCCAGAGCCCGGACTTGAACCCAATCGAACATCTCTGGAGAGACCTGAAAATAGCTGTGCAGCAACGCTCCCCATCCAACCTGACAGAGCTTGAGAGGATCTGCAGAGAAGAATGGGAGAAGTACCCCCAAATACAGGTGTGCCAAGCTTGTAGCGTCATACCCAAGAAGACTCAATGCTGTA
>NC_140024.1:29845248-30187396 GCF_964263955.1 Coregonus lavaretus
AGTAGTGATAGTAGTAGTAGTAGCAGTAGTAGTAGCAGTAGTAGTGGCAGTAGTAATAGTAGTAGTAGTAGTAGCAGTAGTAGTGATAGTAGTAGTAGTAGTAGTAGTAGCAGCAGTAGTAGTAGTAGTAGTAGTAGTAGTAGTAGTAGTAGTAGTAGTAGTAGTAGTAGTAGTAGTGATAGTAGTAGTAGCAGTAGTAGTGGCAGTAGTAGTGGCAGTAGTAGTGAGAGTAGTAGTAGTAGGACTAGTAGTAGTAGTAGTAGTAGTAGTAGTAGTAGTAGTAGTAGTAGTAGTAGTAGTAGTGAGAGTAGTAGTAGAAGTAGTAGCAGCATAAGTAGTAGTAGTGATAGTAGTAGTAGTAGCAGTAGTAGTAGCAGTAGTAGTGGCAGTAGTAATAGTAGTAGTAGTAGTAGCAGTAGTAGTGATAGTAGTAGTAGTAGTAGTAGTAGCAGTAGTAGTAGTAGTAGTAGTAGCAGTAGTAGTGATAGTAGTAGTCGTAGTAGTAGTAGCAGTAGTAGCAGTAGTAGTAGTAGTAGTAGTAGTAGTAGTAGTAGTAGTGGCAGCAGTAGTAGTAGTAGTAGTAGTAGTAGTAGTAGTAGTAGTAGGACTAGTAGGACTAGTAGTAGTAGTAGTAGTAGTAGTAGTAGTAGTAGTAGTAGTAGTAGTAGTAGTAGGACTAGTAGGACTAGTAGGACTAGTAGTAGTAGTAGTAGTAGTAGTAGTAGTAGTAGTAGTAGTAGTAGGACTAGTAGGACTAGTAGTAGTAGTAGTAGTAGTAGTAGTAGTAGTAGTAGTAGGACTAGTAGTAGTAGTAGTAGTAGTAGTAGTAGTAGTAGTAGTAGGACTAGTAGGACTAGTAGGACTAGTAGTAGTAGTAGTAGTAGTAGTAGTAGTAGTAGTAGTAGTAGTAGGACTAGTAGGACTAGTAGTAGTAGTAGTAGTAGTAGTAGTAGTAGTAGTAGTAGGACTAGTAGTAGCAGTAGTAGTAGTAGTAGTAGTAGTAGTAGTAGTAGTAGGACTAGTAGTAGTAGTAGTAGTAGTAGTAGTAGTAGTAGTAGGACTAGTAGGACTAGTAGGACTAGTAGGACTAGTAGTAGTAGTAGTAGTAGTAGTAGTAGTAGTAGTAGGACTAGTAGGACTAGTAGTAGTAGTAGTAGTAGTAGTAGTAGTAGTAGGACTAGTAGTAGTAGTAGCAGTAGTAGTAGTAGTAGGACTAGTAGGACTAGTAGGACTAGTAGTAGTAGTAGTAGTAGCCCTCCCAGATGTTCCCCAACACCAAGGATTCACAGCAAAACATTCACAACCAGCTACCCAATGGACTGATGCACAGCTCTGCCCAGGGCATATTGTTTTTTGTTAAATGAAAGTGACATGACCTGTGCTATACGCTTCTTAAAGACAGTCCTGCTTAGCATGTAGAGAAACTCATCAAACAAGAGGGAGGTGGTGTGGTTGAATTTGTAAATTTGCTTAACTTAATGTTTCTGTTAAAGTTAGTGTTTTTGATCACTCGGTATAAGCTCTCTGTCCATTTTTTCCCCAGGGCTTTAATTTTTTCCAGGGTTTACTCCCTCCATGATTGGTTTATAACGTTCTCACCATACATACCAAATAAACCACCACAGACATGCGGGGCGGCAGGTAGCTTAGTGGTTAAGAGCGTTGTGCCAGTAACCGAAAGGTCGCTAGTTCTAATCCCCGAGCCCGAGCTGACTAGGTGAAAAATCTGTCGATGTGCCCTTGAGCAAGGCACTTAACCCTAATTGCTCCTGTAAGTCACTCTGGATAAGAGCGTTGACAAAAATGTAGTAGTAGTACACAATGTATAGTATTGTGTTTTTCTCTAGATTTCAAAACACTGGAGGTTGTGTAAAGGACAGGATGCATTCGTTGTGAAAAGGTTGCTATGGTTTTGTGTTTATTTAGCAGTGGAGGGTAGAATACAATATGTGTTCTGAGGTCATCTACAGGTCATCTACAGGTCATCTACTGTGGATTCAATCAATAGATCAGGTAAGAGTTCAACCAAAACAATGGAAACGCCATGTGTACTTCACACTATGTTGGGGGGAGTATAATGCTTGAATGGATGTCAACCCAAATACATGTTCATGTCATCATCACCAACCAGAGAGACATTTAAGCAGGCTGTACCATCCACAGAACCACTACAGTTGGCCATGTAATCCCCTCAACCTCCCTTCAGTAAGTAATGCATAGCAGACTTAACGACTTGATATAACAGTCTGGTGTTAGCTCATTGAGGTACAGCAGATAGCTTCCAGATTTATGTCTGTCCTCACTCAACCTCTTAGTACCACTAACGAACCCCCAAACACACACTGCACTCCATTTGTCTGCCTGTCCCCACGCAACCTCGTATCGACCCTCTCTCCCGACACTCCCTCCCACCCTTGACACACGCACAGTTGGACACCCTACAGACCCCCCCCCCCCCTCCCCCTCCACACACACACCCTCCCTTCTGCCACCCCACGCCTTCCATGTGCACACACACACCCCTCCTTCTACGTGCACACACACACCCCTCCTTCCAAATACACACACCCCACCCAGAAACGCCACTCTGGGGATCGTAGTTTAATCCCACCGGCTCCGTCCCGTCAGCGAGCCAGGTGATCCCAGGACAGGATGGGATGGGATGGGACAGGACAGGACAGGAAAGGACAGGAAAGTGCTCTCAGGGTGAGACGACACAGAACATAGCGACATATAGAGAGGTAGACAGGTAGACAGGTAGACAGGTAGATCGGTTATAGAAGCAGACAGGTAGAGAGGTAGACAGGTAGAGAGGTAGACAGGTAGACAGGTAGAGAGGTAGACAGGTAGACAGGTAGACAGGTAGAGAGGTAGAGAGGTAGAGAGGTAGAGAGGTAGAGAGGTAGACAGGTAGACAGGTAGACAGGTAGACAGGTAGAGAGGTAGACAGGTAGAGAGGTAGACAGGTAGACAGGTAGACAGGTAGACAGGTAGAGAGGTAGAGAGTGGAATGGAAAGAGGAAGACACAGATACAGAGAGGAAGTGGGAGGGAAAGAGAGAGAGAGAGAGAGAGAGAGAGAGAGAGAGAGAGAGAGAGAGAGAGAGAGAGAGAGAGAGAGAGAGAGAGAGAGAGAGAGAGAGAGAGAGAGAGAGAGAGAGAGAGAGAGAGAGAGAGAGAGAGATATTATCTCTTGGCTGAGCAGATGTCCTTTATCTAGAAGGAAAAATTAGATTGTTTATACAGCAGCCCTTTTTACTCAGGTGAAACACCTGTTTCCACTCAACTGGCTGCCGATGTCAGTTAATGCTTCAGGGTTAGGTAGGTACACACACACACACACAGTCCACCTTTTCAACAACAACAACAACAACAATAGGGAAATAACACGGTATTCCAATTGAAGTAACTATTCCTCTCTAAGACAGTCTGAACAAGTCCACGTCATTATATCTAAACCTCCCTCTAGGCCCATCTTAGCTGAGGCTGAAACGACAGAGGTATAGGGCAGGGAGTGTGAGATGTCATTTTAAAGCGTGGGTCAAACGGCCTCTCTGGATATTGATTGGCTTGTCCTGTTTTATTACTCCTGTGGTATGTATTGCCTCCTTTATCAGAGATGCGACAGCCTCCAACACATAACTTGTGCCTCTTCGATCCACCATAAACTGCCATGGCCGCCCGCCGGTGTGCTGGGCAAAGATGAGCTTCTGTCAAGGACACAGCAGCAGTGTTCCTCAGCTCAGCTTTTTAAAGATATTACGACCCAAAGCCTCAGAGTCATCCACACACATAGCCACAATCACCTACTACCTATCACCTGCCACCTATCCCCTACCACCTATCACCTGCCACCTATCACCTGTCACCTATCACCTACCACATATCACCTATCACCTGCCACCTATCACCTACCACATATCACCTGCCACCTATCACCTGCCACATATCACCTATCACCTGCCACCTATCACCTACCACATATCACCTGCCACCTATCACCTGCCACCTATCACCTATCACCTGCCACCTATCACCTGCCACCTATCACCTGCCACCTATCACATATCACCTGCCACCTATCACCTGCCACCTATCACCTATCACCTGCCACCTATCACCTGCAACCTATCCCCTACCACATATCATCTGCCACCTATCACCTGCCACCTATCACCTGCCACCTATCACCTACCACATATCACCTATCACCTGCCACATATCACCTATCACCTGCCACCTATCCCCTACCACCTATCACCTGCCACCTATCACCTATCACCTGCCACCTATCACCTGCCACCTATCCCCTACCACATATCATCTGCCACCTATCACTTGCCACCTATCACCTAACACCTACCACCTACCACCTATCACAACACCCTCTAAGAAACACTTTTTGTTCTCCTGTTTTTGGAACACAACACTCTCTTGATGCTGGAGGCTGACTGGTGATCTGCACAACTGTTGGCTAATTCATCCCCATAATCAGTGTGTGTGTGTGTGTGTGTGTGTGTGTGTGTGTGTGTGTGTGTGTGTGTGTGTGTGTGTGTGTGTGTGTGTGTGTGTGTGTGTGTGTGTGTGTGTGTGTGTGTGTGTGTGTGTGTGTGTGTGTGTGTGTGTGTGTGTGTGTGTGTGTGTGTGTGTGTGTGTGTGTGTGTGTGTGTCCCTTCAGCCGAGCAGTGCAACAAACTGCATCTCCCAAAGCCATCCTATCACATGCAGAGGGCAATAGCAAAATGCCTGACCAGAGACAGTCAGTATACTGCAATTTAGTAGAAAATACTTACAGTATATTGTAAATAAGAATAGACTGTTTCTAAATAATATAATATAATATGCCATTTAGCAGACGCTTTTATCCAAAGCGACTTACAGTCATGCGTGCATACATTTTTGTGTGGTCCCGGGGATCGAACCCACTACCTTGGCGTTACAAGCGCCGTGCTCTACCAGCTGAGTGTTTCTAAACACTTCTACATACATATGGATGCTACCATGATTATGAATAATTCTGAATGAATCGTGAATAATGATGAGTGAGAAAGTTACAGAAGGTCAAAGATCATACCCCCAAGACATGCTAACCTCCCGTTATGTGGTAATGGTGAGGTTAGCATACAGTATCTTGGCAGTAGGATCTTTGATCCTCCGTAACTCTCTCACTCATCATTATTCACGATTCATTCTGGATTATCAGCAATCATGGTAGCATCCACATGACTGTAAAAGTGGTCCTCTGTAGCTCAGCTGGTAGAGCACGGCGCTTGTAACGCCAAGGTAGTGGGTTCGATCCCCGGGACCACCCATACACAAAAATGTATGCACGCATGACTGTAAGTCGCTTTGGATAAGCGTCTGCTAAATGGCATATTACTATTAAAATGACAGAGTACATTCAGGGGTGTCAAACTCATTCCATGGACAGCCTAGTGTGTGCAGGTTTTTGTTTTTTCCCTTTCAATTAAGCCCTAGACAACCAGGTGTGGGGAGTTCCTTACTAATTAATGACCTTAATTCATCAATCAAATACAAGGGAGGAGTGAAAACCTGCAGACACTCGGCCCTCCGGGGAAGGAGTTTGACACCTGTGCAGTACATTATTTACCATTCATTTCTATTGGGCACAAAATAATCTCAAACACATCCAAAACCAACTGCAAATGCATCCAACAAGTTTGTAGAGTCACAAGCTTGATGTAGTCATTGCGTGCTAGGAATATGGGACCAAATACTAAACTTTTGACTACTTTATTTATAAGAATCTTTAGGGGTGTCAAAAATTTTGACCTCTACCTTTTTGAGAAAAAATATATTATTTGTTAAACAAAATCTCTTTCTCTGAGCAATTGTATTAGTATAAAATAATATACTTTTCTCATTGTTTTTTACATACAATATAGCTCAGTATTAAAATTATTTATTTTATACAGTCATCAGTGCAATGTTGAGGGAATCCTATTTGAGTCAGAAAAAGATACTCATATGATGGGTAAGATACACAAAACCTTGCAGAGAGCAAATCCAACTGACAATCTCTCAGAAAAAAATATAAACTATTGGAACCCAGACTTAAAATTGCTCATCTTTATCAAGGGGTTAATTATTTCGGACCCCACTGTATTGTACATCAGAAACACCTACAGTCATTCCACATCCACAAAGGAAGAGGGAGGGCAAAGGAATGCAATAACATTCTGGAATGGCATGCAGAGACAGTTTCTCTTTAAGATGAGTTGAGAGCAGTCCTCAGTCTAAATCTCCATGTCTGATAGAGACAAAGACAACTTCTCTTTAAGATTAGTTGAGAACAGCCCTAAGTCTAAATCCCCATGTCCAGTGGAGACAGAGACAGCTTCTCTTTAAGCTGAGTTGAGAGCAGTCCTCAGTCTAAATCCCATGTCCTATAGAGACAGAGACAGCTTCTCTTTAAGCTGAGTTGAGAGCAGTCCTCAGTCTAAATCCCCATGTCCTATAGAGACAGAGACAGCTTCTCTTTAAGCTGAGTTGAGAGCAGTCCTCAGTCTAAATCCCCATGTCCAGTGGAGACAGAGTCAGTTTCTCTTTAAGCTTAGTTGAGAGCAGCCCTCAGTCTACAGTGGCTTGCGAAAGTATTCACCCCCCTTGGCATTTTTCCTATTTTGTTGCCTTACAACCTGGAATTCAAATGGATTTTGGGGGGGTTTGATTTGATTTACACAACATGCCTACCACTTTGAAGATGCAATTTTCTTTTATTGTGAAACAAACAAGAAATAAGCTTGAGCGTGCATAACTATTCACCCCAGACATAGCGTTTTCCTTGATGGCCAAAAAGCTCAATTTTAGTCTCGTCTGACCAGAGTACCTTCTTCCATATGTTTGGGGAGTCTCCCACATGCCTTTTGGCGAACACCAAACGTGTTTGCTTATTTTTTTCTTTAAGCAATGGCTTTTCTCTGGCTACTCTTCCGTAAAGCTCAGCTCTGTGGAGTGTATGACTTAAAGTGATCCTATGGACAGATACTCCAATCTCTGCTGTGGAGCTTTGCAGCTCCTTCAGGGTTATCTTTGCTCTCTTTGTTGTCTCTCTGATGAATGCCCTCCTTGCCTGGTCCGTGAGTTTTGGTGGGCGGCCCTCTCTTTGCAGGTTTGTTGTGGTGCCATATTCTTTCAATTTTTTAATAATGGATTTAATGGTGGGATGTTCAAAGTTTCTGATATTTTTTTATAACCCAACCCTGAACTGTACTTCTCCACAACTTTGTCCCTGACCTGTTTGGAGAGCTCCTTGGTCTTCATGGTGCCGCTTGCTTGGTGGTGCCCCTTGCTTAGTGGTGTTGCAGACTCTGGGGCCTTTCAGAACAGGTGTATATATACTGAGATCATATGACACTTAGATTGCACACAGGTGGACTTTATTTAACTAATTATGTGACTTCTGAAGGTAATTGGTTGCACCAGATCTTATTTAGGGGCTTCATAGAAAAGGGAGTGAATACATATGCACGCACCACTTTTCCGTTATTTATATTTTAGAATATTTTGAAACAAGTAATTTTTTTCATTTCACTTCACCAATTTGGACTATTTTGTGTATGTCCATTACATGAAATCCAAATAAAAATCCATTTTAATTACAGGTTGTAATGCAACAAAATAGGAAAAAACGCCAAGGGGGATGAATACTTTTGCAAGTCACTGTAAATCCCCATATCCAGTGGAGACAGAGACGGAGCAGAAGGATTACATAATCCATGGACAGGGATGCCACAGCAGGACCAGCTCTGATGAATCAGCATCAGAAGGGTCCCTGTCTGGCCCTCACTACACACGGACGTCCATCATCGTCTAGGGCCCTTAGTGGGTGGATAGAGAGAGACCTGCTAGCTATAGCCCCCTGAGAAGTGCACTAGGCCACTCAAGTGCCCTCTAGCATGAGTTAATTCAGCCTGCTAGCACGCCCCCTCAACAAAGAGCCACAGAGGGGAAGTGGCCAGCTAGCTAGCTAGCCCCCTAGAAAGTGCCCTTGGTCGCCCAATCCTCATGAGTGCACTCAGCCTGCCCCATCACCAGAGTGTAGGGGCAGATAGGGGGCATTAGATAGGATTATCACCCCCACTGCCCTATTTGTTTTGATGTCAGTCTTGCCACCCTCCCTCCTCTCCTCTTAGGGTCCTGGAACTGCCACACAGTCCTGGCCATCGGCGGGCAGAGCCCAGCAAATCCCCTTAGACCAAATACACACAGCCTATCATCCACACTGTGCACACACACACACATTGCTGACTGGAACTTTGCCAGATGAAGAGAGAGACAGGGTATGACAATATGTGTGTCAGAAAAGTGGGTGTGCTGCTGGGTGTGCTGCTGGGTGTGCTACTGGGTGTGCTGCTGGGTGTGCTGCTGGGTGTGCTGCTGGGTGTGCTGCTGGGTGTGCTGCTGCGTGTGCTACTGGGTGTGGAAGAAGTAGAAGTGCAACATAAAAATGTGTAAACATCATTGGACAGGAAAAGGTGCAACACTCGCTCACCATTAAACATATGTAGTTTTACTAAACAAGTTTAAAAGGTTGATGTTGCGGCCTTCAATGGCCTTCTTCGGAATCTGAAGAAGGCCATTTGACAGCGGAAACATCAATCTTTTAAACTTGCTTAATAAAACCAATAATTGTTTTATGGTGAGCGAGTGTTGCACCTTTTCCTGTCCAGGAATAGAAAGAGTGGAGGATAATAAAAGGGGGAGGGGTGAGACAGACAGACAGACAGACAGGCAGACAGGCAGGCAGATAGACAGGCAGACTGGCAGATAGACAGGCAGATAGACAGGCAGATAGGCAGATAGACAGGCAGACAGGCAGACAGGCAGGCAGATAGACAGGCAGATAGGCAGACAGGCAGGCAGATAGACAGGCAGGCAGGCAGGCAGATAGACAGGCAGATAGACAGGCAGACAGGCAGGCAGATAGACAGGCAGATAGACAGGCACACAGGCAGGCAGATAGACAAGCAGACAGACAGACAGACAGACAGGCAGATAGACAGACAGACAGACAGGCAGATAGATATACAGGCAGATAGACAGGCAGACAGACAGACAGGCAGGCAGGCAGGCAGACAGACAGGCAGGCAGATAGACAGGCAGATAGACAGGCAGGCAGATAGACATGCAGACAGGCAGACAGAGAGACAGACAGACATGCAGACAGAGAGACAGACAGACAGACAGACAGACAGACAGACAGACAGACAGACAGGCAGATAGACAGGCAGACAGAGAGACAGACAGACAGACAGACAGACATGCAGACAGAGAGACAGACAGACAGACAGACAGACAGAGAGACAGACGGACGGACGGACGGACGGACGGACGGACGGACGGACGGACGGACGAGACAGACAGACAGACAGACAGACAGACAGACAGACAGACAGACAGACAGACATCTGATATGAGGTTCAAAAGATGGTCAGAGACCGACAGAAGTGGAGAGCCTTTGCTGCTGCCCTATGCCCCAGCCAGCACCAAGGGATGAGTGAGTGAGTGAGTGAGTGAGTGAGTGAGTGAGTGAGTGAGTGAGTGAGTGAGTGAGTGAGTGAGTGAATGACTTAACAGAATCCTTTTGAGGGGTTGGATAGAAGATGATTAGGAGTGTTTTATCTCTGTTGGATCATCTAAATGGTCTGAATAAAGCTTTGTGTAACATGAACAAAAAAGAGGGAAGGATGATGTGTTTGTCTAGCCTCCCCTCACACTCAATATGACAGTAACTGACCAGGAGGAACAGACTAACCTTCTAACTGACAGACGATAGTAACTGACCAGAACAGACTAACCTTCTAACTGACAGACTATAGTAACTGACCAGGAGGAACTGACTAAACTTCTAACTGACAGACGATAGTAACTGACCAGAACAGACTAACCTTCTAACTGACAGACGATAGTAACTGACCAGAACAGACTAACCTTCTAACTGACAGACTATAATAACTGACCTGAACAGACTAACCTACTAACTGACAGACTATAGTAACTGACCAGAACAGACTAACCTTCTAACTGACAGACTATAGTAACTGACCAGGAGGAACATACTAACCTTCTAACTGACAGACTATAGTAACTGACCAGAACAGACTAACCTTCTAACTGACAGACTATAGTAACTGACCAGGAGGAACATACTAACCTTCTAACTGACAGACTATTGTAACTGACCAGAACAGACTAACCTTCTAACTGACAGACGATAGTAACTGACCAGGAGGAACAGACTAACCTTCTAACTGACAGACGATAGTAACTGACCAGAACAGACTAACCTTCTAACTGACAGACTATAGTAACTGACCAGGAGGAACAGACTAACCTTCTAACTGACAGACGATAGTAACTGACCAGGAGGAACAGACTAACCTTCTAACTGACAGACTATAGTAACTGACCAGAACAGACTAACCTTCTAACTGACAGACGATAGTAACTGACCAGGAGGAACATACTAACCTTCTAACTGACAGACTATAGTAACTGACCAGGAGGAACATACTAACCTTCTAACTGACAGACTATAGTAACTGACCAGGAGGAACAGACTAACCTTCTAACTGACAGACGATAGTAACTGACCAGGAGGAACATACTAACCTTCTAACTGACAGACTATAGTAACTGACCAGGAGGAACAGACTAACCTTCTAACTGACAGACGATAGTAACTGACCAGGAGGAACATACTAACCTTCTAACTGACAGACTATAGTAACTGACCAGGAGGAACATACTAACCTTCTAACTGACAGACTATAGTAACTGACCAGAACAGACTAACCTTCTAACTGACAGACTATAGTAACTGACCAGGAGGAACACACTAACCTTCTAACTGACAGACGATAGTAACTGACCAGGAGGAACAGACTAACCATCTAACTGACAGACGATAGTAACTGACCAGGAGGAACATACTAACCTTCTAACTGACAGACTATAGTAACTGACCAGGAGGAACATACTAACCTTCTAACTGACAGACTATAGTAACTGACCAGGAGGAACAGACTAACCTTCTAACTGACAGACTATAGTAACTGACCAGAACAGACTAACCTTCTAACTGACAGATGATAGTAACTGACCAGGAGGAACAGACTAACCATCTAACTGACAGACGAGTGTAACTGACCAGAACAGACTAACCTTTTAACTGACAGACAATAGTAACTGACCAGGAGGAACAGACTAACCTTCTAACTGACAGACGATAGTAACTGACCAGAACAGACTAACCTTCTAACTGACAGACTATAGTAACTGACCAGGAGGAACATACTAACCTTCTAACTGACAGACGATAGTAACTGACCAGAACA
Source organism: Coregonus lavaretus (assembly GCF_964263955.1). Lineage (NCBI taxonomy): Eukaryota > Metazoa > Chordata > Actinopteri > Salmoniformes > Salmonidae > Coregonus > Coregonus lavaretus. The sequence continues at coordinate 29,856,608 of NC_140024.1, forward strand.
TACTAACCTTCTAACTGACAGACTATAGTAACTGACCAGAACAGACTAACCTTCTAACTGATAGACTATAGTAACTGACCAGAACAGACTAACCTTCTAACTGACAGACTATAGTAACTGACCAGAACAGACTAACCTTCTAACTGACAGACTATAGTAACTGACCAGGAGGAACAGACTAACCTTCTAACTGACAGACGATAGTAACTGACCAGAACAGACTAACCTTCTAACTGACAGACGATAGTAACTGACCAGGAGGAACATACTAACCTTCTAACTGACAGACTATAGTAACTGACCAGAACAGACTAACCTTCTAACTGACAGACTATAGTAACTGACCAGGAGGAACAGACTAACCTTCTAACTGACAGACTATAGTAACTGACCAGAACAGACTAACCTTCTAACTGACAGACTATAGTAACTGACCAGGAGGAACACACTAACCTTCTAACTGACAGACGATAGTAACTGACCAGGAGGAACAGACTAACCATCTAACTGACAGACGATAGTAACTGACCAGGAGGAACATACTAACCTTCTAACTGACAGACTATAGTAACTGACCAGGAGGAACATACTAACCTTCTAACTGACAGACTATAGTAACTGACCAGGAGGAACAGACTAACCTTCTAACTGACAGACTATAGTAACTGACCAGAACAGACTAACCTTCTAACTGACAGATGATAGTAACTGACCAGGAGGAACAGACTAACCATCTAACTGACAGACGAGTGTAACTGACCAGAACAGACTAACCTTTTAACTGACAGACAATAGTAACTGACCAGGAGGAACAGACTAACCTTCTAACTGACAGACGATAGTAACTGACCAGAACAGACTAACCTTCTAACTGACAGACTATAGTAACTGACCAGGAGGAACATACTAACCTTCTAACTGACAGACGATAGTAACTGACCAGAACATACTAACCTTCTAACTGACAGACTATAGTAACTGACCAGAACAGACTAACCTTCTAACTGATAGACTATAGTAACTGACCAGAACAGACTAACCTTCTAACTGACAGACTATAGTAACTGACCAGAACAGACTAACCTTCTAACTGACAGACTATAGTAACTGACCAGGAGGAACAGACTAACCTTCTAACTGACAGACGATAGTAACTGACCAGAACAGACTAACCTTCTAACTGACAGACGATAGTAACTGACCAGGAGGAACATACTAACCTTCTAACTGACAGACTATAGTAACTGACCAGAACAGACTAACCTTCTAACTGACAGACTATAGTAACTGACCAGGAGGAACAGACTAACCTTCTAACTGACAGACTATAGTAACTGACCAGGAGGAACAGACTAACCTTCTAACTGACAGACGATAGTAACTGACCAGAACAGACTAACCTTCTAACTGACAGACGATAGTAACTGACCAGGAGGAACATACTAACCTTCTAACTGACAGACTATAGTAACTGACCAGAACAGACTAACCTACTAACTGACAGACTATAGTAACTGACCAGAACAGAATAACCTTCTAACTGACAGACGATAGTAACTGACCAGGAGGAACAGACTAACCTTCTAACTGACAGATTATAGTAACTGACCAGGAGGAACAGACTAACCTTCTAACTGACAGACTATTACAGAGGGCAGCCAAATCATGAGCCTGTTTTTATTAAACGTAGAGAAAACATTCTCCTACTCTGCCATTCAGGGCGCTGAAGAGGTCAAGCAGGGTGTTTGTCTGCAACCCCTGACCTCATCTCCCCAGTCTGTAGTGTTCAGGCCTGACCTTTGACCTTGGATGCCTTTGGTCCTTTGAGTTCAAATGCAGACCGTGACCCTGTCATTGAACTCCCAGAGGGGAGGGGGAGGGGAAGGGGGGCAGAGAGGGGGGAGGGGAATTCCACCATCGTCTTTTGTTGTGCCCCCGCTCTCATTTCCACAAGGAGTGGTGGGCTAGAGTGAGGTGGGGGTCCAGATATCATAGAGTGGTGGGCTAGAGTGAGGTGGGGGTCCAGATATCATAGAGTGGTGGGCTAGAGTGAGGTGGGGGTCCAGATATCATAGAGTGGTGGGCTAGAGTGAGGTGGGGGTCCAGATATCATAGAGTGGTGGGCTAGAGTGAGGTGGGGGTCCAGATATCACAGAATCCTTCAGTGTTTAAGGAACACTAAAACAAATGGAATGTTTTTTTTTTTTAGAGACTGTGTATCTTCTCATTACATCTAAATATATAGGTAATGAGGATATATGAGCCCCAACCTCATTCAGACACACAGACAGTAGACATACAGTGAGGGAAAAAAGTATTTGATCCCCTGCTGATTTTGTACGTTTACCCACTGACAAAGAAATGATCAGTCTATAATTTTAATGGTAGGTTTATTTGAACAGTGAGAGACAGAATAACAACAAAAATATCCAGAAAAACGCATGTCAAAAATGTTATAAATTGATTTGCATTTTAATGAGGGAAATAAGTATTTGACCCCCTCTCAATCAGAAAGATTTCTGGCTCCCAGGTGTCTTTTATACAGGTAACGAGCTGAGTTCGGAGCACACTCTTAAAGGGAGTGCTCCTAATCTCAGTTTGCTACCTGTATAAAAGACACCTGTCCACAGAAGCAATCAATCAATCAGATTCCAAACTCTCCACCATGGCCAAGACCAAAGAGCTCTCCAAGGATGTCAGGGACAAGATTGTAGACCTACACAAGGCTGGAATGGGCTACAAGACCATCGCCAAGCAGCTTGGTGAGAAGGTGACAACAGTTGGTGCGATTATTCGCAAATGGAAGAAACACAAAAGAACTGTCAATCTCCCTTGGCCTGGGGCTCCATGCAAGATCTCACCTCGTAGGGTTGCAATGATCATGAGAACGGTGAGGAATCAGCCCAGAACTACACGGGAGGATCTTGTCAATGATCTCAAGGCAGCTGGGACCATAGTCACCAAGAAAACAATTGGTAACACACTACGCCGTGAAGGACTGAAATCATGCAGCGTCCGCAAGGTCCCCCTGCTCAAGAAAGCACATATACAGGCCCGCCTGAAGTTTGCCAATGAACATCTGAATGATTCAGAGGAGAACTGGGTGAAAGTGTTGTGGTCAGATGAGACCAAAATGGAGCTCTTTGGCATCAACTCAACTCGCCATGTTTGGAGGAGGAGGAATGCTGCCTATGACCCCAAGAACACCATCCCCACCGTCAAACATGGAGGTGGAAACATTATGCTTTGGGGGTGTTTTTCTGCTAAGGGGACAGGACAACTTTACCGCATCAAAGGGACGATGGACGGGGCCATGTACCGTCAAATCTTGGGTGAGAACCTCCTTCCCTCAGCTAGGGCATTGAAAATGGGTCGTGGATGGGTATTCCAGCATGACAATGACCCAAAACACACGGCCAAGGCAACAAAGGAGTGGGTCAAGAAGAAGCACATTAAGGTCCTGAAGTGGCCTAGCCAGTCTCCAGACCTTAATCCCATAGAAAATCTGTGGAGAGAGCTTAAGGTTTGAGTTGCCAAACGTCAGCCTTGAAACCTTAATGACTTGGAGAAGATCTGCAAAGAGGAGTGGGACAAAATCCCTCCTGAGATGTGTGCAAACTTGGTGGCCAACTACAAGAAACGTCTGACCTCTGTGATTCCCAACAAGGGTTTGCCACCAAGTACTAAATCAAGTTTTGCAGAGGGGTCAAATACTTATTTCCCTCATTAAAATGCAAATCATTTATACCATTTTTGACATGCGTTTTTCTGGATTTTGTTGTTGTTATTCTGTCTCTCACTGTTCAAATAAACCTACCATTAAAATGATAGACTGATCATGTCTTTGTCAGTGGGCAAACGTACAAAATCAGCAGGGGATCAAATACTTTTTCCCCTCACTGTAGCTATAAGCATCCAGCCCACTGTTCTGTATCGCATCCAGCATAGCATCCTAACAGCACCTAGATAGAGCCGCAATATCCAGTCAGTCCCACGCACCACCGGGAACCAAACACCCCGCAAAAGTTTCATTAGCATAATTAACTTCCATCAGTCAAGGCCTTCTCACTTTCATATCTCCCAGCATCTCCAGAGAGTCTGTGGGAGCTGCACTGTTAAAGCATTGGGCTGCTTAGATTAACACCAGTCCATTCGTTCCCCATTACTGTAATATGTCCTGGTATGGGGTCCCAATGAGATTTCTGCCGAAGTGACAGTGAGTTATTTCCCCATAGCCAATACTGGGCATTTCTGGGGAAAGAAAATAAGTGACCAGAGGAGATAGCACAGTTGTTCTAAACAATCCCATTTATGGATCGTGGGTCGGGCATGGGCTCCCCATAACATGATGCAGCTACCACTATGCTTGAAAATATAGAGAGTGGTACTCAGTAATGTGTCGTGTTGGATTTTAATAACTAAATGCTCAAAGTGATATTCAATGTGGTTTTTTTTAGATACCCTTCTTTGCGAGGCATTGTAAAACCTCCCTGGTCTTTGTGGTTGAATCTGTGTTTGAAATTCACTGCTTGACTGAGGGACCTTACAGATAATTGTGTGTGTGGGGTACAGAGATGAGGTAGTCATTCAAAAATTAATTACGTGATATGTTAAGCAATTTTACTCCTGAAATGTAGGCTTGCCATACCAAAGGGGCTGAATACTTATTGACAAGACATTTCAGCTTTTCATTTTGGGGTATTTTGTGTAGACCAGTGACAAAATTCGACTTTTTCCACATTTTGTTTTTTTCTCATCGATCTACACACAATACCCCATAATGACAAAGCAAAAACAGGTTTTTATACTTTTTTGCTAGTCTCCCAGTCCGCTGCAGAAAAACATCCCCACAGCATGATACTGCCACCACCATGCTTGACCGTAGGGAAGGTGCCAGGTTTCCTCCAGACGTGACGCTTGGCATTCAGGCCAAAGACTTTAATCTTAGTTTCATCAGACCAGAGAATCTTGTTTCTCATGATCTGAGAGTCTTTAGGTGCCTTTTGGCAAACTCCAAGCGGGCTGTCATGTGCCTTTTACTGAGGAGTGGCTTCTGTCTGGCCACTCTACCATAAAGGCCTGATTGGTGGAGAACTGCAGAGATGGTTGTCCTTCTGGAAGGTTCTCCCATCTCCACAAAGGAACTCTAGAGAGACCATCGGGTTCTTGGTCACCTCCCTGACCAAGGCCCTTCTCCCCCGATTGCTCAGTTTGGCCGGGCGGCCAGCGTTAGGAAGAGTCTTGGTGGTTCCAAACTTCTTCCATTTAAGAATGATGGAGGCCAATGTGTTTTTGGGGACCTTCAATGCTGCAGAAATGTTTTGGTACCCTTCCCCAGATCTGTGCTTCGACACAATCCTGTCTCGGAGCTCTACGGACAATTCCCATGACCTCATGGCTTGGTTTTTGCTCTGACATGCACTGTCAACTGTGGGACCTTATATAGACAGGTGTGTGCTTTTCCAAATCATGTCCAATCAATTGAATTTACCACAGGTGGACTCCAATCAAGTTGTAGAAACATCAAGGATGATCAATGGAAACAGGATGCACCGGAGCTCAATTTCGAGTCTCATAGCAAAGGGTCTGAATACTAAGGTATTTCTGTTTTTAATTTTTCATAAATTTGCAACAACAACAATTTAAAAAACTGTTTTCGCTTTGTCATTCCAGGGTATTGTGTGTAGATTGCTGAGGATTTTTATTTATTTAATCCATTTTAGAATAAGGCTGTAATGTAACAAAATGTGGAAAAAGTCAAGGGGTCTGAATACTTTCCCATCTCCTCTGTTCTCTATTGCAGAAGACAGGAGATAATGTCCATGAATAGCTACCCCTGTGCAGTGGCGTAAAGTACTTAAGTAAAAAAATGTTGAAGTCCTACTTAAGTCATTTTTTGTGGTGTCAGTACTTTACTATTTATATTTTTACAACTTTTACTCCACTACATTCCTAAAGAAAATGTACTTTTTACTCCCATACATTTTTCCTGACACCCAAAAGTACTCGTTACATTTCGAATGCTCAGGCAGGACACCAATTTGGTCCATATACGCACCTATCAATATAACGCAGTCATCCCTACTGCCTCTGACCTGGTGGACTCACTAAACACAAATACTGCATTTGTACATGATGTGAGTGTGGGAGTGTGCCCATCTGTCTGTAAAAAAATGAATACAAAACTTCTGGTTTGCTTAATATCAGGAATTTGATGTATAGCATTTACTTAAGTATCACAATTCAATGGTTTTCCACCGCTGAACCTAAGTACATTTTAAACCAGATACTTTTACTCAAGTAGTATTGTACTGGCTACTTTAGTCATTTTCTATGAAGGTATCTTTACTTTTACTCATGTATGACGATTCAGTCGTTTTTCCACCACTGACCCTGTGTAGTTTTATGACCGGTAATACACACATCCCTCTACATGTTTTTATTGGATGACTCTCTTTCCTTAATCACTGTGTGTCAGTTGGACTGGCCAAGGGATCCAACAGGAGGCAATAAGATACACAAGGGCTAAAACTAAACAATATGTACACAGCTTCACTCATAGGTGAATTATAAGGAGCGAATAGCGAGAAGCAGTTGATTTTCAAAAGAGATGTAACATGTTGTGTAGATGGTGGTAATGTGTGTTCCTTCACTCTCTGTCTATCCCTTATTCTAAACTGCTGTTCTCCTAACACTTCCTATTGGCTGCCTTATCACACACACACACACACACACACACACACACACACACACACACACACACACACACACACACACACACACACACACACACACACACACACACACACTCTGTGAACTCAAGCTAGCACAATGCTGACCCCATGTGGCCATTTATGGGACTGCAGTGGGAAAACATGCATTTTGGGACTTCGGTTTTTTCCTATAATCAATGATAATCCATAAATATGATAATCAAAGTATACTTTATTATCCAAAAACAGAAGACGTTCCAACATAAATGAAAATAGAAATGTAAAATTTGTTAGGAGTAAATTGTGTGATATTTTCCACAAGCCACAATTTCCTGGAAAAAAAAACACCAAGTGCACAAAGTGCAAAATTGGTAACATAGACCATGAACATCTGAAACACCAAACCTGGGAGTATTTACAGAACATTAACTCACATAAAAAATTTAATTAAAAGTCAGTAAGGGAGGCTGCAATGCTTTGTGGATGCTGTAGTCTCTACTTTGTGGGTGCTGTAGTCTCTACTCACAGATCAGTCTCTCTTTGTCCTGTAACATCCTAATCAGTTGTGGTTCTGCTGTGGAATGAGACAGTGGAATGTGGGACAACAGGTCTCAGAACAGTCAGTCAGTCCTCTGAGCACATAGACACCCAGGCATGGAGGCCAGAGGCAGTCAGTTGGCTGTCAGTTGGCCATGTGATGATGAAGACAAGGTGTCTTCTTTACAGAAACAGAGATGGTCCAAAACCACACCAAGGTCTAAGATCATCATCCTGGCTCAAATATGATGGGGGAGACACACTGGATACAGACTGAGGAGAGAAACCTGAGAATAAAAATGAACAGCCAGTTGGAATAGAGTGCTTTTTGTGGGGTTAAGACAGCAGCTAGCTCCATAATCATGCTTGATAATAATCAACACAAAGTTCAGGACAGACAGAGATCGCTACATTCAGAGGAGACCGTCACACAATTGTATTTCCGTGTGTGAATAGCTTAATCATACAACACTAGCCAGAATGAGAAACAGATGGTGCACTTCTGGTTCAACGTTAGAAAGAGCATGCAGTACATCTTAGACACCATCACCATCAATCACCATGTCTCAATGGTCTACGCTTTTCTGTTGTCCAACAGCATTGAAACCCTGTGTGTTGGAATCTCAGTGGTTATTTTGTTTTGGTAGAAATAAGCTGTTGGTAGACTACAGTACAAGCTAAGACAATGACAGCGACTAACCTGCAGATATCTCATCCCCGGTGTTTGAAAGGCGGTGACATCTACTGCTCCTGGCCTGGACCCATGGGTTGTAGAGATGGTGCATTCATCCAACTCTACCTGGGAGAACATTTATTTTGTTAGTAAAATAATTTAGATCAAAGACATATGAACAGACAGACAATTAGAGAGAGAGAGACGGAGAGAGAGAGAGAGAGAGAGAGACCCTAACCGTTAACCTGCAGTAATGTTGCAGTATGCCTGCATCATCATGTCTGAATGGTCTTCTGCTGTCTGTTGTCTAATATTTGTGGAACCCTGTAAGTAAAACCAAGCCTCTATCATTTATATATAAATATGTTTTGATAAAGTAGCTTATTGTATTATACGTAACATAATAACTGGGACTAGCCTTCTGATATGTCAGCGCCTGAGTTTGAATGGTCAGGTGGGCCCATTCCCCAAACTCCATCTGAAACATGTGCAAACTAAAAAGAGCACAGTCAGAGATTGCTACATTGAGAGGGGACAGTTATAGAGGTTACGACGAGAGAGAGAGAGAGAGAGAGAGCGAGAGCGAGAATATTTTTTTTTTTTTTAGGTTGAGGTCTTCTATTGTGAGCAGTGGACACAAGACTGAGATGACCACTCAGATGATCGTATTGCTGCTCAGGAGATGCTGCATACATTCTTCATGTCACTGGGATTGTTTACCTGTAGTGGAAGACAACACAATCTTAGAATAAGACTGCACTTTCAGACTCTGTTTAAGGGTGTAGTGCGTTTATATATAATGTCTCTCAAACCTGACAGGTATTGAGGTATTTTATTGTGAGCAGTAGGAGCAGAACCAGTGGTGTAAAGTACTTCACTAAAAATACTTTGAAGTACTACTTAAGTAGTTTTTTGGGGTATCTGTACTTTACTATTTATATTTTTGACAACTTTTACTTCACTACATTCCTAAAGACAATAATGTACTTTTTACTCCATACATTTTCCCTTACACCCAAAAGTACTCCTGTTACATTTTGACAGGAAAATGGTCCAATTCACACACTTATCAAGAGAACATCCCTGGTCATCCCTACTGCCTCTGATCTGGCGGACTCACTAAACACAAATGCTTCATTTGTAAATTAATGTCTGAGTGTTGGAGTGTGATCCTGGCTATAAGTACATTTAAAAAACACAAGAAAATGGTGACGTCTGGTTTGCATAATACAAGGAATTAGAAATGATTTATCCTTTTACTTTTGCCACTTAAGTATATTTTAGCAATTCCATTTACTTTTGATACTTAAGTATATTTAAAACCAAATACTTTTAGACTTTTACTCAATTAGTATTTTAATGGGTGACTTTCACTTTTACTTGAGTCATTTTCTATTAAGGTATCTTTGCTTTTACTCAAGTATGACATTTGAGTACTTTTTCCACCACTGAGCAGAACCCCAGCACTCCTCAGATGACCGACCTCAGAGGAAACTGAATACAGATTCTTTACCTGTAGAGGGAGTAGAGCCGGGACCATAAACCTGAAAATTATCGACACCAACCATACCGATTACTTATCGCAGACATTACTAGAGAAATGTGATGTTATAAATGAAATAAGTTTGCTAATATAAGTGATTGTTAATGGGAGAATTGATGGCTACAACTATCAAACTATTAGAAGTAATTTAAAGGATAATAAATAAATAAAACTGTGGTGCACATTATTCTTATAGACGTATTGTTCTCGCACAAATTCAGGCAATTTATCGTGATATGTTTTTTTTGTCCAGCTCTAAAAAGGGAGCCAACACATTACAAAACAACAGCTACTGCACCCCTGTGTGTTCTAAACTCACTGTTATGTGTGAAATAAAATGTCTCGTTAAAAAGTGATCAGAAGTGACTTACCTTTTTTGTTCCACAGCAGGTGAGCGATTACAGCATCCAATGTAAACAGAGAGTTGCACTTGTACCACAGTGGGAGTGCCCATTCACCAAGGACAGTTCTCCTTTATGGTTATTTCCAAAACATCAGTGGTAAACTTGAACAATTTAGAAGTATCGTCTTCAGGAAGAAACACACCAAAAAAGGAAAAAGAAAAAACAAGGTATTTTGTTTCTTTATTTTTCCTTCTGATGACTGTCATTTCTCACTGATTTGGTTTCCTATAGTGTAGATGTGTGAGCTTTGGCTCTCTCCCAAGGATCCACTGCCATGGGGAAAATTCACAATTCAAGTCCATCAAAATAAAAATTGGGCCGTTCATCACTTGAAAATGTCTCATAGGTTTTTCTGTCCAATTCCTGTAATGACTTCACAAGGTCCTGCTTCTTAACAGAAAACCTGATTTCCATAGGAGTGATAAGGGCTTTGAAGGAAGCCAAGGGTAGTCTTGCCCAGTTCACCTTAACCACTTCCTTTCCCAACTAAAATGATTTTGATAGACAAATACAACAAAAAAATCAACAAAAAAAGGCCTAAATGGGTCAAGTACATAGACTCTCTCAAGACACGGTTGTTTCTCCTCTATCCTGTAATCTGGTTAGCATCACGGATGGGTTTGACCATTGTGAATTGTGCTGAATATGGCCTAAGTCAATACTGGAGGCAGCTCATAGTCCAAATTCTTAAAAAGGGTTGCCGGCATGAAGTTTAAACAAAGTAAAAGCATGAGTTGCTTCACATTCCCATCTACACATTGTACAATTTATACATCTCAGTCATTGCTGATACATTTGTCTAGAAGATTCAAAAGATACATCTGTTTTGAACACGGATGAAATCTTAAGCCTAGTATGTCAAACTGAAATGTTATTTATCAGACTAAACAACCTTTTTTTTCCATTTAGTCATAATACAAATAGATCTGTGGTCTGGATAAGAGCGTCTGCTAAATTACGTAAATGTAAAGTAAATGTCTTAATTTCACTAAAATCTCATGTTTTTCTCTGTTCTATTCATTACTGGATGTGTACTGGCTTTGCGAGGGCTACTTTTCTATATTATCTGCCGCCCTTTTCATGTTAAACCATCTCAACAGTAACTTCAGCAGGTAGGCAACATTTTTGTTTTCTGGGTGCATAGCTCGTCATTGGCTCTGCATCCCTAACCACACCTGTGGCGCACTTTGAAACCCTGCCCACAACATTCTCAGCCACTTTCACCATCATTTTGGAAGGTTTGTCGGGCAATGTCTCAGTTGTGTCTGCTTTTCGTTTCAGACTGGGATAAATGATCTCAAATTTGTCACAAGTTCTTCAAAGCTAAGTTTTATGCCAGCAACTGAATTGTTGAGAAGCCCTTTCTCATTTCTCATACAAAGGACATATTTCCGGAACTGAAGTTGGCAGATAACTGCAGAATTCCTATCATCTTCATCTAATAAGGCCAACTGTTCATCCATATCATTCTCTTTCTCCCACAAACCGCCACACTTCTCTAACTCTCTGATCAAATCATGTTTCATCATGGCATAGTGTCCACCTGGATGGTGTTGTTCATGCACCATAGCTTTCTGTTTATCTACAACAAGTCTTTTCAGCAGGACTCTCACTTTTCCCAGTTGGGCTGATTGTTGAGGTCTGACCTGTAGGGCTGATTGTTGAGGTCTGACCTGTAGGGCTGATTGTTGAGGTCTGGCTACTTCATTCTCAAGCCCGGAATCCATCTCTGACTTCACCGTCATTCCCTCAATGTTCTGATCAGTACGTTTCGGTTGCTCCTCAGTGGCAGCATGTCCAGGCTTCACAACTGCTTTAGTGCGGTTGCCTTTCACATTCTGGACACTTGAGCACTCCATTGCCAAAACGTTTTGTTGCTTAACTGCATGCTGAAATGCTTTCAGCACTGACATTCTTTTTTCTCTGTCCAAAGACTGAAGCCAATCCCAGGTGCGACACTCCCCTTGAACATGACCATGGCCTCTAGGGCGATGCCAATGGCTCCTGATTTAGCCCTTTGTAGATGCTCCAAGAGGCCAACATCTCTTTGCAGGCTGGCATCTTTCTTTGGCATTGACCTCAGCTTCACTCTCAGCTCATCTGTTGGCAGAACATACCTGCAATGGTCAGGATTACTAGACAGCATCTTGCCACATACTCTCAGACAACTAGCAAGTAGTAATTCAACGATCTGAACTGTCAACTCATAAAAGTCTGTGTCTGTCCACATGGTAAGCCTGTCAAACACAAGGTCCTTGGGTACCTCAATGTCATCAAACAAGCGTACATTTCCTTCAACAACGTCTCTTCCATCTTCCTGCCACTCCTTGAGCTTGGTAACAAGGGTTTGGTATCGTGCTTCCATCTTCAATATGTTTCCCTTCAAAGTCAAGGCTCTCCAGAGAGGATCAATGATTATCTTAGAAATTAGACCCAGAGCTCTGAATCCAGCCTTGAACTGTGGAACCTCCAAATCAGCAGCAACTCCTTTGATCAAACTACTGTCCACTATGTAATCACTGGTAAACTCCACCAAATCATCATGGATGCTGTACACCCCTGCAGCATTATGACAGAGTGTGTCAAGTCTATTTCCTCTGAATGGAACCAAAGGAACCTCGTCAAATTCTCCTTTGCCGGTCAAAAAGGTTTTGAATTTCACAACCCTGTCATCATTTGCACGCCCTTTGGCTTGGACAGCATCACACACAGATCTCACCAAGCGCACTGTTCCAGACTCCAATTCTGTTGTCCCAAAGCTAGAGGAGCATCTAACTTCCTTATCTCCAAAAATCTGCTTTTCCCACAGTAGAAGAGTTGTTTTTGCCTGGTGAGCTAAGCCGTCAATCAAATGTAGGCCACAGAACAGCTCATTCACAAGGGACAGCATTACCTTTTCAGCATCACTATAGGCATGATATTGCTCAACCATGTGTGGCAAAATATCTGATCTGTATTCAGTTAAGATTTGCTTGAATTTCCTCTCTGGGTCAGCCAGGTCACCAACACATATAATCAGTTTAGTAAAGATCTTCCTCTGGTCCACTTCATCACTCATGACTACATCCAGGATCATTTTCCTAAACATGTCTACTTGGCTGTCTTCTGGGTCAGAGGCTTGCTCTGTGAGCTCAGAGTGATGATCAGATTCCTCCTGTGGGTATATGTCAGCAGGTACCTTTATCTGTCTAAACTTTGATTTTTCATCAGTGCACTGTGTGACATTACATTTTCTTAGCTTTTTCATCAGTGCACTGTGTGACTTTGTAGAGATGGCATGCTGACGATATAGGCCTGCCCTTGTGGGTATTTCTGGGACTGACTTCATTGACCAGGGTTCTTTGACCTGACAAGTCGTCTGAGGCTTTGGAAACTTTTTGGCTGGTTCCTCTTTCTCATTGGCTGCCATCTTGGCAGTTTTTTCCTCTTTCCTTTTCTTTACATCCAATAGCCTTCTTTCTGAAATTTCTTTCAAACTTTGATACTTTGACACAAGTGATGCATTAGGCCGAGTAGTTCCCTTAGCAGCTGTTTTTTGGCAGGGTTTTTGTACTGGACTGGTGAACGTGAAGGGTTCCTTTAGGAGTTTCTCTTTCATATCTTTCCGTTTTGGTAAGCGCTTTAGTCTGTTCCCAATATTTTCAGAGCGTAGCAATTTTTCGTTTTCCAAGTCAAGATGGAAATAGTGTTTTATGACACTAACAACAATCTCCTTAGATGACACACATACTTCATTGGCAAAATCATGAATTTCAAGCATTACACCCGTAGTCAGTGAATGCAAATCAAGTTTATTTTTTACTGCCAGTTTTGATTTCACATCAAGGTCTAGACCTAGCGTTGCTCACTTTGCAAACCGATATCAGTGTTCTAGAATATCAAACACAACATACTGGAAATCAGTTGTTATCTTGCTGGCAAAGTTATGAATCTCAAACATAACGCCATTAGTCAGAAACTTCAAGTGAAGTTTTTATTTTGATCTCCCGTTGAGGTCTAGACCTATTTTCATGCAGTTTGGGTATAGATCCCTAAACTTTATGTGACTCACAGGACATGGTTACTTGACGGGAGGCACACGCTTTTTACTTTGAGCAGGAGGATTGTTCAATGTTTTACAATTGGGTGGCAGGAAGACATATTGCTGCTGCACAGAAGCAGAGGTGGTCGCTGTAGTAGGGGTGGTTAGCCCAGGGAGGATGACAGTACTTTGGCTTGGAAGAAAACTTCCGTCTGACAATTGGCGATCAGTTGGCGACAGTGTTTGAGATTGGCTACAACCCTGTGTGGATGGGTTGGTTTTCCCTTCTACAGAGCCACTACTTAATGATTTTGATAGGATAAAGAACTGTTTTCCTCCTATGTTCAATGTTTGTAGTAGAGGTATACCACTAAGTAGTTTATTTGGCTGAGAGCATGAGGGAGTATTTTGTGTTTTTGAACCACTAATGTTTCCACCCTCTCCATGTGATTGTAGAATGGCTGCAATTTCATCAAGGTTAACAGGCGTTGTTTGATGTACATTCTGTAATCCAGGGTTTATGTTTGGCAGATGAACAACATCTACACTTTCTCTACCCTGAACACCAGTAGATGGAACATTTCACCTTGATATAATTACTTTCTTTTTCCAATGTAGGTGAGGAAACAGGGCAGTGTGGGTCGTTTACATATTGTGTCACTGTGAAATTTGGTTCATTTGTTGATTCTGTGGTAATCTCCCATTCACTTGCTACTGCTGTTCCTAACCAACCTGGCGTCTGCCCTCGAGGTTCATGAAGATCTGTTGCATATGGGTGATCTAGATGTTGGCCTACCTGGGATAAAGACCCTGGGAAAAGACCAAACATCTCATCTAGCAGTACATCTATTACATCCTTCTCAGAACAAAGCCAATCGCTGACTAGTGTTGATAAGGTTAAAGGAAAGGAAAAGTACAGTAAGTAGCCCTAAACATTTCCACTAAACTAAACTTTTAAGACACACTGAGCTTAAGTCCAGTGGGTAGCTAGAGGGAAATGGTGAATAATATGCCTCAATGGATCATATTTAAAGACCACTTAGATTCTAGATCTAATTACCAGCTAAGCAAACTCCTAAAACCCAGTTGTAAGCAGCACAGGTGAATGGTAGATAAATGTATTAGCTAATGAGTTTTAAAGTCATCCGATTGTGTACTGTAGGCTATAGCTAACGTTAGCCAAGTTAGGTCTACAACCAAAGAAGCGCTCATATACTCACTTCTATCTATAAACATGAAAGCCAACCAGGTTAGTTAACAAACAACACAAACCAATTTTATAAAACGTGCTTGACTTCACTAAATAAAGTTAGCTCGCTGGCTAGTTCCTTCTAACGTTAGCAAAAACGAACAGAAATTGAATAATGTGTCCCTGAACAAAGGGGCGGGGGGGGGGTCAAAATCAAAAGTAACAGTCAGTATCTGGTGTGGCCACCAGCTGCATTAAGTACTGCAGTGCATTTCCTCCTCATGGACTGCACCAGATTTGCCAGTTCTTGCTGTGAGATGTTACCCCACTCTTCCACCAAGGCACCTACAAGTTCCTGGACATTTCTGGGGGGAATGGCCCTAACCCTCACCCTCCGATCCAACAGGTCCCAGACGTGCTCAATAGGATTGAGATCCGGGCTCTTCTCTGGCCATGGCAGAACACTGACATTCCTGTCTTGCAGGAAATCACGCACAGAACGAGCAGTATGGCTGGTGGCATTGTCATGCTGGAGGGTCGTGTCAGGATGATCCTGCAGGAAGGGTACCACATGAGGGAGGAGGATGTCTTCCCTGTAACGCACAGCGTTGAGATTGCCTACGATGACAACAAGCTCAGTCCGATGATGCTGTGACACACCGCCCCAAACCATGACGGACCCTCCACCTCCATCACCCCTGGTGAGACAAAACTGCGACTTGTCAGTGAAGAGCACTTTTTGCCAGTCCTGTCTGGTCCAGCGACGGTGGGTTTGTGCCCATAGGCGACGTTGTTGCCGGTGATGTCTGGTGAGGACCTGCCTTACAACAGGCCTACAAGCCCTCAGTCCAGCCTCTCTCAGCCTATTGCGGACAGTCTGAGCACTGATGGAGGGATTGTGCATTCCTGGTGTAACTCGGGCAGTTGTTGTTGCCATCCTGTACTTGTCCCGCAGGTGTGATGTTCGGATGTACCGATCCTGTGCAGGTGTTGTTACACGTGGTCTGCCACTGCGAGGACGATCAGCTGTCTGTCCTGTCTCCTTGTAGCGCTGTCTTAGGCGTCTCACAGTACGGACACTGCAATTTAATGCCCTGGCCACATCTGCAGTCCTCATGCCTCCTTGCAGCATGCCTAAGGCACGTTCACGCAGATGAGCAGGGACCCTGGGCATCTTTCTTTTGGCGTTTTTCAGAGTCAGTAGAAAGGCCTCTTTAGTGTCCTAAGTTTTCATAACTGTGACCTTAATTACCTACCGTCTGTAAGCTGTTAGTGTCTTAACGACTGTTCCACGGGTGCATGTTCAT
Source organism: Coregonus lavaretus (assembly GCF_964263955.1). Taxonomy (NCBI): domain Eukaryota; kingdom Metazoa; phylum Chordata; class Actinopteri; order Salmoniformes; family Salmonidae; genus Coregonus; species Coregonus lavaretus. Next base: position 29,872,995 of record NC_140024.1, read on the forward strand.
TAATTGTTTATGGTTCATTGAACAAGCATGGGAAACAGTGTTTAAACCCTTTATAATGAAAATATGTGAAGTTATTTGGATTTTTACGAATTATCTTCGAAAGACAGGGTCCTGAAAAAGGGACGTTTCTTTTTTAGCTGAGTTTAGTTATCTAGCTAACTAGCTAGCGTACCTTTGTGCAAAGAAGTAGCCTTGACTTCCACCTCGTTTTAGAAAACACTCAAACTTGGTGAATCTGCTCCGTTGTCCACAAATTGATCTGTTCTCCAAACGCTTTCCGTGCATATTTGGAATCAATCCATGAATGTCGAGGGGCTGCGGCATATTTATTACAGAAACTTGTAGAAATTGTGTCGTTTTCAAGAATCGGACCGTGGACCGGATTCAATGACGTGCTTTTCGTGCACCATTGCAGCTTGTTTTGATTGGTCCATATTCTTCTTCATTCGAGTTTTACAGAAGTACAGTGTCTCACTTTTAAATTCCATTACCGCCACTTGTCGTCCTGGTAGTTCTCAGGCGGAAATTATAGTGTGTTCTATTTCACTTCGCTCTCTCGAGGTAGAGGCAGACAGTGCCATAGAATAGAGATTCTACTAGCTAACCCGATTTCCTGAAAACCTAGCAAACGTTAGCTACCTAGTTCGCTAACGTTTGCTTTATTACCTGGGTTAGTAATGCAAATACCTTGGCCTCCATTTCGTTCAAATAGAGATGAAACAAACAATTTATGAGTCAATTGCGAGAGGACGAGGAGAAAGAGCTCAGCCTCAGACAGTATATGCTCAGTCTTTGTTAATGCTTAATCCGTTGTTGATATTCGGGGTAAAATGACTGGTCTCAAGATAAAAGATAATTTGCCCTTATTAAACTCGATCATTTTCCATCAATGGATGTCGTTTGAACTTGTTTGACTGCTATGATTAAGCAATAAGGCACGAGAGAGTATGGTATATGGCCAATATACCACAGCTAAGGGCTGCTCTTAAGCATGACCCAAAGCACATTACCTGGATACAGCTGTTAGCCATGGTATATTGGCCATACACCATAAACCCCCAGGGTGCCATATTGCTATTATAAACTGGTTACCAACATAATTAGAACAGTAACAATACTTTTTTTGTCATACCCGTGGTATACGGCTTTCAGCCAATCAGAGATCAAGGCTCAAACCCCATTTATAATTAAGCAATAAGGCCCGAGGGGGTGTGGTATATGGGCAATATACCACGGCTAAGGGCTGTTCTTCAGCACGACGCAACGCAGAGTGCCTGTAAATAGCCCTTAGCTGTGGTATATTGGCAATATACCACAAGCACCCAAGGTGCCTTATTGCTATTATAAACTGGTTACCAACATAATTAGAGCAGTAAAAATACATGTTTTGTCATAACCGTGGTATACGGTCTAATATACCATGGCTTTCAGCCAATCAGCATTCAGGGCTCGAACCACCCAGTTTATAATTGTAAATAAATCCCTTTTGCTCATGTGCATAACTATAGATAAATCCAACAGGAGAGTTTGAGTGATGAAAGTTGGACAGAGGATCTCATGCTCTGAGCAAGAAACACTTGGACGAACTTTAAAAAACGACTGTTAGGCTATTTTCTGGCAATTGTGTGGTTATTGTGTGCCAGATGTTAAGACTACACACAGTTATAAATGGGGCATTTACGAGCTTGAGTTGTCATTTCAATATGCATAGGTTACAGACTAAAATCTGTGTTTATGATTGTAATTCAACTTTGCCATGGTTTGCTTAGCTAGATGCAGGTAACCCCTAACAGGACTAAAACTCATTTCAGATAGCCTACAGTAGCCATAGCAAGATGTAGGCAAAACGTAAACTGAACGATTTAGCAGCTTGCTTAGTTCAAATTGACAGACTAATTTATTCACCATGATTTCGAGGTAAGAAGAGCTTGTTTCCCAATAGCCTGCTGGAATAGGTTACTGAGGAAGGGGTCGTAATTTCAACCACTGAATTAAATATTAATAATATGTATGTGAACAGAATATGCTTGTCAACAACTGCTAGTTTTTTATTTTATTTATTTACCTGTAGCCTAATCTGATTGACTGTTACCTTAATCTAATGCGTTCTAACAACTGATCCGCAATTGCGATAGAACTTTGATAACTTCCCATTGAATTAACTAAACATGGCCATTAATAATTGCATAATAACACAAGGCTACAACAACAATAAACGTAATAAATCCGTTTGCCAGGCCCAGGTAGGCTACACAAGTGACACAAATTGATTTGCAATGACTCCAGTGATGTCGTCATTTGTAACATATTTATTGTATAAAATGGTTACCTACAATGGCATATAAATTAATAGGCTACTTGATGGCCAACAGGTGCAAATGTATCATTATCCACATTTAATGTCAGTTTCATTTGAGGACTTCTCCATTACAGATTTCTACTCGCGCAGCCCCCGAGACCCAATAACTGAGCATGAGTAAAACACGTAACTTGATACCGTTTCCATAAGAAAAGTCGACATTAGAATGGAGTTTAAACCACCCGTGCGAATTTATCTAGTGTGCTCTAGTGCGCCCAAAGTCGTTTTCCAGTGCTTTGTCTCCATTATGTCTTGATGTTCATCAGTTCTAGCGTGTTAATATGTTTTATCGAAAAAAGGGTTGGAAAAAAATAGGTGTCTCCATAATGACAATCTAAATAGCCTACCTACACATTGTAAAAAATTGTCACGACGTGCACGCGTGCTTCTCTGGCTCCCCTCACTCACGTGACTCAGCTGCCGGCTGCAAGTGCTCTCTCAACACAAACACACACACACACACATACACGCACACACACACACACATACACGCACACACACACACACATACACGCACACACACACGCACACACACACACAGCCCTCCTGCCCTCCACAACCCACCACTCACTCAGCAAAAGCCTGCCTCACTGCCTGAGAGTCAGTAGCAGCAGGTCACATCGTTTTCAAAGTATTTATTAGTATTTATTTTATTTAACCTTTATTTTCTAAGGTAGTCATACTGAGACCAAGGTATTTTTACAGATGAGCCCTGAATTACAAACATTACAGAACATACACACATCAACACATAAATACAAAATGCAAGCAGAAAGAAAAACACGGTCCTAAAAAACAAACACATTCATCAGTAATAAGATCCTCAATCAGCTTTCTGAATTGCCCTAGAGGCGCCAAAACATCACATTTAAGAACATTTTGAATATTTCTTGCACCTTATTTGTGGAACAAACTAAAAGCTGATTTAGCTAACTCAGTAGAGACCAAAGGAATTTCCAGAGTTAGCCATCCCTGAGACCGGGTGTGGTAACTTGTACGTCTAAAGTTTAGTAATGATGTTAGGTACACTGGGACTTTTTATAAAATGGCTTTATAAATGAAAACATAGCAATGTATCAACCTATGTGACATCAAAGAGGTCCAACCAAGTGATTAGTACTAAAATTGTCACCCGTAATAAAGCGCAGTGTGCTATGATAAACTGCATCTAACGGCTTTAATGAAGTGGCAGCTGCTTTCATATAGATGATGTTGCCATAATCTAGGACCGATAGGAACGTTAACTGAATAATCTGCTTTCTACTATTTAGCGAGAGGCAATACCTATTTATATAGAATAAATACATTTTTATTCTCAGTTTCTCAACTCATCAATATGCTTTTTAAAAGACATCTTTTAATCTATCCAGATGCCCAGATATGTGTAAGCACGGACACTATCAATATGGACACCATCCAAAGTACATATGCTTCAATCATTTTTACCTGCAATCAGTACTAATTTCAGGTCAATCAGGTCTTTCTGTAATACAATGAAGACAGACTGTAGTTCAGATAGATCCTGGTCAACCGTGGGGGCAATAGCATACACAACAGTATTATCGGCATACAAGTGAAGGTTACAATCAATTTTTTACAGACAAATCAATATTGTTAATGTAAACAGTGAAAGGGACAGGACCCAGAATCGACCCCTGCAGGACACCTTTTGTAATATTCAGGAAACCTGATTTAACACGATCAGTAGATATACATTGAGTTCTATCTGTCAAGTAATTTTTAAAACAGCTACATACAGCCTGGTCTAGGCCAATTGAGGAAAGCCTCTGAATTAGCAGTGAGTGATCAACTGTATGGAAAGCCTTTGACAGGTAAATTAAGAGAGCAGCACAATGTTGCCTTTATCCATACAATTAACCACAATTTATAAATACGGATGCAGCAGAGATAGTGCTATAACCTAGTGTACATTTAGAATACATTTTAAAGATAAGAAAGATCTTAGCTGAGAATGATTCAAAGATTCTAATATTTTAGCTAGGCAAGAAAGTTTAGAAATAGGCCGATAATTATTTAGGTCACAAGGGTCACCACCTTTGTGAAGGGGGAGTGCATGGGCCGCCTTCCAAACCTTGGGGATAGTATAAGATATGTAGTTGTCAGGTAAAAAATATGGGTTATCACGTTTCAGGAGAAGACCCAGATGCAGACTGTGTTGAAGTAACAAAAGTTTATTACAAAAACAGGGGGCTGGAAAACGACAGGTCAAGGACAGGCAGAGGTCAGTAATCCAGATCAGAGTCCAAAAGGTACAGAACGGCAGGCAGTCTCAGGGTCAGGGCAGGCAGAGGTCAATAATCCAGGGTGGTGTGACAAGGTACAGAATGGCAGGCAGGCAGAATGGTGGTAAAAACCAGGAACTTGAGAACGACAGGAGCAAGGGGGGAAAACGTTGGTAGGCTTGCCAAAACAAACCGGCAACAGACAAACAGAGAACACAGGTATAAATACACTGGGGATAATGGGGAAGATGGGCGACACCTGGAGGGGGGTGGAGACAATCACAAAGACAGGTGAAACAGATCAGGGTGTGACGATATCAGCCCCAGTGGATTTTTTTTTTACATCAATCTTAAGCAATGCATCTAACACATCACAGATAGTAAATTGTTGAAATGAAAACAAAGATTGACTAGAAGTTGACGGGTTAACCGTTGAGTCAGCTAGAGGCTGGCAGAGGGAGAGCAGTCGATTGACTGACCAGGGTCAACTACACCACCGTTTCTCTCAAATAAAAAGCCTGCCAAGATAAAATTATGATTAAAAGCATCACTCTCCTCAGTTATGATGCCAGTCAGACAGAACTTGCTTAGGCAGGAAAGAAGAGGAATTTGAACGCTTTACTGTTTTCCAAAATTTAGAAGGATCACCAGCAGCGTCAGAGAGAGAGAGATTAAAAAGTAGGTTGATTAAGCTTTCTTAATCGAGATAGTACATCTGTTTCTCTATTGTCTGAAAGATTGCCAGTCCACTAGAGAGTCAGTTTTCCTTGCTTTGGCCCAGGTCTGATTTCTCCTCTGAATGAGCTCAGATAATTCCGATGAAAACCAAGGGTTCGATCTATCTTTGACTCTGAATTGTTTAAAAGAGGTGTGTTTATCTGCCAGAGGAATAGATATGGAGGACACATTTTCTAGAGCCAACTCGGTCAGGAAAACAGGAGACCCTTGGCTAAATCAGAAAAAACCCTTGAGCAGAAAACTTTTAAAAATGTATCTTCTTAATTAAACGAGGATTGGTATTTTCTGTTTCGTATATATCTAATTACATTTACATTTTAGTCATTTAGCAGACGCTCTTATCCAGAGCGACTTACAGTTAGTGAGTGCATACATTATTTTATTTTTCATACTGGCCCCCCGTGGGAATTGAACCCACAACCCAGGCATTGCAAACGCCATGCTCTACCAACTGAGCTACATCCCTGCCGGCCATTCCCTCCCCTACCCTGGACGACTCTGGGCCAATTATGCGCCGCCCCATGGGTCTCCCGGTCGCGGCCGGCTACGACAGAGCTATGGGACAATGATCACTGAGATCATATGCAAATACTCCACTAGACAAATATTTATGGGGGTTATTTGTAAGAATTAAATCAATCAATGAAGAGTTAACATGGTTTTTCACATATAGCTGTGTGGGTTTTGAGATCAATTGAGTCAGATTAAAATGAATGCATATACTCTTAAATTGATCTCAGGTCGGGGATAGCCAATCCAGATTCAAATCTCCTAAAATAACCAAAATGTAGCCCAATTTCTGGCAAAACACCGGACATGGCAACCCTGGCTGTATTTAAATGTTGTTTAAGCACAGAGTTGGGTTGGTTCCAATGCGCTCCTCCAGTACAGCACCAGGTGGCGGTAGCACACTTTATGTTTAGCTCTTTTCAGCCAATGAACACAGTCAGCTCTTACTCTGTGGTTCTAGACGCAGTTCCTTCCGGGAAGTGTTGCATGAATGAATCTCCCTCGACGGTCATTCCACCAAAAATGTCAAAGTTACAGTTGTTGCAATCGTTTTTCTCTGACCGTTTAACAACAGTGGCCGTAGAGATATCCCTGGCAGCGGGAAAAGCGTTTGCCGAGTACCAGGATGAGATCTCTCGTTCAAAGGAGGAGAATCAACGCCTGCAGAGGCTGCTGGATTCGGTTTTTAATCCCGATGTAAAATTACACAAAGCAGGTAAACCAAAGATTGTTTAAGTAAACCAAGATAAACCACAGCATGTCGTTTCCAGTGGGAATAAATTCGTTTTAGTGGGCAGAACAAACAAGGAGGTGGTCAGAGCCAAGCACGAGCTAGCGAGATCCTATTGGCGTGTTTTAGCATATATCTGCATATGTCCGTTAGGGAACGCCTACGCGTGTGCAATAACTAAATTCGCCTTTGCGCACCTTCTAAACAACGCCATTTAAAAAAACATTTGCAAAGTGTAAAGTCTACAAAACTTAGTCCACTCTTTTCATAACAGATTATAGTGTTGGGAACAGAACTATATTGAGATAAAATGTTTCATCTATGAGAACATTTGCAGAATCTCGGCTAAAACAATCTCGTTCCATCTTCCAGCTTCACATTTATACATCCAGTGAAATATCTGTCTCATTGTTCTATCTGTGGGTAAACTATCAGCAAGCTAGCCATTAAATCAAATCAAATCACATTTTATTGGCCACATGCGCCGAATACAACAGGTGCAGACATTACAGTGAAATGCTTACTTACAGCCCTTAACCAACAGTGCATTTATTTTAAATAAAAAAGTAAAATAAAACAACAACAAAAAAGTGTTGAGAAAAAAAGAGCAGAAGTAAAATAAAATAACAGTAGGGAGGCTATATATACAGGGGGGTACCGGTGCAGAGTCAATGTGCGGGGGCACCGGCTAGTTAAGGTAGTTGAAGTAATATGTACATGTGGGTAGAGTTAAAGTGACTTTGCATAAATAATTAACAGAGTAGCAGCAGCATAAAAATATGGGGTGGGGGTGGGGGGGCAGTGCAAATAGTCCGGGTAGCCATGATTAGCTGTTCAGGAGTCTTATGGCTTGGGGGTAGAAGCTGTTGAGAAGTCTTTTGGACCTAGACTTGGCACTCCGGTACCGCTTGCCGTGCGGTAGCAGAGAGAACAGTCTATGACTAGGGTGGCTGGAGTCTTTGACAATTTTGAGGGCCTTCCTCTGACACCGCCTGGTATAGAGGTCCTGGATGGCAGGAAGCTTGGCCCCAGTGATGTACTGGGCCGTACGCACTACCCTCTGTAGTGCCTTGCGGTCGGAGGCCGAACAGTTGCCATACCAGGCGGTGATGCAACCAGTCAGGATGCTCTCGATGTTGCAGCTGTATAATTTTTTGAGGATCTGAGGACCCATGCCAAATCTTTTCAGTCTCCTGAGGGGGAATAGGCTTTGTCGTGACCTTTTCACGACTGTCTTGGTGTGTTTGGACCATGATAGTTTGTTGGTGATGTGGACACCAAGGAACTTGAAGCTCTCAACCTGTTCCACTACAGCCCCGTCGATGAGAATGGGGGCGTGCTCAGTCCTCTTTTTTCCCCCTGTAGTCCACAATCATCTCCTTTGTCTTGGTCACGTTGAGGGAGAGGTTGTTATCCTGGCACCACACGGCCAGGTCTCTGACCTCCTCCCTATAGGCTCTCATCGTTGTCGGTGATCAGGCCTACCACTGTTGTGTCTTCGGCAAACTTAACGATGGTGTTGGAGTCGTCCCTGGCCATGCAGTCATGGGTGAAGAGGGAGTACAGGAGGGGACTGAGCACGCACCCCTGAGGGGCCCCCGTGTTGACGATCAGTGTGGCAGATGTGTTGTTACCTACCCTTGCCACCTGGGGGCGGCCTGTCAGGAAGTCCAGGATCCAGTTGCAGAGCGAGGTGTTTAGTCCCAGGATCCTTAGCTTAGTGATGATCTTTGAGGGCACTATGGTGTTGAATGCTGAGCTGTAGTCAATGAATAGCATTCTCACGTAGGTGTTCCTCTTGTCCAGGTGGGAAAGGGCAGTGTGGAGTGCAATAGAGATTGCATCATCTGTGGATCTGTTTGGGCGGTATGCAAATTGGAGTGGGTGTAGGGTTTCTGGGATAATGGTGTTGATGTGAGCCATGACCAGCCTTTCAAAGCACTTCATGGCTACAGACGTCAGTGCTACGGATCGGTAGTCATTTAGGCAGGTTATCTTAGTGTCCTTGGGCACGGGGACTATGGTGGTCTGCTTGAATCATGTTGGTATTACAGACTCAGTCAGGGACATGTTGAAAATGTCAGTGAAGACACTTGCCAGTTGGTCAGCACATGCTCAGAGTACACGCCCTGGTAATCCGTCTGGCCCTGCGGCCTTGTGAATGTTGACCTGCTTAAAAGTCTTACTCACATCGGCTACGGAGAGCGTTGCCAATTTTTTTGCCACATGCACCGAATACAACAGGTGTAGACATTACAGTGAAATGCTTACTTACAAGCCCTTAACCAACAATGCATTTTTTTATTTTTTTGAATAAAAGCAAATAACTAAAGAGCAGCAGTAAAATAACAGTAGGGAGGCTATATACAGATTTGACCCTTCGCTAAGCCCCGCCACGGAATGTTGGGCAACCAATCGCAGCGCTCCAATGCAACTGTCGTTGAGTCCGACACCTCGGACATGCTCACGTTTAAATCCATATTTGTCATCAATACCAGTATGTATGGGATCTAGTTTATTTTACGCCTGCTACGTTAGGTTATGGGTTTGGGGACGCTGTCAGCATGGTCACTGCCCTTTAAATACGTCACTCATTGGGCAGATTGGATTATGCTGAGCCACTGGGCACCGGTCTTTGGCCCGTGACGTGAATAGGCAAAAGCGGTGCAGGAGGAGCGCCCTTCTCAAATTGAACAGTAATCTGTGCCGCTCGGTCATGTTGTCGACAAGCCAGCATGGTGCATCGTCCGGAAACATACAACATCTATTTTCCCTTAAATATATGTTATAATTTTCAAACTAGTTTGGAAGGCAGATGAAGCGTTTTTATCAAAAGCAATCACTTTTGCATGTGAAAACACAGAATCCTACTCCACGTGCTAATTAGTCACTTTTGTTTCGAGCCGACTTCACCGTGGGATTTGAATGGGGCACCTAGCTCAAATACACCAGCGTTAATAAAAGCACCTATAAAATGCTGTGTATGTAACTGATGCTAATAATCATGTCAGTCTCAGAGGGAGATTATTTATTGAAATGTCTAGATTTTTCTTGAAAGTTATTTAATATCTTTCCTTCCAGACCCCCCGCAGCTCACTCTCACTGTCTCTGGAGATGAGGTTCCCCCTGAGCAGCAGCACTGTGAGGAGGAGTGGAGTGATCAAGAGATCATCGAGTCCATATTCATTTCCCCCTGTGTGGAAAGCGACAGTGCTCAGGACTCACCCGAGCGCTCACAACTTTACCAAACTGGGAACACCCTTCCCACCATTGCAGCAGAACCGATCCAAACAAATCCCGATGAAGAGGACGATGAAATATCAGAATCAACCGGTGACACTCCCCTCACACAATTAAAGCCTCTCAAAATAAAGAGAACACGGTTAAAGAAAGGACTAAGCTCTTACATCTGCACTGAGAGCAAGACAACCAGTGAGTTGAAAGCGCCATCGAGGGTTCACACAAGGAAGAGACTCTACAGTTGTACTGAGTGCACAGCAACCTATGACAGACCTTGTCATTTGGAAATCCACAAGAGAATTCACACGGGTGAGAAACCATACGAGTGCAAAGACTGTGGTAAATGCTTCAACCGCAAGAATAGCCTAACGATGCATATGCTAACTCACACAGGGGAGAAATCGTTCTGCTGCCATGAATGTGGCAAATGCTTTGGTCTAAACACAAGACTGATACTTCACATGAGGACACACACAGGGGAGAAGCCACACAAGTGCCCTTTCTGTGCCAGATGCTTTACATTTCCAAGTCACTTAAGTCGTCACAAGAAGCTCCACACAGGAGAGCGACCACATCAATGTAATGTCTGTGGGAAATGCTACACACGGAAGGAGCACCTGACAGACCATATGACATCCCATACTGGAGCAAAACCATACAGCTGTAAGCAATGTGGCAAATGCTACGCATTGCAGGGAAACCTGAGAGCGCATATGGCGAGTCACACAGGGAATAAGTCATTGTGCAGGTGCGCTGTGTGTGGATTGGGTGTTCTAAATCTAAGTCGCCACATGCAAGAAGTTCACACAGGAGGCAAACAGCATCAGTGCCAAGATTGTAGGAAGTGCTTCAACCGAAAGGAAAAACTGACAGAGCACATGAGGACTCACACGGGAGAGAAACCGTACCGCTGTCATGATTGTGGCGAATGCTTTAGGCTCAATGTAACCCTGAAGAAACACATGATGACACACACAGCTGCGGCAAGTGCTTTTCCATGAGAGAAGCTATGAGAAGTGAAGAGGACACACACAGGGAGAAATCTGCTTAGTGCGATGCATGTTTCAGCGATATTGTTTAGATTGTTCAAATTCAATGTTTTAATGTTCACATTCAATGTTCATAAAGTTTCAATTCATGTTTCAACTGATATTTAATTTCAGAATTTATTCAGGGTCAGGGTTAAGGGTTTGTTTAAGGTAAGGGTCAATTTTAGTTTTTTGCTAGTCGGTTTAAGCGTCAGCTGTGTCCTTATAGTCTCTCCCATAATAGGTACATAAAAGCTATTTGTAAAATAAAACAGTGTGTAAAGTGTCGACATGCTTGTACCCTCTACTACATCTCTGGACAGCACATAAGAATCCATTGTGTAAAATGTGTCAGTCAAACAATGAGAGGCTTTTTGTAACTGACACATGTAAGAGAACCTGTGCCCCAGGTAATAACTATTGAATTAGTGACTGAACATGTAGCACCCCCACATTGTGACAACTAGTTGAGGGTTTGGGAGGAGGGAGGGAAGTGGGTTCATATGGTCCACAAAAATGTGTATTTCACTTATTTTGTATATCTATGTTGCCCATTTGTAACTTTAATCTCAAAATGCACATTTACCTGTCTGTACCTTCCGGTCATTGTTGGTGCTTTATGTTGGTATCAATAAAAAAATGATGAACATGAAAACTCGCATTGCTGTTGTTTCTATATAGCACAAAGCAAGAATTTCGAGCACCCTGAATCCCTGTGATAGAATCTTACTCAGGACATCAGAAACACTGTCTTCCATCAACACTCAGAGGAAATGTTTAGTTTTATGAATGACTGTTGACTTGGGAGCAGAGAGGGAGTTACTCTACTTTTGTGAACTATCAGCACTTCAAGGGTATTTGTTGCAGGGCGCATTGTTCAGTAAATATGTTTTGATTAAAACGAGAATGTTATTATGACAGCCTTTTTTCAGCAAAACTCTGCTCAGGTTGATAAATGTAGTAGATGGAAAAGTGACCATTCATGATGCAGGGCGTAAGGTAGCCTAGCGGTTAAGAGCGTTGGGCCAGTGACCCAAAAGGTCGCTGATTCGAATCCCCGAGCCAACTAGGTGAAAAATCTGTTAACCCTAATTGCTGCTGTAAGTCGCTGTGGATAAGAGTGTCTGCTAAAGCAGTGGTTCTCAAACCTCTCCTCGGCAACCCCCAGTCATTCCAAACCTCTCCTCGGCAACCCCCAGTCATTCCAAACCTCTCCTCGGCAACCCCCAGTCATTCCAAACCTCTCCTCGGCAACCCCCAGTCATTCCAAACCTCTCCTCGGCAACCCCCAGTCATTCCAAACCTCTCCTCGGCAACCCCCAGTCATTCCAAACCTCTCCTCGGCAACCCCCAGTCATTCCAAACCTCTCCTCGGCAACCCCCAGTCATTCCAAACCTCTCCTCGGCAACCCCCAGTCATTCCAAACCTCTCCTCGGCAACCCCCAGTCATTCCAAACCTCTCCTCGGCAACCCCCAGTCATTCCAAACCTCTCCTCGGCAACCCCCAGTCATTCCAAACCTCTCCTCGGCAACCCCCAGTCATTCCAAACCTCTCCTCGGCAACCCCCAGTCATTCCAAACCTCTCCTCGGCAACCCCCAGTCATTCCAAACCTCTCCTCGGCAACCCCCAGTCATTCCATGTATTTGATCTATTCCAGAGCTAGCACACCTGATTCAACTTGTCAACTAAAATCTGTTGCTGTGCCCTTGAGCAAGGCACTTAACCCTAATTGCTCCAAGGGCGCTGTACAATGGTTACCCTGGCCGTGACCCCACTCCCTGCGGGTGTCTCGGGGGATTTGGTATATGCAACAAACACAAAAAATGTATTACACACTTGTGTGTAACAGGACAAGTATAAGCACCCCCCAAATAATAATTATTCATTATCAAGACCTTGAATAGGTGAATCAAGTGAGCTAGTTCAGAGCTACAACAAAATTGTGAAAAGTCTATGGGTCCCCGATGGAGAGGTTTGGTATTTTATTAGGATCCCCATTAGCTGTTGCGAAAGCAGCAGCTATTCTTCCTGGGGTCCACACAAAACATGAAACATTACATAATACAGAACAGTAATAGACAAGAACAACTCAAGGACAGAACTACATACATTTAAATATGGCACACGTAGCCTACATATCAATACATATACAAACTATCTAGGTCAAATAGGGGAGAGGCGTTGTGTCGTGAGGTGTTGCTTTATCTGTTTTTTTAAAACCATGTTTGCTGTTCATTTGAGCAATATGAAATGGAAGCAATAATGGCTCTATATAATACTGTACGCTTTCTTGAATTTGTTCTGGATTTGGGGACTGTGAAAAGACCCCTGGTGGCATGTCTGGTGGGGTAAGTGTGTGTGTCAGAGCTGTGTCTAAGTTGACTATGCAAACAATTTTGAATTTTCAACATGTTCATGTTTCTTATAAAAAGAAGAAGTGATGCAGTCAGTCTCTCCTCAACTCTTAGCCAAGCGAGACTGGCATGCATAGTATTTACATTAGCCCTCTGATTACAATGAAGAGCAAGACGTGCCGCTCTGTTCTGGGCCAGCTGCAGCTTAACTAGGTCTTTCCTTGCAGCACTCGACCACACGACTGGACAATAATCAAGATAAGACAAAACTAGAGCCTGCAGGACTTGATTTTTGGAGTGCAGTGTCATAAAAGCAGAGCATCTCTTTATTACGGACAACCTCTCCCCATGTTTACAACCATTTAATCTATATGTTTTGACCATGACAGTTTTCAATCTAAGGTATTTTTATTTTATTTATTTATTTATTTAACCTTTATTTAACTAGGCAAATCAGTTAAGAACAAATTCTTATTTACAATGACGGCCTACACTGGCCAAACCCGGACAACGCTGGGCCAATTGTGCACCGCCCTATGGGACTCCCAATCATGGCCGGTTGTGATACAGCCTGGAATCGAACCAGGTGGTCTGTAGTGACGCCTCAAGCACTAAGATGCAGTGCCTTAGACCAAGTAATTTAGTCTCCTCAACTTGTTCAACAGCCACACCATTCATTACCATATTCATCTGAGGTCTAGAACTTAGGGAATTATTTGTACCAAATAAAATGCTCTTAGTTTTAGAGATGTTCAGGACCAGTTTATTACTGGCCACCCATTCCAAAACAGACAGCAACTCTTTGTTAAGGGTTTCAGTGACGTCAGTAGCTGTGGTTGCTGATGCGTATATGGAGAACCACTGTGCTAAAATGTCATCCATCCATCCATCCCCATTCTGCCCTGTCCTTTCTATGTGCACTGAGCTATAATAAGAACGGCTATTACTCCAGTACAGTAGGTGGCAGTGCAATGTCGGTTACGACGTTTCAGCCAATGAATGAACCATGAAAGAACAGAGGCAGTGTTTACGACTTCTTTACGACAAAATGTTCTTCATTTTCTCTGTTTACGTCCTTGTCCTGTTCAATCAGATGTATCCCTAATCTTTGCCGTGGCTCAATGTTGTTATTACTTTATTCAACCTAAAATGTCTAAACTACATTCGTTGAATGTGTTTCTTACTGCCCGATTAACTGCGGCTGCTGTGGACATATTTGGGGCAGTGGAGAAAACTATAACAGCGTACCAGGAAGAAGTCTCCAGATCAAAAGAGGAGAACGACCATCTACGGAAGCTGTTGCTAGATTTCGGTTTCAAACCTGATAGAGAATCACAAAGAGCAGGTGTGTAAGATTAATCAGCAACCTATGGTTCTGTAAATATTATTACGATTATTAGCTAGCTAGTTAGACAACCGTGACAACCATAGGACAAGTTAATGACTGCTGAACTGTGCTGAACCTCAATTGTTATTAGCTAGCTAATCAGGCATCGGAATTAGATAGTTAACTAGCTAGCCAGTTTCTCAACACTTCTCAATGCTCTATGTAATGTTAGTGAGAGTCTAGTGTGTACATGTGTCGTGAGCTAAAGGGAAGAAGTAAAACTGAAGTGTGTTGATATGTCTCAACGGTAAGTAACTTCCCCATCTTTCCTTTCAGACCTCCAGCAGCTCACGCTACCTGTCTCTGGAGAGGAGGTTCCCTCTGAGCAGGAGTGGAGTGATCAAGAGGACACTGAGCCCATATTCATACCACCCTGTGTGGAAAGTGCCAGTGATCAGGACTCACCCCAGAGCTCACACCTTTACCAAACTGGGAAGAACAGCAAGAAGGACTCCCTTCCCACCAATGCAACAGAACCGATCAAAATCAAACATGATGGAGAGGACTACGGGGCATCAGAATCAACCAGTAACTCTCAGACCATGTCAAAGTCAAAACGTACATGGACAGATAAAGGACAAAGTCCTCCAGGCACTGACACAACCAGTGAGCTGAAAGCACCAATGAGGGCTCAGACAGGTGATAGACCATACAAGTGTCCTGTGTGCAGGAAAGGGTTTACCAATAACAACCATTTAAAAACGCATCAGAGAATTCACACAGTGGAGAGGCCACATTGGTGCAAAGAATGTGGCAAGTGCTTCAACCGCAAGGGGGACCTGGGCACGCACATGAGGACTCACACAGGAGAGAAACCGTACCAGTGCAGCGTTTGTGGCAAAAGCTTCCGGCGAAACCGACTGAATGAGCATATGAGGGTACACACAGGGGAAAGACCCTATCAGTGTGCCGACTGTGAGAAGGGCTTTATTTCAGTAAGTGACCTAAAACGCCACCAGCGTATTCACACGGGAGAGAAGCCGTTTCGGTGCAACAGTTGCGGCAAATGCTTCAGTCAGATGACAACCTTGAAAAAACATATGAGGACTGTTCATAAGAAGGTTAAATTGCAGAGCAGTGAGGAAAGCCCAGATCTCTGCTAGCATTAGGGACTCCTGTTCATTTATGTGATAATGACAAACAGCACAGGACATATCTTATGTTAACTTGGTACCATCTGCGTGTGCTTTAGACAATTTCTCTGACTATCGCTGTCAATCATTCATGCAATTTTGTGTGTTGGAAATCTCTTCTACAGATCTGCTGCTTTCTGTCAGGACACTGCTCTAACACCAAGATCTTCCAGATAACAATCATAATATATTGTTCTTACTTGACATTAAAGTGGATATACTGGGGGCTTTCAAACTTTGTGCGAACATTGATAGAATTAAATAAATAAAAATTGGAAGGGTGCTCATATTTGTCCTGTTACACACAAGTGTGTAATGGAAATGTTTCTTGCATATCCCAACTGCCCTTAGACACCCGCAGTGAGTGGGGTCACGGCCAGGGTCGCCATTGTCCAGCGCCCCTGGAGCAATTGGGGTTAAGTGCCTTGCTCAAGGGCACAGCGACAGATTTCGGCTGGCCCAATACTCTATCCCCGAGGCTACCTGCCGCCCAATTTCGGAACAGTCCAAAGCAAATGCATAAGCCTGCAACTCATTGATATGACCAAACAAACTTTCAACAGTTTCTCCAAAAATAATGATTTTGAATCCAGGACTAGTTTTAACCTGTATTCGGGAAACCGGCCTTTGGTATTTTTGTTTGAGATGTTTTGCCAAGCCTAATGTTGGGCATATAAATGGGTTGTTAATCAGAGCAATGAACTAAAAGGACATACTGTCCAAAAGACTGTTTGTCATATCCTGTATGTACCCTGAATATACACAAAGACATCTATCAAGGTAAAATAGTTAAATTGTTTACTATTATTATTATCTTTATGATAAATATTCACTTTTTCATTTGTTTCTGTAACCCACTTTATCATGTATGATTTACGTAGATAATTGCCTTCCATACTTGAATTTTATAGTCTTACTGAATGCTCCCTATGACTTCTGTGAGTGGCTGACTTGTTCAATAGTGTCATGTGTTCTTCAGCTCAGGTAAATATTGTAAACTACTATGTAGTTAATCAAGTTATGTAGGTACGATTTTTCTTGTTCATTACAGATTATATTCTACATTATCATCTATTACAGATGGACTTTGTACTACATTATATTAATTTATTCAAATATTAAGTGCATGAGCCTATAACCTCTTGACACAACCAACAATCTTGGTATTTTCCTTTGAGGTGCTTTGCTTGTAGTATGGTTTCATAATCAGATAAATGAAAAAGGACATACTGTGTACAACACCTCCTGATGCATGTCCTTAAATATGCACACGAGGGCTATGAACTACTTCCCCGATAAGTCATTCTATTGGTCAATTCAAGTAGCAGTACGAGGCGTGAGAGCAAGTATCGTTCTCTATTGGACGAGAGCAACTTCTTGCTTCAAACCGATTTCAAACAGCCAACGTGCGCGCGTCTGTCTCTCCAGCTTCCGAGCGCCGCCGTCCGCGTCCACACCACTGCGCTTCCGTGGATCCAAAATTCAGTCTGTCTCACGTGCTTTGTGAATATAAAAGCTCTCTGTTTCCCTTCATCATGTGTAGTGTGTCACCAGACAAACGGCGAAAGATGGAGTCGGCGTTAGAGCAGCTGAAGAAATACACGGTGGTCGTGGCGGACACCGGAGACTTCAATGGTAACAGATTGGATTGACCCCTATGGCACTATCCAAGGCCAGGCAGGCATTACCTATACTAGCGCAACACATTGATATAACATGTTGCAAGGGTTATAGCTGCGCTAGCTAACGTTACTTAACGTAATTTTTCATAAACCTGCTTAGGGTCTCCTCGACTATTAATTCCGATAAACTTCTAATGACCTGTTTTTAGCTTTGACACTAATGTTGCTAGCTAGCTGTCTTATCATGTCTGCTGGTTTGGCTAATGATTAACTTACTGCCTTCTTGGCTAGCTAGTTATGACCACGGCTTTTGCACGTTTCATGCATTACAACTTGTTAGCTAGCTAACTATGGGAAGAGCTATATAGCTCGGGCTAAGGGTTTCTATTTTCAGGTGTTGTGAGCTATCAAATAGGTATTGCAATTAAAACAGTGCATGCACGTTGACGCTGTCACGCCCAACTAGTCAACATTGGTTCTCCCACGTGACACTAATAGGTTTAGTTAAATAACACCTTTTATGTGAAGAAGATAACCTAAAATACCACATTCAGCATAGTTGGTTAACTACATATGATTTATACAAATGCCATGTTGACTGCCATTTGTCACCCAGATATTCACAACTGGTTCCTCCATTGTTTGAATAAGGAAGTAGTAATGATGTAATCCAATAGTTAATTCCATTGGTGCAAAACCAAACATTTCCTCATGCTTGCTCTGCAAGTCACGATGACAAGACAGAAACGGTCTGCCTACCACAGGGTAATGTTAACAAGGCTGAAATGGGGCAAACTGTAAGTGGATAGGCTTTGATGACATGCTGCTTCAGTCAACACAGAATGTTTAATTTTCTTCTCAGGATAAGTGAAGGTGCGATGGAGCTTCACAGAATTTGATCTCTGAATGCAGGGGTCTTTAGAACGGGGTTATTTTCAAATGTCTGCTCACTCTAAAGAAAATACATTCTTACAGGTTTTCCTGCAACACAGTGTGATATCTATAGGACCAGTCACTCAGTCAAATAGGCTACTATGAATCTGAAGATTGACCAATGTATCAGTGACCTTGCTTCATGCCTCAGCAGTTCAGTTTTTGGACTGTGGTGAGAGGAACCTCGATGTAGCCATAGGCCCAATTAATGTTGTGAAAGGGTGCACTTGGCCAAATCCCATTGTGAAAGGACCTCACTGGCCAACTCTTGTGAGATGCGGTGCAGTCATTGGCCAACTGGTTTGGACAGTGGTTTAAAGACTGTGAAACCTTTTTACTGCAATACTAAAGGACAGAGTTGAACCCCACCATTTAGTATTCTATGTTGCTCTTCTCATGGTGCCACAGTCATTTTACCAGTGGGTCATGTTCAGTAGGATTTAAACGGGAGCAAACATTTAAAAACTTGATCAAGTTCAATTAGAAGCTCGCGTCCGGCATATTGTGTATAATTTTTTTTCTTCTCCATATTGCAAAGCCTAATACTGTTGTCCACCTTAGCTATGTTAAGTTATTATAAAGCTGACTCGTGATGGCTTTTTTTACAGTAAGTGTGGCCTCATTGACTATCTTTTGTTGGCATGCAGAATGGTGAACAGCTCAGTAAGTTGTACAATTCTTCCGTTATCCCCAAATGTGAGGGTGTATATTTCCTGTCTCTTTCAATGTAATAAATGCGGCAGATTACATTGTCACAGAACATTATTTCTTGCCAGTTGCTGTCTTTGTTCAAATGGGGGTGGTTCGTGTATCTTATCTTAGGGTTGGTGTCTGTCTCAGTGTAGGCTTACATGGCTAGACTGTTGATTAGCTAAGCCTTATTCCTTCAAGAAAATACCTCCCCAACAGACATTAGGGGAGTCCTGTTTTCTGCTGTGAGGATCACAGAAAGAAACGATAACATTGAAACATTTTGATGTTTGAACACTTGTGCGTCCATAATTTCTCCAAGGAACACACTTTTGCTGTCTTTACCTTCCCTTGAATGCTGTAAAACCCACACCTGTCAATCTTCTGTCAAATATTCACTGGTTGCAAGCACAAGCTTGTTCAAATCAAGCAACACCTTTTTCTTGCCCATGTGAAATTGGTCAGTGCATGGATAAAAGTGCAGCCCCATACTCTTGCTTAGCCATGTGGGAAACGCATGGTTACTCAAGTGTTTATGCATGGCAGTCATCTGGTGTGGAAAAACAATTTGGAGGGTAGTATGCAAATTGCAGAAACACTTTAGCCTGAAGTTGCCCTTTTAATATGCCATGTTACTTTGGAACTGCTTTTGTAACTTCTGTAATTACTGAACTACATGTGGTAATTGCAGATATGGCACATGATCATTGAACTGTAGTGAAAGGATGCTGCAATTTCAGTTTCAAATTGGGTACATGTTATATAGAATTCTGATGTATTAATAACTACTTGATATTTGTGCGACGTGTAGGCTTAATCCAAATAGCTGACCCCCTGGGGTACGCCTCGAGTTCTCATTGAGCATTTACACAATCTATTTTTTTATTTCACCTTTATTTAACCAGGTAAGCCAGTTGAGAACAGGTTCTCATTTACAACTGCGACCTGGCCAAGATAAAGCAAAGTAGTGCAATAAAAACAACAGAGTTACTGGCTTGACAATAGCGCAAAAAGTGAATCTAAAGCTCTTGATATGGAGAACAGTGTCTGCATGTTTTCCACCAATGTCTTTTCTGACGGCCTGGATATTCAATCTTTCTCAAAAGACCTGCAACAGATAATTCAGCTACCAGAAGTTCATACTGTTCATTCACAAACCGCTTGTTTTTGGATATGCTGTTTTGAATAGTTAAAATCACTGTCATAATGGCGTTAACATAGGTGGGAATGGATTGCAAATTGCTGCCTATGATGATCCAGATAGAAGCATCCATAAGAAGGGGCTGGCTAAAAGAGTAGGCTATTTGAACGGAGTGAGATAGTTAGAGCCTAGAATGTTTTCCCCCCCAGAGAAACACAGGGTGCCTCTGTGCTTCATTGTGTAGCCTACTCCCTGTCAGTGGCAGAAGCTTGGCCAGCTGGTCTAAAGCCCATCGACACAGGCCTCCCTCACTAGCTGACACCGCACATCACAACGATGGGAGGACACTACAGTTTTGATTAGTATAACAGGAGAGTACCCTGATCTCCAAAGTAGGCTAACAAGGCTATAGTAAAGGCCCTTGCCAGTGCAAAGTAGGAAAAGCAAACAATTTTTTTTGTTGTTGTAACTTGAAAAGAAACAATTTTTAGCATTGCAATGTCTGAGGAACAGGAAAATGGGTTTCATTCAAATACAAAATGTCACTCTTTCTCCAATGTCACAATCCGTGAGGCACTCTGCATTAGCTATACACCTGGATAGGATGCATGACTGCTAGACTACCTCACAGGCTAAAAGTATTTAACCTTGAATGTGTCTTTTGAACATCTGGTGTCATTCTTCTACTGCAGTGTGTTGCAGGTAGACGATAGGCTGTTTTCTCCACCCACCTCTTCCCTCCCAATGTTCTGCTTTGGTTGAGTGCAGTTGGCTTGTATGTACAGTAGAGGTCACTGTTGGTTGAGACCGGTGCTTCTGGACCAGTCCAGCGCAATCTCGTTCTGTCTCCTGTAGAAGTGAATTTATTTAATATAAGCAATATCTGAATGGACCTTTTCTACTGAATTATCTGGGCCGATGCCAGTTATTTCACAGCTAAACAGCTCAAGATAGTATTGTCCATTGGTGAATAAAGATGTCATTTGAAGGCTTGTGTGTACCTTGGGACTAAAGGCGCCCGCATGCTTCTCTGCCGAAACAGTTTGGTTGAGTTCATGCCTATATTATGACGTTTTTTTGTTTTGGACTTCGGTGAGGATTTCTTTTTCGGCTGGTCGGGCACTTTTTTTATTTTTCTCTATTGGCGAGACTAAGTCTACGCCCCTTAGTAGGTGATTGGTCAACAGTAGGGATTCTTCAATAAAGTATTTGTCATTAAACTCTATTTCATGCACATTTTTTCTTTGAGAAATACTGCACCAAACAGATGTAAAATTGCATGACTAAGATCTCCTTTGCAAAAACGTCACCTTGCGAAATCTGTCATTAATTTTTTATCTTAGATTAATTCAGATTTTATTTTGAGGAAGTGTATACTGGCTACGGTGTCTCAATGGACAAACAGTACTATGGCTGCTTGGAAAAAAAGCGAAGGTCTTTTTAAGGGAGTATTTAAGCACTTGTTCAGCTAAGCGCCAGCTGACCTGAAGCATGCTGACGCCTTATCACTGCATGGTTTGTTTCTGGGATGCTTCTAGCAGTTCACCTCATGTTACTGTCTTAAGCGCAAACGTATGAATGTCACACTGACGTGTGAGAAACTGGAATGTCAAGTTGACACTGAGCTACGTTTACTCCTAGAGAGTAGAGAAGCCTTGACCTTCCAATCACAACTGGCACAGGGCAGCTCTTCATTGGCTTGGCTGGGTGTTGAATGGCACCTTTTATAGGTTCGGGTTGGTGTCAATCACCCTGAATGCCACCTTTTCTTGTAAAGTCAGTGCATTTTGTGATGGAATGCGGACTGGTAACCATCCTTCGACTGCACCTGCAATGCGGTTTCAACTTTCAATAGCTCTGAAGTAGTTCTAACGTTACCATGACCACCAGGTGTGATGTCCCAACAAGAGACTTGAGAATGTTGCATATTGTCTAGTGAGGATATGAACGCCTAGTGTGTTGACTAATATACCATGTGACTAGTTGTGAGCTGCTCTTAACTTGTGTTGTCTCTCTCTCCCACTTCTCTGCGCAGCCATTGAAGAGTACAAGCCCCAGGATGCCACCACCAATCCCTCCCTCATCCTGGCCGCTGCCAAGATGGCCGCCTACCAGCATCTGGTCGACCAGGCCATCAAATACGGCATCGCCAAGGGCGGGTAAGATGGGCACTCGCAAATGTATACAACCCCTATCATTTCAATGGCTGGTAAAATACGCTCAAATGTAATCATATTGCAACTCTGCACTGCTTCTACACTTATACAGTAGTTCAGTGACTCAACTGACCTCTCCTTTTAAACAATGGGATTTTGAGTGAACAAAGCAGGCGTTTGCCATTGTTTGCTCAAGATAAGTGTTGTCGACGTAGGTGCCCTGAGGGTGCTGATCCGTCTGCCTTGCCTCACACATGCCTGCAAATTATACATGTATTTCACGGTCGCTTCACCCCGTTGTTATGAACGTTGTCTTGGTGACTGACAATCAACTTTGAGGCATCCATTCATTCGACACGGGCGCTAATGATTTAGTCTAAACTACACTATAGTAAATAATGTAATTTCCAAGCCACTCAAGTAAATCTGACGACATCACAGTTTTGGGGTTTCCTATTAATTATTTGCCTTGTTTACATTTTAGTCATTTAGCAGATGCTCTTATCCAGAGCGACTTACAGTTAGTGCATACATGTTTTATTATTTTTATTTTTCATACTGGCCCCCCGTGGGAATCGAACCCACAACCCTGGCGTTGTAAACGCCATGCTCTACCAACTGAGCTCCATCCCTGTTTAGTAATGTAATGTAATCGTATTTCCAAGCCCCTATAATGCACTTTAGAGAATCTTAATCAGTGCCAATTGAGAACGCATTCAGTAGAACTGATGTGAAATCCATTAATACTGGGAAGTGAATGAACATTTCAAGTTTATTACAGTACATAATAAACTGGGTGGTTCGAGCCCTGAATGCTGATTGGCTGACAGCTGTGGTATATCAGACCGTATACCACGGGTATAACAAAACATTTTAATTTTTACTGCTCTAATTCTGTTTGTAACCAGGTTATAATAGCAATAAGGCACCTCGGGTTTGTGGTATATGGCCGATATGCAGTGCATTTGAAAAGTATTCAGACTCCTTTTTCCAAATGTTGTTACGTTACAGCCTTATTCTAAAATGGGTTAAGTAAAAAAAAAAAAATCTAAATCGATCTACACACAATATCACATAATGACAAAGCAAAAACAGGTTTTTATATTTTTTGGCAAATGTATTACAAATAAAACCGATACCTTATTTACGTAAGTATTCAGACCATTTGCTATGAGACTCGAAATTGAGCTCAGGTGCATCATAGTTCCATTGTTCATCCTTTATGGTTCTACAACTTGATTGGAGTCCACCTGTGGTAAATTAAATTGATTGGACATGATTTGGAAAGGCACACACCTGTCTATATAAGGTCCCACAGTTGACAGTGCATGTCAGCGCAAAAACCAAGCCACAAGGTTGAAGGAATTGTCTGTCGAGGCACAGATCTAGGGAAGGGTACCAGAACTTTTCTGCAGCATTGAAGGTCCCCAAGAACACCGTGGCCTCCATCATTCTTAAATGGAAGAAGTTTGGAACCACCAAGACTCTTCCTAGAGCTGGCCGCCCGGCCAAACTGAGCAATCGGGGGAGAAGGGCCTTGGTCAGGGTGGTGACCAAGAACCCGATGGTCACTGACAGAGCTCTAGAGTTCCTCTGTGGAGATGGGAGAACCTTCCAGAATGACAACCATCTCTGCAGCACTCCACTAATCAGGCCTTTTTATGGTATTGGCCAGACAGAAGCCACTCCTCAGTAAATGGCACATGACAGCCCGCTTGGAGTTTGCCAAAAGGCACCTTAAAGACTCAGACCACGAGAAACAAGATTCTCTGGTCTGATGAAACCAAGATTGAACTCTTTGGCCTGAATGCCAAGCGTCACGTCTGGAGGAAACCTGACACCTTCCCTACGGTGAAGCATGGTGGTGGCAGCATCATGCAGTGGGGATGTTCACCTTCCAACAGTACAACAACCCTAAGCACACAGCCAAGACAACGCTAGAGTGGCTTCGGGACAAGTCAGAGTGGCCCAGCCAGAGGCCGGACATGAACCCGATCGAACATCTCTGGAGAGACCTGAAAATAGCTGTGCAGCAATGCTCCCCATCCAACCTGACAGAGCTTGAGAGGATCTGCAGAGAATGGGAGAAACTCCCAAAATACAGGTGTGCCAAGCTTGTAGGGTCATACCCAAGAAGACTCATGGCTGTAATCGCAGCCAAAGGTGCTTCAACAAAGTACTGAATAAAGGGTCTGAATACTTATGTAAATGTGATATTTCAGTTTTTTGCAACAATTTCAAAACCTGTTTTTACTTAGTCATACTGGGGTAGGTGCCAGGCGGACTGGTTTGTGTCAAGAACTGCAATGGTTCTGGGTTTTTCACGCTCAAGTTTCCCATGTGTATCAAGAATGGTCCACCACCCAAAGGACATCCAGCCAACCTGACACAACTGTGGGACGCATTGGAGTCAACACGGGCCAGCATCCCTGTGGAAAGCTTTTGACACCTTGTCAAGTCCATGGCTCAATGAATTTAGGCTGTTCTGAGGGCAAAGGGGGGGTGCAACTCAATATTATGAAGGTGTTCCTAATGTTTGGTATACTCTGTAAGTGATTTACTTGCTTAATAAATAAAGCCTTGGTCTACTGCTGAAAGCTATGATCACACTTGTGCTGTGCTTGAGCTATTGCACCTCACTAGTATCCTGTTTCTCTGTCCACCAGACCTGAGGAGGAGCAGGTGACCAACACCATGGACAAGCTGTTTGTGAGCTTCGGCCTGGAGATCCTCAAGAAGATACCAGGCAGGGTTTCCACGGAGGTGGACGCCAGGTACGAGGAAAGCCCCCTGCTCCGCTCGGGCCCACGGGAGCCGGAGTGATGTGGCTACTCTTGTCTTTTCTACCTACAGTGAGGGGGGGGGAAAAGTATTTGATCCCCTGCTGATTTTGTATGTTTGCCCACTGACAAAGACATGATCAGTCTATAATTTTAATGGTAGGTTTATTTGAACAGTGAGACAGAATAACAACAAAAAAATCCAGAATAATGCATGTCAAAAATATTATGAATTGATTTGCATTTTAATGAGGGAAATAAGTATTTGACCCCTCTGCAAAACATGACTTAGTACTTGGTGGCAAAACCCTTGTTGGCAATCACAGAGACAGATGTTTCTTGTAGTTGGCCACCAGGTTTGCACACATCTCAGGAGGGATTTTGTTCCACTCCTCTTTGCAGATCTTCTCCAAGTCATTAAGGTTTCGAGGCTGACATTTGGCAACTCGAACCTTCAGCTCCCTCCACAGATTTTCTATGGGATTAAAGGTCTGGAGACTGGCTAGGCCACTTCAGGACCTTAATGTGCTTCTTCTTGAGCCACTCCTTTGTTGCCTTGGCTGTGTTTTGGGTCATTGTCATGCTGGAATACCCATCCACGACCCATTTTCAATGCCCTGGCTGAGGGAAGGAGGTTCTCACCCAAGATTTGACAGTACCTGGCCCCATCCATCGTCCCTTTGATGCGGTGAAGTTGTCCTGTCCCCTTAGCAGAAAAACACCCCCAAAGCATAATGTTTCCACCTCCATGTTTGACTGTGGGGATTGGGTGTTCTTGGGGTCATAGGCAGCATTCCTCCTCCAAACACGGCGAGTTGAGTTGATGCCAAAGAGCTCGATTTTGGTCTCTGACCACAACACTTTCACCCAGTTCTCCTCTGAATCATGCAGATGTTCATTGGCAAACTTCAGACGGCCCTATATACAGTGGGGGGAAAAAAAGTATTTAGTCAGCCACCAATTGTGCAAGTTCTCCCACTTAAAAAGATGAGAGGCCTGTAATTTTCATCATAGGTACACGTCAACTATGACAGACAAAATGAGAAAAAAAAATCCAGAAAATCACATTGTAGGATTTGTTATGAATTTATTTGCAAATTATGGTGGAAAATAAGTATTTGGTCAATAACAAAAGTTTCTCAATACTTTGTTATATACCCTTTGTTGGCAATGACACAGGTCAAACGTTTTCTGTAAGTCTTCACAAGGTTTTCACACACTGTTGCTGGTATTTTGGCCCATTCCTCCATGCAGATCTCCTCTAGAGCAGTGATGTTTTGGGGCTGTCGCTGGGCAACGCGGACTTTCAACTCCCTCCAAAGATTTTCTATGGGGTTGAGATCTGGAGACTGGCTAGGCCACTCCAGGACCTTGAAATGCTTCTTACGAAGCCACTCCTTCGTTGCCCGGGCGGTGTGTTTTGGGTCATTGTCATGCTGTAATACCCATCCACGACCCATTTTCAATGCCCTTGCTGATGGAAGGAGGTTTTCACTCATAATCTCACGATACATGGCCCCATTCTTTCCTTTACACGGATCAGTCGTCCTGGTCCCTTTGCAGAAAAACAGCCCCAAAGCATGATGTTTCCACCCCCATGCTTCACAGTAGGTATGGTGTTCTTTGGATGCAACTCAGCATTCTTTGTCCTCCAAACACTTTTTGGTTTCATCTGACCATATGACATTCTCCCAATCCTCTTCTGGATCATCCAAATGCTGCTGGAGTGCATTTGGATGGCCTGGACATGTACTGGCTTAAGCAGGGGGACACATCTGGCACTGCAGGATTTGAGTCCCTGGTGGTGTAGTGTGTTACTGATGGTAGGCTTTGTTACTTTGGTCCCAGCTCTCTGCAGGTCATTCACTAGGTCCCCCCGTGTGGTTCTGGGATTTTTGCTCACCGTTCTTGTGATCATTTTGACCCCACAGGGTGAGATCTTGCGTGGAGCCCCAGATCGAGGGAGATTATCAGTGGTCTTGTATGTCTTCCATTTCCTAATAATTGCTCCCACAGTTGATTTCTTCAAACCAAGCTGCTTACCTATTGCAGATTCAGTCTTCCCAGCCTGGTGCAGGTCTACAATTTTGTTTCTGGTGTCCTTTGACAGCTCTTTGGTCTTGGCCATAGTGGAGTTTGGAGTGTGACTGTTTGAGGTTGTGGACAGGTGTCTTTTATACTGATAACAAGTTCAAACAGGTGCCATTAATACAGGTAACGAGTGGAGGACAGAGGAGCCTCTTAAAGAAGAAGTTACAGGTCTGTGAGAGCCAGAAATCTTGCTTGTAGGTGACCAAATACATATTTTCCACCATAATTTGCAAATTCATTAAAAATCCTACAATGTGATTTTCTGGATTTTATTTTTTTCTCAATTTGTCTGTCATAGTTGATGTGTACCTATGATGAAAATTACAGGCCTCTCTCATCTTTTTAAGTGGGAGAACTTGCACAATTGGTGGCTGACTAAATACTTTTTTTCCCCCACTGTATGTGCTTTCTTGAGCAGGGGGACCTTGCAGGCGCTGCAGGATTTCAGTCCTTCACGGCGTAGCGTTACCAATTGTTTTCTTGGTGACTAAGGTCACAGCTGCCTTGAGATCATTAAAAAGATCCTCCCGTGTAGTTCTGGGCTGATTCCTCACCATTCTCATGATCAATGCAACTCCACGAGGTGAGATCTTGCATGGAGCCCCAGGCCGAGGGAGATTGACAGTCTTGTGTTTCTTCCATTTGCGAATAATCGCACCAACTGTTGTCACCTTCTCACCAAGCTGCTTGGCGACGTCTTGTAGCCCATTCCAGCCTTGTATAGGTCTACAACCTTGTCCCTGACATCCTTGGAGAGCTCTTTGGTCTTGGCCATGATGGAGAGTTTGGAATCTGATTGATTGCTTCTGTGGACAGGTGTCTTTTTAAACAGGTAACAAACTGAGATTAGGAGCACTCCCTTTAAGAGTGTGCTCCTAATCTCAGCTCGTTACCTGTATAAAAGACACCTGGGAGCCAGAAATCTTTCTGATTGAGATGGGGTCAAATACTTATTTCCCTCATTAAAATGCAAATCAATTTATAACTTTTTTTCTGGATTTTGTTGTTATTCTGTCTCTCACTGTTCAAATAAACCTACCATTTTAAAATTATAGACTGATCATTTCTTTGTCAGTGGGCAAACATACAAAATCAGCAGGGGATCAAATACTTTTTTCCCTCACTGTAAGTGGCTCATGGCTTTGTACCTGCCGATACCAGCTACCAATATGAACGTCTGAACATAGGAGTTTCAGGGATTCTTACTTTTGGAGTGAGACAAGACCCAACCCCTCAAAAAATAGAATAATTGATCATGGCTATGGGGAGGTTAATGGTTCTTGTGAAATTGCAGTTGTGACAAAAATATGTACACTTTAACAAAGATGTGTTTTTTCTGCATGCCTCAAATGCATCCTGGAGCCTTTATAGATCAGGGTAGCAAATTGATCCTTTAACTTGTTGACTCCAATATCTGACTGAACAAAGTATTTCAAGTCCACATAAAATGGCTCTACTGAATAGGAATCATTCATAGTGTTAATATTTAGATGGACTAACTCACCCCCCCCCCCTCCCACTTGACATTAGGCTTTCGTACGATAAGGATGAGATGGTGGCTCGGGCCCTGCGGATCATTGCCTTGTACGAAGAGGCCGGTATCAAGAAGGACCGTGTTCTCATCAAGCTCTCCTCCACATGGGAAGGCATCCAGGCTGGCAGGTGTGTGTGAGATGGAGAGGGAGGGAAGGAAATCCGTCATCTACCTTTTTATAGGGGCATTTCTTCACCTGTCATCTGGGCCCAGTTTTTCAAAAGTTATCTAACTGCATTTCGCCTATCGGATAGTAGAAAAAAGTATTTATATGCATTTAATCCTAACCGATAGGCGAAATCCAGTTAGATAACTTTTGAAAAACTGGGCCGAGATGATGAAATGATGACTACTGTAGCTGTGTGTAATATGCCGGGGGCGGCAGGTAGCTTAGTGGTTAAGAGCGTTGTGCCAGTAACCGAAAGGTCGCTGGTTCTAATCCCCGAGCCGACTAGGTGAAAAATCTGTCGATGTGCCCTTAAGCAAGGCACTTAACCCTAATTGCTCCTGTAAGTCGCTCTGGATAAGAGCGTCTGCTAAATGACTAAAATGTAAAATATGCAAATCTTGGCAGAATGTAGACAAACAAACATGATAATGTTAGGTCTTCTGTTGGTACACAGTAAAAAGTGGAATGTTTTCCAAACATCCTGTTCTTTTGACTTGGTTTGTTGTTTTGCCAAAACTGGTGTAATTTGATAATACAAATGGTAAACAGCAAATGGTTAAATTTACCTGCTATGTTCTGTCAGTTTACATCTAACCTATAACTTATTTTGGTGTCAGTCTATAGGAAATGTTGGTTTTGACAGCCATGGTAGCTTAGTGAAGCTCTGCTGTTAAGACTGTGCTTTAATGTGCCCGACTGAATGTGTGTACCTGCAGGGAGCTGGAGGAGAAGCACGGGGTTCACTGCAACATGACCCTGCTGTTCTCCTTCGCCCAGGCAGTGGCCTGCGCCGAGGCCAAGGTCACCCTCATCTCACCCTTTGTGGGGCGCATCATGGACTGGTACAAGGAGAACACGGCCCAGAAGAGCTACGAACCCCATGAGGACCCAGGTATGGGCTGACTGATCCATCGTTTGATAGGACAACCGAACACTCATGCTAGCAACTTTAAGTTGGACTCAACAGTCCCAGACCGTACGAATATAATTAAATAAGATGCCTGACGAGTTAGAGGTATTTATTGACTTCATTACTGCTCTGGAGTGGCTTTATTAACCATAAACCTATTTATTTTATTATTCTCTTCACTCAGGTGTGATCAGTGTGACCAAGATCTACAACCACTACAAGAAGTATGACTACACCACGGTGGTGATGGGAGCTTCCTTCAGGAACACTGGGGAGGTCAAGGCCCTGGCCGGCTGTGACCTGCTTACCATTTCCCCCAGCCTGCTGGGAGAGCTGAGCAAGGACCACAGCGCCATCACGCCAATGCTCACGGTTCAGAAAGGTAATGGGACTCATTGCTACCCCTTACCGGACACTAGTATAATGAGCTCACACTGCCCCTCCCTATAACCGTTAGGAAGTGTTATGATGAGTTTCTCTGGTATCGAGTACTTCAGGATGTAAGAGAATAGTTAAACCCTTAGATGGAGAGTTGATTCATAGTTATTTAATATTACAGTACTGGATTCACATGACAAGCGGTACGGGCGTAGCCTATTGTCATCCGAATGACTTGCATAGAAAAGCTCTGTTTATATAATGCTTTCTGAGCTAATTCCATCCAACAGTTGCCAACCATTATTGAGTTTCACTCATCTCTTACAATAGGATCCCCCTACATGGTATCGTGTGGCACCCTAGCCAGGATATTCCATCATGTACTCCTTCTAAGATTAGCACAATTGGCCCCCAAGCTATCTTGGCACGCAGACCTTCTGGCACCAACCAGTGACAGAAATAGGGCTGATGATGTGTGTCATGTACCAAACGTAATGTTTTCTCAGTAATTGACCATACACAGAAAGCAGAGGTTAAAAATGTACTGTATGAATCAGCACTATTTCAAGACAAATATATATATAATTTGAATTGGTGAGAATCGTCATGCAGTTCAAGGAAAGCTGGTAAAATCGGTGTACTTCAAAGACCCCTTGAGTAGAATCTGAGCCCCATAGTTTAACCTCAAAGCAGGTCAAAGACAAGTTTAAAAATATATATTTTATTTTTTGTAAAGATGTTGGTTAGACACCTAAGGAGAACTTGCTGAGGCCACTTGAACATTGGTTATGCAATCACTTATGAGTAGGAATGTCTCTTAACCATCTGTCTAGTCCCAAGAATTTGAACCTCGAGCCCAACAAAATGGCTGTACTTCACAAACCTACAGAGCAAAACCAATTGATTGCCATGTATTTAGGAGCTCCTGTGTATTTCAATGCCTGGTTAATCTGAGGCTTCTCAAATGTCTTTAAATTGATGCTTGTGTCTTCCCCTGGGCCAGGTCTGCATTAAAAAGGGGTATATTTAGCCTGTATCCCAATGCATACAAATTGTTTCCTTCCTCATTAAACACCTGAAACCATTGATGGGGAAAATATGAGAGGTCCTCGATAGGGAAAAGCATTCTGGTGGATTGCAGCCATATTACCAGTCCTTCAAAAGCCTGGGGATGAGGACTGGGACTACGTAATCACCTTGGACCAAGGATGAATAAACTAAATGCAACTCTTAACAGCTCAAACTCTGTCCCCTGTTTAGCCAAGGCCTGTGATTTGGAGAAGGTTCACCTGGATGAGAAGGAATTCCGCTGGCAACACAACGAGGACCGCATGGCCGTGGAGAAGCTCTCTGACGGCATCCGCAAGTTCGCCGCCGACGCCATCAAGCTGGAGACTATGATCAAGGTGAGACTGGAGCACTGCGGTTGTAAATGTATTTCTGAATTCCCTGTAAAGTATCAGGAGTTGGAGTATGGTGCACATGTGAAGAAAGTGCATTTATGAACAGCAACCGTACTGCCCAATCTTGAACATTTAAGACTTGTTTGGAACAAAGGAATGCTGGAAATTCTGTCATGGTGTCCTGCTGGTGATACTTTGACAGTTTTAAGTTTACATCCCCTTGCCTTTTGTTTGTCTGTTCCCTTTTTCATACGGTTGCTTTCCCCCTCCACAGGAGAAGATGCTGAACGTGAAGAACGGCCAGTAAAGCGGGACCAGACGTTCAGCCCTCCCCGCAGGAAATGGTGATGGTTGTACGACAACCACCACTGGGGGCCCAAGGGACCAAACTCGCCCACCTCCCCTGACCCCAAAGTGGGACCCCCTCAACAACGGAACACCTCGCCACTGTAGGCTTGGATTGACTATGATTTACTGTGTTTTTGTCTTGACTTTGAGCGTAGTCAATGCAGAGATTGATTTCAATTGTTACTCCAGCACTGATGCAATGCTCTTTTTGTAAATTACTGCTACTTGCCCCACTGCAGATTTGGTCAGAGGAGCGAATGCACAACGGTCAGGTTCAGTCCAGCCTTTTTTACTCATCAGTCCTTTTAGCGATGCTCTAGAAAAACAACTTCAAACTGTAACAATTATGAACATTCCTCAGGAAATTATTAAAAAATAATGATTTAACGGTTTCACCAATTAAAGTCTTTCCTCAGTGAACCGGTGTTCTGTCCTGAATGTTTCATTAAGCCAGAAGTGGGTTGTCTGTAACGTTACATGAAGCTTCTCTATTTTCTAGCTCTTCCTCTGGCTCACTTGTTGACTTGCAACGTTGTATGAATCTCCCCATTTAAGAGATGATTTGGGCATGACATTTAACACATGCTAAATGTGAGCGATTGACTTGCATGTGATTTGGTGAAAATATGCTAATATTAGTATTTGTTGGTAGTGGCTAGTTTATTAAAAGCAAGGGTGGATTGCAGTCACTGTCCCTAGACTACCTTTTTGAGGCAAGGGAACAAATCTTTGTAAATATGTAATCTCAACTATTCCTTTAATGTGACAAGAAACCGGTCAATGTTACACCTCAACATTTGGTTTCTAGTCCTGCTGGATGTCATCCTAGTGAGATATGCTGTTCCCAATAGCTTAAGCCGTAATAATAAAAAAAACTACAAAATGCTTGGCTTAATTTCAGTTTGTGCTGAAAATACGTCACTCATTGTAATTAGTCATACTATTCTCCTCTTAGCCAGTTGCACTGGTCCAGCCAGTTTAGCATCATTCTACAATTTTAATTGCTTTCCCAGCAGTGTACTAGGGAAAATGAAAGTGGAGATGTAGGAGGTTCAAAGGCTTTCCAACCGAACCACACAGGACAACTCAACTTGTTGCAGACAGCTGTCCGACTACACCGAGAGACCCTTGGTTGAGTGACTAAGTTGGTTATTGGCGGGAAGCTACAAAGATTCCTAAAGGACTATAGTTTTATTACAGGTAAAATTAATTTCTTCATGAGGTTGGGCTTCTTCTCCCTGATAAACATTACTATACTTCTCGGCTGTGACAAGGTGTTATGGGATTTGAGCTTCTATGGCTGTTTACACCGCTACCCTGAGAACCCAATTGTGATTTGTTTTCCATATCTGATGGTTTTTCTGACTGTCCACACTCAGTTTTATGTGACCCATGTCACATCAGATATGGGGCAGTAGGTATAAAATAAATGGCAGAAGATCTGAATTGGGCTGCAGGTGTAAATGCAACCTGTGACAGTCAGTCTCTTCGTACTTGGCACAGACCAGCATTAGACCAATGGTCAAAACATCTTCTGGATTCCATAAATGTTCAAACACGTCCTGGTGTTTAGGAAAGAGAAGGGATGGTGTGTCAATGGTATAAGTAGTGCATTAGTTGTTTTAAAGGGGCAATCTGCATTTCAAACAACAAAATGGCCACCACTGATTTGGTAAATAGCTGAGGCATGGGGCTGGAAAAATGTAACCACTCTCAAATTCATAGACAGAGCTATGAATGCTAGGACTGACCATCTAGAATTTTAACCATGTTTTAAAGCTATACAGTTTAATTACAATTGTTTACACAAACGGGTAAAACAAGCTTATATTTTGATGGGGTAAGACAGTTGAACTAAGCTCATGAGGCATAAGTTACGTGATACTCTTAAAGAATCAATGTGTATTGTCTATAATGAACTTAAGTCAAAAAATGGATGTAGCAACCGCAGATTGCCCCATTAAAGGAAGTAAAGTTTGTTTTCCACAGTACCATGATGTAAACATGCACTACACAATGTTCTCTCCAGTCATTGTTGGGGCGCTGAGTTTTCCCTGGTCAGCTTACATAGTTCAGGCCCTGGTGGTTGTGTCAGGTACATGGCCACTGGTCAGGTATGCTAGAGTTGTGCTGGAACAAAAGCCTGCACACACTGCAGCCCTCTAGTACCGGGGTTCCCCAGCCCTGCAGTAGAGTTTCATTAAACCAGTGTCAATCCTGGTCCTAGAGATCTTCACACCTGGGCCTGTATTCACAAAGCCTCTTGGAGTAGGAGAGCTGGGGGGTATACTACAAAGCAGGCTCAATGAGTTAACCAGCTGAATTTGATAAACCACTAGACATAACTATTGATTTTCTGGTTCATGATGCTGAACTTAGATATGTGTTTTTGGTTGTTGAGTCCTTTAGACCAAGCCCATTTGAAGCTTATCTTACAAAAAAATTTAAAGTTACTTCAGAATATGTGAGCAATTTAGCTGGCTAACCTATTGATCCTGCTGAGACGCCCTAATTCAATGTATCTTTACCAACTTACCATCAAGCCCATTGAACTGCCGTCTAACAGGTCATTTATTTCCTTATGCTCCTGAGACTGCGTTTCAATCAAATCAAATTGTATTTGTCACATGCTTCATAAACAGGTGTAGACTAAAAGTGAAATGCTTATGGGACCTTCCTAACAATGCAGAGAGAAAAATAATAACACAAGGAATAAATACACAATGAGTAATGATAACTTGCCTAAATACACGGGGTAAGTATTGAGTTGATGTGCAGGGGTACAAGGTAATTGAGGTAGATATGACTACTAGAAAGTGTGTACCCTCAGGCCTGGAGGGAAGCAATAGTCATTCTGCTACCTAAGAATAGTAAAGCCCCCTTTACTGGCCCAAAAAATATTGTGGGGGCTGTTTTGTTAGACTTCAGTGCGGCTTTTGACATTATCGATCATAGTCTGCTGCTGGAAAAACGTATGTGTTATGGCTTTATACCCCCTACTATATTGTGGATAAAGAGTTACCTGTCTAACAGAACACAGAGGGTGTTCTTTAATGAAAGCCCCTCCAACATAATCCAGGTAGAATCAGGAATTCCCCAGGGCCGCTATCTAGGCCCCTTAATTTTTCAATCTTTACTAACGACATGCCACTGGCTTTGAGTAAAGACAGTGTGTCTATGTATGCGGATGACTCAACACTATACATGTCAGCTACTACAGCGACTGAAATGACTACAACACTTAACAAAGAGCTGCAGTTAGTTTCAGAATGGCTAGCCAGTCTCCAGACCTTAATCCCATAGAAAATCTGTGGAGGGAGCTGAAGGTTCGAGTTGCCAAACGTCAGCCTCGAAACCTTAATGACTTGGAGAAGATCTGCAAAGAGGAGTGGAACAAAATCCCTCCTGAGATGTGTGCAAACCTGGTGGCCAACTACAAGAAACGTCTGACCTCTGTGATTGCCAACAAGGGTTTTGCCACCAAGTACTAAGTCATGTTTTGCAGAGGGGTCAAATACTTATTTCCCTCATTAAAATGCAAATCAATTGATAACATTTTTGACATGCCTTTTTCTGGATTTTGTTGTTGTTATTCTGTCTCTCACTGTTCAAATAAACCTACCATTAAAATTATAGGCTGATCATGTCTTTGTCACTGGGCAAATGTACAAAATCAGCAGGGGATCAAATACTTTTTTCCCTCACTGTACAGTGGGGGGAAAAAAGTATTTAGTCAGCCACCAATTGTGCAAGTTCTCCGACTTAAAAAGATGAGAGAGGCCTGTAATTTTCATCATAGGTACACGTCAACTATGACAGACAAATTGAGAAGAAAAAAATCCTGAAAATCACATTGTAGGATTTTTTATGAATTTATTTGCAAATTATGGTGGAAAATAAGCATTTGGTCACCTACAAACAAGCAAGATTTCTGGCTCTCACAGACCTGTAACTTCTTCTTTAAGAGGCTCCTCTGTCCTCCACTCGTTACCTGTATTAATGGCACCTGTTTGAACTTGTTATCAGTATAAAAGACACCTGTCCACAACCTCAAACAGTCACACTCCAAACTCCACTATGGCCAAGACCAAAGAGCTGTCAAAGGACACCAGAAACAAAATTGTAGACCTGCACCAGGCTGGGAAGACTGAATCTGCAATAGGTAAGCAGCTTGGTTTGAAGAAATCAACTGTGGGAGCAATTATTAGGAAATGGAAGACATACAAGACCACTGATAATCTCCCTCGATCTGGGGCTCCACGCAAGATCTCACCCTGTGGGGTCAAAATGATCACAAGAACGGTGAGCAAAAATCCCAGAACCACACGGGGGGACCTAGTGAATGATCTGCAGAGAGCTGGGACCAAAGTAACAAAGCCTACCATCAGTAACACACTACGCCGCCAGGGACTCAAATCCTGCAGTGCCAGATGTGTCCCCCTGCTTAAGCCAGTACATGTCCAGGCCATCCAAATGCACTCTAGCAGCATTTGGATGATCCAGAAGAGGATTGGGAGAATGTCATATGGTCAGATGAAACCAAAAAGTGTTTGGAGGACAAAGAATGCTGAGTTGCATCCAAAGAACACCATACCTACTGTGAAGCATGGGGGTGGAAACATCATGCTTTGGGGCTGTTTTTCTGCAAAGGGACCAGGACGACTGATCCGTGTAAAGGAAAGAATGAATGGGGCCATGTATCGTGAGATTATGAGTGAAAACCTCCTTCCATCAGCGAGGGCATTGAAGATGATACGTGGCTGGGTCTTTCAGCATGACAATGATCCCAAACACACCGCCCGGGCAACGAAGGAGTGGCTTCGTAAGAAGCATTTCAAGGTCCTGGAGTGGCCTAGCCAGTCTCCAGATCTCAACCCCATAGAAAATCTTTGAAGGGAGTTGAAAGTCTGTGTTGCCCAGCGACAGCCCCAAAACATCACTGCTCTAGAGGAGATCTGCATGGAGGAATGGGCCAAAATACCAGCAACAGTGTGTGAAAACCTTGTGAAGACTTACAGAAAACTTTTGACCTGTGTCATTGCCAACAAAGGGTATATAACAAAGTATTGAGAAACTTTAGTTATTGACCAAATACTTATTTTCCACCATAATTTGCAAATAAATTCATTACAAATCCTACAATGTGATTTTCTGGATTTTTTTTTCTCATTTTGTCTGTCTCCTCTTTTTAAGTGGAAGAACTTGCACAATTGGTGGCTGACTAAATACTTTTTTTCCCCACTGTATATGATTTACTGTTTTATCTTTTGTTTTATGTGTAATGTAAATGCCTTAATGTGTTTGGACCCCAGGAAGAGTAGCTGCTGCCTTGGCAGCAGCTAATGGAGATCCCTAATAAATACAAAATACAAATACAAATATGTACATATTGGTAGGGATAAAGTAACTAGGCAACAGGATAGATAATAAACAGCAGCAGCGTATGTTATGAGTCAAGAGTTCATTCAAAAAGAGGGTAAATG
This sequence comes from Coregonus lavaretus, assembly GCF_964263955.1. NCBI lineage: Eukaryota > Metazoa > Chordata > Actinopteri > Salmoniformes > Salmonidae > Coregonus > Coregonus lavaretus. Next base: position 29,910,358 of record NC_140024.1, read on the forward strand.
CAGGGGTCTATTTAACTAACAATTTAGCAGTCTTATGGCTTGGGGGTAGAAACTGTTCAGGGTCTTGCTGGTTCCAGACTTGGTGCATTGATACCGCTTGCCATGTGGTAGCAGAGAGAACAGTCTATGACTGTGGCTGGGGTCTTTGACCATTTTTAGGGCCTTTCTCTGGCACCGCCTGGTATAGAGGTCCTGGATGGCAGGGCGCTCAGCTCCAGTGATGTACTGGGCCGTACGCCCTACCCTCTGTAGCACATTGCGTTCGGATGCCAAGCAGTTGCCATACCAAGCGGTGATGCAGCCAGTCAAGATGCTCCCAATGGTGCAGCTGTATAACTGTTTGAGGATCTGAGGGCCCATGCCGAATCTTTTCAGCCTCCAGAGGGGGAAGAGGCGTTGTCGTACCTTCTTCATGACTGTGTTGGTGTGTGTGGACCATGGTAATTCCTTAGTGATGGAACTGCCCTGTCGATGTGGATTGGGGCATGCTCGGCACTTTTTTTCCTGTAGTCCAGGATCAGCTCCTTTGTCTTGCTGACATTGATGGAGAGGATGTTGTCCTGGCACCACACTGCCATGTCACTGACCTCCTCCCTATAGGCTGTCTCATCATCTTTGGTGATCAAGCCAACCACCGTTGTGTCGTCAGCAAACTTAATGCTGATGTTGTAGTCATGCGCAACCACACAGTCGTGGAGTCGTGGGGGAACAGGGAGTACAGGAGGGGACTAAGCACGCAATCCTGAGGGGCCCCCGTGTTGAAGGTCAGCGTGGCAGATGGGTTGTTGCCTACCCTCACCACCTGGTGGTGGCCAATCAGGAAGTCCAGGATCCAGTTGCAGAGGGAGGTGTTCAGTCCCAGGGTCCTGTGCTTAGTGATGAGCTTGGAGGGAACTATGGTGTTGAACACTGAGCAATAGTCAATGAACAGCATTCTCACATAAGTATTCCTCTTGTCCAGGTGGGAGAGAGCATTGTTGAGTGCAATAGAGATTGTGTCATCTGTGGATCTGTTGGGGCGGTGTGCAAATTGGAGTGGGTCCAGGGTGTCTGGGATGATGGTGTTGATGTGAGCCATGACCAGCCTTTCAAAGCATTTCATGGCTACAGATGTGAGTGCTACGGAGCGATGATCATTTAGACAGGTTACCTTGGCGTTCTTGGGCACAGGGACTAAAGTGTTCTGCTTGAAACATGTAGGTATTACAGACTGGGTCAGGGAACGTTTGAAAATGTAATTGAAGACACTTGCCAGCTGGTCAGCGCATGCTCGGAGTACACATCCTGGTAATCAGAATGTTAACCTGTTGAAAGGTCTTAATAACATTGGCTACAGAGAGTGAGATCACACAGTCGTCCGGAACAGCTGGTGCTCTCATGCATGGTTCAGTGTTGCTTGCCTCGAAGCAAGCATAGAAGGCATTTAGCTTGTCTGGTAGGCTTGCGTCCCTGGGCAGCATCCCTGGGTTTCCCTTTGTATGCTGTGATAGTTTGCAAGCCCTGCCACATCTGACGAGCGTCAGAGCCGGTGTAGTAGGATTCGATCTTAGTCCTGTCTTGACGTTTTGACTGTTTGATGGCTTGTCGGAAAACATAGAGGGATTTCTTATAAGCGTCCGGATTAGTGTCCCGCTCCTTGAAAGCTGCAGCTCTAGCCTTTAGCTCAGTGAGGATGTTGCCTGTAATCCATGGCTTCTGGTTGGGATATGTATGTAGGTCACTGTGGCAGCAACGACGTCGTCGATGCACTTATTAATGAAGCTGGTAACTGATGTGATAAACTCCTCAATGCCATCAGATGAATCCCGGAACATATTCCAGTCTGTGCTGGTGAAACAGTTCTGTAGCTTAGTTTGCACAGGCAGCCCAATTCTAATCATTTTGCCCAATTATTGGCAAAAGATCTGATCTGATTGGTCAAAAGACCAATAATTGTCCAAAAGACCAATAATTGGGCAAAAGATCAGAATATGGCTGTCTGTGAAAACGCAGCCTTGGGGAAGATCTCAATTGTCCTCTCTCCTCGTTTCCTTCTCAAAACCCATTGGAGGAGAAGGTCAGAGGGGCAGGACCACTGGCTTTCTCATCCAATAGCTTTTGAGAAGGAACCGAGAAGAGAGGACACAAGGTCTATGCAATCTCCCATAGACTTTCAGGAATCTGATGTGCCCTTGAGCAAGGCCTAATTAGTTTGTCAGTCAATGGCAGCCCCACCACTTGGTTTTCTATAAAGCAGAGGGATAGGGCTGGAGAAATGTAAGATCTCATTCATTGATGGAGCTATGGATTAAATGAGAGACAGTCAATAAGATCAGCACATTTAGAAGTTATACAGTACAGTGTTAGTAACTTTTAGAGCTGAATTCGTATAATAGATTTTCTTTGCACACCATCCCCCCATACAAATGAACAGGTCATTGTTTTCACCCTGTTACACTGAAACGCAATGAGGGTAAGTTAGATTAGTCTTGAAATTCCTCAGGCTTGGAATTATTTCTTAAAGGCCCAATGCAGTCGTTTTTACATCAATACCACATTTCTGGGTAACATTTATGTACCTTACTGTAATAGATGATCCATTAAAATGGGCAAAAACTGCTTTTACCAGAATAATATTTCTCAAGCAAGAACTTTTCTAGGACTGTCTGGGAGTGGTCTGAGTGGGGAGGGGAAATCTGAAAACTAGCTGTTATTGACAGAGAAGTCTCCAGAACCATGTGTGTTGGAACTTTGGAAGAGAAAGGGACATTGTGCAAGAACAACAGGGATGTCCACATTCATAACATTCTAACCTTGATGTGTTGATGTCCTGTTGACTTTTACTAAGAATGCAATAATTTAAGTTGTGTTACTACTAGCACATTTACGAATGTTTGGTCATTGTCTCAATATTGATCCTGCTCTGTAAAATAAGAGTGAGTGTGTTTGTCTGTGTTTCATGTTTGTGATGTCCCTCTGATGGCCTCCATTTCTGTCTCCAGAGGTCCAAGCTTCCTTCGACACACGTCCCTGTGTGAAAAGCTCTGATGTGGATCCAAGTTTTTCTGGGGCTCCTGGTTGTGGCCCTAGGCCTGCTCCTGTCCTACCCTGTCTGTGAGGCCACCTCCCTGGGTGCAGTGGTCAATGTTGTCCCTCTAGAGAAGAGTGGAGGAAATATGGTGAGGTTACACATTGTCAATGACCAATGGTGTCAGCTTTTAACAACGTACGTTAGGAATTTCAGGATTGACCTAAAATATGCGATGCGATAATGATAGGCTTTCTATGTTACGATGCACATGTGAGCAGCATTCAAATGAATTACAATCCATGTTTATTGGTTCTTGCTGTACCTCTCAGCTGTCAATACACAGCCCCTCAAGGTTACTTACTACGCTGGTATTTTACAGTCTCTGCTATTTATCTGTTGTTGTTTTCATTGTTTTTGTTTGTTTCAATTTACTTGATAAAATGGTAAATAGCCAATAGTTACATTGTGGTTTAGGCACCAACAACAGGTATAATATAATATAATGTGCCATTTAGCAGACGCTTTTATCCAAAGCGACTTACAATGATTGTGCTGAATTCCTAAAAGCAAGTTTCTCATTGTTACCATGTAATTAATTACATGACCTCCTGACCTCACGCCACCTTTGACCTTTGGCAGGTGAGAGCCCACTACACCGTGATCTCGGCCCTTCCCTGTCCTACGTTCTCCGGAGTGTGTCAGACAGGGGAAGACTGTGTCGTGCATACCACCCCGTTACCCTACACAGGACAGAAGCCCGCCTCAGGCTGGTGCGTCCGCCAATGGCAGAGGACCATTCCCAGCAACTACAAGGCCAACGTGAATGTGGGGTATGTGATTTGCTGAGAGACCTGTCATTTATTATCACACCATGCCCATTTGATGTGCTTTTGTAGAACATCTACAGAATCAATACACACTGACTGGTCATGTTCAGCGCTAGCTTCCGCAACATTTAAGACTGTAAAGTTGAATGAGTTGGTTTCATAATGGTGAAAATGTCATACAAACTTGCTTTAAAGCAGTTGAACATTAGACCTCCTCAGTCCTCACAATTCAGAACATTACTGTATAATGCAGTTCCATGACTGATCATTCTTACTTTATATCAAATGCATTATGTTGTCTACATGTTATAAAGCAACCATTATGCAGGTTATGCCATACCAACTCAGGAAAAGTGAAAAACAAACATGTTTATTTCACTCCCCTGTAACTGTGAATTAGGTCCAACGTGAATGTGTTTCTGTCCTTGTGGGCTGGACCCTCCAACCAGTCTAACCCATTGAGACTAAACCAGCCACCTTACTGCAGCCTGCCTCCTCCTCTCAGGTAACTCAACACACTCTAACCTGGACATGAGTCTTGTACTGAGCATACAAACATTACACCTCTGTTTACTCTAGTCTACACATTCTTACAGTTTTGACTGCTGATATGTAGTGTTTCTTTATTTGGTCATGACGACTGATACGTTTTCACCCTTTTCTCTCCTCTTCCTCCTTCTCTCCCTTTTCCTCCTCTTTCGTTTTCTCCTTCCTTCCTTCCTTCCTTCCTTCCTTCCTTCCTTCCTTCCTCAGCCCCGTTCTCCCTTTCCATACTTTTCCTTTCTCCTCCGTATCTCTTCCCATTGTCGAGCTCTTCAGTTTCGCTATAGCCTCTTCAAGTCTCTCAGAACAGGGTCCCAGTCCTCAAACTGCCTGTCCGTCTGACTTACTGTTTGTGAGATATGTGTAGTCTTGTGATAATGAGGTGATCTGCCGCACACCTGACCAATAGGCTCAAAAAAAGGTGCAGGAGAAAATATATATATAATAAAGTGGGGAGAAAAAACTCTTTAAGTTGCATATGATTGTTAACTGAATGTGTATTCTTGTGTCAGGGCTCGCGTGAACTGCCCACATCACTTCCCACTGACGGTGAAGGACCTGGATGGGGACACGGTGCGCTGTCGCTTTGCCCGGGCTGACCTTGGAGAATGCCTTGACTGCCCCCAGCACAATTTTCTGAAGATGGAGGAGGTGGGTCTTAACTTATTTGTGTCTATATTTTAGTCCACACAGCAGTGACTGTAAGATGCCCCCAAACCTCCAAGAAAAGGTGCAAGAAAGAGACATTTTTGTTTCTTATACAGAGAAATAACAAATATTATTAATTGGCCATTATGGATGCATCATGCACCATCTAATTGTGCGGGAAGGTTAAATGAATTGAGAGTTATTTGTTGGACTTGTTTGGTTTGAGAGTTAGGCTTTCGTCTTCAGGCATGCGCTCTGTGGGAAACAAAGAAAATGTGTTTTCAAATAAATTGTAATACATTTGTTTTAATTGCTATTTCATAGGAGTCGTGTACGCTGTTGTACAATGGTAAATCGTCCGCTGGCCAATACTCTGTGCAGCTGATGGTGGAGGACTTTCCAAGTCAAACCCAAACCGCCAAACCCAAAGCACTCAGTTCCATCCCACTGCACCTGTCCCTTACAGGTGAGACTGACACACACAAACCATTTCACGCTGTCTCCTCTTTATTGATGGGCCTGTTTTAGGGAAAAGTGAATCAGGTATATTCTGCTGGTCTGTTCTCAATAACTATACATACTATACTAAGTATGATGTAGCTGTGTTATTCAGTCTTGATATGAGGCACCTTGGGATTGATTTATCAAGCGCTCTTGAAAATTAACATTTCAACACAGTAGTAATGGATGAGTTTCCCATATTTATGTACCAGTAACAACATTTTACATTGAGATACATCCAAAGTTCTTGAAAAGGAGCAACAGAAAGACTTGAATTATATTGGTTATATATGATACCTGAAGCCAGGTTAAAAAGAAAGTGGTTTAAAACTAAAGATCCTTAACTTTTGTCTTGTTCTTGGTTTCAGTGGAGGAGGCGTCCTCAAGCTGCATTTCCGAGCTGGTCACTACAGGACTAACACCAACAGGTGGAGCCACCATCTCCGTTCTGCCCTACGAGCAGATCAACGTGTCTGTCACCTTTCGTTCTGACCTAGAGAGGTGTGTTATAGCAGGGTTTTCCAAACTTGGTCCTCAACCTAGAGGTGTGTTATACTACTCAACCTAGAGGTGTGTTATACTACTCAACCTAGAGAGGTGTTATACTACTCAACCTAGAGGTGTGTTATACTACTCCACCTAGAGGTGTGTTATACTACTCAACCTAGAGGTGTGTTATACTACTCAACCTAGAGGTGTGTTATACTACTCAACCTAGAGGTGTGTTATACTACTCAACCTAGAGGTGTGTTATACTACTCAACCTAGAGGTGTGTTATACTACTCAACCTAGAGGTGTGTTATACTACTCCACCTAGAGGTGTGTTATACTACTCAACCTAGAGGTGTGTTATACTACTCAACCTAGAGGTGTGTTATACTACTCAACCTAGAGGTGTGTTATACTACTCAACCTAGAGGTGTGTTATACTACTCAACCTAGAGGTGTGTTATACTACTCAACCTAGAGGTGTGTTATACTACTCAACCTAGAGGTGTGTTATACTACTCAACCTAGAGGTGTGTTATACTACTCAACCTAGAGGTGTGTTATACTACTCAACCTAGAGGTGTGTTATACTACTCAACCTAGAGGTGTGTTATACTACTCAACCTAGAGGTGTGTTATACTACTCAACCTAGAGGTGTGTTATACTACTCAACCTAGAGGTGTGTTATACTACTCAACCTAGAGGTGTGTTATACTACTCAACCTAGAGGTGTGTTATACTACTCAACCTAGAGGTGTGTTATACTACTCAACCTAGAGGTGTGTTATACTACTCAACCTAGAGGTGTGTTATACTACTCAACCTAGAGAGGTGTTATACTACTCAACCTAGAGGTGTGTTATACTACTCAACCTAGAGGTGTGTTATACTACTCAACCTAGAGGTGTGTTATACTACTCCACCTAGAGGTGTGTTATACTACTCAACCTAGAGGTGTGTTATACTACTCAACCTAGAGGTGTGTTATACTACTCCACCTAGAGGTGTGTTATACTACTCAACCTAGAGGTGTGTTATACTACTCAACCTAGAGGTGTGTTATACTACTCAACCTAGAGGTGTGTTATACTACTCAACCTAGAGGTGTGTTATACTACTCAACCTAGAGGTGTGTTATACTACTCAACCTAGAGGTGTGTTATACTGAGTTTCCCTCCTTTTGTGTCATGTTTCTCTCAACTATCTCTCTCTCTCGCTCTCAGTTGTGTGTAAAAGTTACAAACGGGTTGTTTTCCAAACTTTCATCATGGATTTCTATTGGAGAAGTTAGTCCGTTTCTGTGCATCATTCTACTGTTTTGACTGGGTTTGCGGTATCTCTCTTCTTCAGCGTGTCAGAGATAGTGGTGGTTGGTCCCCCTGGCCTCTTCAGGACAGCGCTGGAAACCAAGGGTTCCCTGGCCACCATGAATCTCACATGGATCCGGGGCCCCAATAACCTGCCTCCTCTTTTGCCACTTTGTTTCATGGCCAACACCAACAGGTAACTTTTCGGTGAAGGAGAACAATAAATGTTAGGTTGACATTTCGTCAACAACCAATGTTTTAGCATCTGTTAGAACCAACCTGTCTGATGTATACAACCTCTTGTCCTCACAGTTTGCAGTCTGAACCAAGATGTGTGTGGCTTTACCAAAGTAAGAACAATCACAGTTCTTCCACTCTGTTTTGTGTGTGTGTGTGTGTGTGTGTGTGTGTGTGTGTGTGTGTGTGTGTGTGTGTGTGTGTGTGTGTGTGTCCAAGAGTAAGCATGATGAAAGGGTCGTTTCTTAGTTGTTTACAGTGGTGAAAGCGGGGTGAGGTACAGCATAGGTGCAATATTTTCAAAACATGTTCATAAAATGTTGGAAGTCTCTATTTGTCTTTTCCAGGACAGATGGAGACCATTCCCACTGGAACAGGTATATAACACACTGTGTATGTAGTTGATATTCTGTCTGTCTGTCTGTCTGTCTGTCTGTCCGTCCGTCCGTCCGTCCGTCCCTCCCTCCCTCCCTCCCTCCCTCCCTCCCTCCCTCCCTAAACTGGGTTCGTATCCAGATCCCTCCCCTCCCCATACACTGATACATCACACTCTTCCCTTCTTTATTCATGTTTTGGTTTAGTCTGATATTTAGTTTGGACTCCTGTAGTTTGGTTTTTCTTTTCATTTATACAATTTGTAAAGCGACTTTGGGTCCTTGAAAAGCGCTAGAAGTCCCACCGATTATTTCTATTATTTCTCTCCTCCCAGAGCTGACATGTGGGAAGACTGAGATGAATCTGGTTCTCCCCATTTCCACCCTGAAGAACCTGATTGTGTCAGAGCTCCAGCTCAACCACCCTTCCTGTAGTGTCACCTCCAACTCCACCCATGTGATGGCCCGCATCTCTCTGACTGGCTGCGGCACTAAGAGAGTGGTACGAGACTCTGCCCACTGTATCAAATGCAAAACTTACATTGGCTCCTTCCCAGTAGTGGTGCCTGAGTAAAAAAAACTGGGGACGCCAAGCCAGAAATAAAGCCATATTACAACCTATGTGTTGTGATAATTGCGTTGTTCGCTCTATAACCTGTTAGTTCATATGCCTTGAGGCCATGATATGCTGTATAGGCCCAAGGCCGAGACAATAAGAAGACACAGTGGCAGAATAAATTCAACCACACTTTTGTTTCATCACAAAACCGGAGAGCAACCTCTGTCCGGTGAAGTCCACAAAGCATATTGCATGTAACAAACAGGTACAATGACCTACAGCATGGTCAAGCAAGTTAATGTTTCCGACATTTTCTGACTACTAAACAACTATTGATTTAGAACCACTGAGAGTTACCGCAAGTCACAAACAAAATAGTAGCTTCCTCCACTATTCCAGCACCATTTCAACTTCAACATTTCAACATTACCTATTCTTAGTCTAATACAGTGACAACTAAAAGATACCAAAAACAATTTAGTCCAATCAACGTAAGCTAAATATGATGTGGCTGTCCATGGTTCTGCTTTCTCTGCGTGTGTGTGTGTGTGTGTGTGTGTATTCTTGCAAGTAGGAAAAACATGTTTACATGTTGAGAAATGCCAATGCCATCCTCCTCTCATGTTGACGAAACGGTCTATGACTCTGTCATACAGTACATACTTTTAGTTTTGTTGTCCTAGGCTACCTGGCTAAAATGCTTGCTCGCTAGCCTAACTTTCATGGGTAATAATGAGCAAGCTAGTTAATATTAGCCTACTACATCTAGCTACATATTGAACATCCATCCTCTCAGGCCAGGGGCACAATGTATGAAATTATGGTTGGATCAAAATCGCCATTATAATCATTGGCCAGTAAGGAGAATTAACTAATTAATGAAATCCCCATCTCCATCCATGGCTAAGAAAGGGCCAATTTTAGCCTGCTAGCTAGCCACTGGCAGACAACAACACAACGAGATGCAACAAATCAAGTTTTTTCTGCCAATAACGTTTTGCTCTCGATGTGATGTGATTGGTGTGAATCCAAACTGGCTTCTCTTGACACTTTGTTTTGGTATGCCAGGACCATTCACAGTTTTGAGCTCACTCAGTTTAGCTCAACACTGATTGGCTATTATTTTATACTTTTTTTTATCAAGGGAGGCCAAATGCTCGCTGGCTTCCCTTGTGTTTAATGCTATGGGCGGCAACAATGTCACACTCTTTTTGACCAGACAGCATCAGGTAGATTGGCTGCACATACAGAGTCAGATAGGTGCTGTTTCACTCGCGCGGCTGCTTTCACTGGTGAGATACAGTACATTCAGCCTCTTGCCAATTGAAGGAAAATGATGAAACACAGAGAGATGAAAGATACATTATTTTATATGTTGTTTTCTTTTTTTTTCTTGGTTAATTTTATTAGGAAGCCTGGCTTCCCTTGGCATACATGAATGCACGCCACTGCTCCGTCCATAAAGCAGGTTGAACAGACTGTCTGCTGTGATGTGTGACTGAACCAGAATATTCACACATGATCCCGTCCCTTTTCTCCACAGCATTCTGGTTCAGAGATGGTGTACACCAACACCCTGCGAAGCGTGCGCACCACCGTCATCAGTCGGCTGCCCACCTTGATTATGCCGCTCGCCTGCCGTTTCCCCGGGGTCGAGGCCAAGGGCCCGCGGTACGCCATCAACATGCCGTCGGAGCAGGAGACCTTCGGCATCGTCAAGTTCTGGTTGGAGTTCTACCGGCCTGGGGAGGGGCCCATGGCTAAAAGCACCAAATTCCCCATGTTCCGACACCTCCTCCCTCCCTCCCAGCGTGTCCGCCGAGAGACGTCGGTCCGCACCGCGAGCAGGCTGGACACACTGGACCTGCATGTGTTCTCCAACACCTCTCTGGACAGGGCAGAGCTGATGGTGGGCAAGTGCATGGAGTCCGAGACAGAAGACATGGCTGACAGCTTCTATATCCTGGAACAGGGGTCAGTGCAGGCCAGGGAACCAAGCCTGCTTAAAGGGATAGTTTTCTGAAATGTTTACCCAATCTTGATTGTTTTCTTACCCCAAATGGGGTACTTGGGTTTTTATTACAAGCTCTACGGAAAGCTGTCCTTTTAACTCAGTTGAGGTGGCAGCAATTTGTCACGTTGTTATGAAATTGATTGTTTACTGAGATTTCCGCTGTTTTGGAACCCAATCTCTCACGTACATTAAAAACATTAAATGTCTTCCTTCTTTCTCAGGTGTACGGCTGGAAATGGAACCCTGGAGATTCTGACCTCAACCTCCACTGCCAGGGTGTACCGAATCGACCTGAGCACTATCAACACTAAAGGAACCACGGTGTGTATTTCTGTCCATGTACCTCTCTTCAGGGATATGGAGGGTGCTCCCGTTGATCTCTCAGACATCCGGAACGGCCACATGATTATCCAGTTGAGCAAAAGCCCAGCGACTAAAAATAGAAATAGACTAACTAGCGCCTATATCCCATACTGTTTATTTACAACATGTTTTATTATTGTTATAACTGATTTATCCACTTCAATCAATGTGTCAGTCTGTCACTATGTGTTTGTCCCTTTCAGCTCTGTTTGAATAACAGTATATGTCCATCTGTATAATGCTTATTTCAAATTCTCACAATATGTTTCTCCGAGATTTTTTGGTCTTGGGTCTGACTCTCTCTAATGACATTAGCCTATATGATCACAATATTGTACAAGTGTTGTATGTGTAGTTGATTGTGTCTCTTGTCCTCTGCAGATGTACGTGGAGTGTACAGTGTATCTCTGTGTCACCACGAGGCCCTCTCAGAAGTGTCCTGATCAGTGTGACAGGGACAGCAGCAACCAGGTAACGGTTGACAACATGCTGACCAGGAGCTATAGCGTCCGCTCCGGCCCCGTTAGACTCGTACCCACCACCGCTGCACTGGCAACCACCACTGTGTTCACAACTACCATCCCCACCGCCACTAGTACCACAGCAGCACCAACTACCACAGCCTCAAATGGTAGGACTTGTAGACATGCTCAGCTCTTACTCAGTCCCGTAGCTTAAATTCATCTTTAGGGGCTGTAGCCCAGCATTAACCCAACCGATATGGAAAAGACGACCAGCGCTCACCAATAAAGTATAACTATCCAGTGATATTTACCCTCAATTGGATTCTCTCCTCCACTTTCCCCTACTCTAGCTCCAGCTGAGGACTCAACCATGGCAGTGGGCGTGGTCTTGGCTGTCGTTCATGTCTTTCTTCAAGGCCTACTTCATCACTGAAGAAACAAGGCTTAGAATACCTATGATGTTAAATTGTAGCTCTCATGTGGATTTCTGCATACTAATTGACATCATTTAAAGCACACATCACAAGAAGCCAATGGAATTAGTGATATGACACACTGCTTACTTTGAATGGGCCTTTTGAATATTTTTCAAGATACTTATTTTTGTACAGTATACTCCCCATGATGGCTTCTACATTTCCCCAGAGGACATTAGTATGAAATTTGTGCATGTAAAGCATGAAACACTGAGAATCTCACTGCTGATAGGTACTTATCACAGTGGGAGGCCGTTCCTTCTCTTGCTTGAACAAAAGCGGTACCTGCTGCGTGCCAACCTTGTAGCGACGAGCCTACCGGTTCTAGTCGTCAGTGGCCAACAACTTGATTTTGAGCCAATCTGAGGGGTCGTCACTAGTTACCACAGCCACAAAGTCATAAACCACAATTGATCTTCTTATAATGTGATTTTAAACCTAACCTTAACCACACTGCTAACCTTGTTCCTAACCATAACCTTAAATTAAGACCATAAAGCAAATGTTTGTTTTCATGATATAGACAATTTTGGACTTTGCGGTAACTCAATCAGAGAGCACGAACCCCCTGGGAGCCAACAACAAAAAAAGGAAATAAGAGGGCATGTCTCCGCACATCCGCCGATGAGCCAGTCACACTTCATATGCAATGTAAGCTATGTGATAGTAACTAGCTAAGTGCACAGACACAATACTAAATTATTCCTCCAAGCTAGCTAACCACTGTAGCCAGTATTGACATTGTATGTAAATCACAATGGATTTGCTAGTTTCCATGAAATAGCTGCCTGTGTTAGTTGCCGAGTTGTGCAGTTTCCTTAGCTAGCTAGTGAATATGCTAACATTAGCTAGCTAGCTAAACATTTGGCTATGGGCTGGCACTGTGGGATTATGGAGAGTGAATAAAATTGTTTCTTCGTCACCTTGCTAGGTAGTTCTCTAGCTGCGGCCATCTGGCTAGTAGCAACATAAACACAGATATCTTGTAATCTAGACCATAAACAAGACGCACGGATATGCATTGTCAAACAACGCTACTGCCACCTTCTGGCTTGGAGTATTTTAAAAGGCTGAGTGGGTGACGACTTCCAAGGTCTTTGCTGTGTGATCACAAAACAGTGACTGCCGACACTGTTTAGAGTTGCTAAATACTGTCGGCAGGTAAATGTTTGACAATCTTACCAGACAATCTTTTTTGTTTACTCAACATTTCGGTCCAAGTGTTACCTGAACAAAAAATATATAAAGTTGCCCCAAACTTAGCTCCAATTTGACAAGAATTCAGTCAATTTAAAATGTGTTTTCTCAACTGGTCTCATATGTTCATTCAGCTATAAATTATTATTTGGGCATCTTAACTAAAAAAGGCTGTGCAACTGGTTACACACACACAAACAGTGCTTTTAACATACAATGTTTTCAACTTACAGTACCAGTCAAAAGTTTGGACACACCTACTCATTCCACGGTTTTTCTTTATTTTTACTATTTTCTACATTGTAGAATAATAGTGAATACATCTAAACTATGAAATAACACATATGGAATCATGTAGTAACCAAAAACGTGTTAAACAAATCAAAATATATTTTTTATTTGAGATTCTTCAAATAGCCAACCTTTGCCTTGATGACAGCTTTGCACAATCTTGGCACTTTTTTGCTTACTACATGATTCCATATGTGTTGTTTCATAGTTTTGATGTCTTCACTATTATTCTACAATGTAAAAAATAGTAAAAATAAAGAAAAACCCTTGAATGAGTAGCTGTGTCAAACTTTTGACTGGTACTGTACATATTTGACACAAGTTGACATACAAAAGCACTGTGTGTGTGTGTGTGTGTGTGTGTGTGTGTGTGTAACTAGTTCCACAGCCTTTTTTAGGTAAGATTCCCAAATAACAATTTCAAGTTGAATGAACATATGAGAACACATCATTTTGACTGACTTTAAGTAGTATATCTTAATTGGATATTGGCATGCACAATTTTGTGGGAACATATCAAAAGTGGACTAATGAATATGGAGGTGGGGGGGGGAGTAAAATGATCCTGCAATTAGCTAATTATACTCGATTTTATATATTTTTTAACTGCTGTTGACACATATTTACAAGAGGTTCCTCCACTGATAAGTGAAATTGAAAGGTTTTCAACATTGTTTTTCTTGTTATAGCAACTTCTCTAATAACTCACAGTGAAATCTTCAACATTGAACCAATCAAATTCGATCAATCAAATGTATTTATAAAGCTATTTTTACATCAACAGTTGTCACATCTTTACAGTAACCCAGCCTTAACTAATCAGTATTATTGATACTACTCCCGCTCCACTTTTACTACAAACATAGATCGCGCTTATGTAAGCACTAAGACGACTCCTGCTGGGGCTTTGGTTCATCTGTCTATCACAGTCTTAAGGTGCAAGTACAAACCAGGTTTGGTACGCAATTGGTCACAAAAAAAGGCATATTGGTCTTCTACTACCTCTAAAATAGTGATACTCTTCATGGATTTCACTTAATTCAAACATTTTATACCCATGAAACATAAACCCTCTGACTGACTACTAGATTCTTCAGAAGTCATTCATAAGAACATGTCATTTACCATTTGGAAAAGCACCAGAAGTAAGCACCTTTTATAGTATGACTTTGGTTATAAATGATTTGTGAAGCACCTATATTCTGGTTCATAAATATTATTTGTAGTGCTTATGAAGTCGTTGAACACTATAATAATACCTATGCCTGTATTGGTGTATTTATGTGGGTGTGCTGTATCTCTCTGTGTCTAGATACGACAGGGCACAAGGTGGCTTAATATGCTCATACAGGTACAGTAGCTATATTTATTACATTATCATCGAGTTTATGGTTCTATAGATTATATTTTGTATTCAATGGTAAAAAGTTTGCTGAGGTCTGAAAATGCCTAAGTAACTATTTTTTGTCTGATCTGAGTGATTGGAAATCTAACCAATAAAGTGATGTTGCTATTGTTTCCTCTGTTGATGAGTTGCCAATTGTCATTTAGAATGGGAGGAGACTAGCCCGACCTCATTGGAACCACGCCTCTGTTCAAGGAACGTACTAGCCACAGGGATTGTTGTTAGCGGGTTTGCTAGCAGGGGCAGTTCTTGTTTGACATTTCAATTGGAATATGCACCCTCAATCTTGATACTGTTCAACTGGCGAATCTTTGTTGCATTATTTATGTCATTTGACTGAGTAAATCAAAATTTGGTTCGACAAGTTGTTGTTGGTCGCAGTCGGTTGAGGTGAGTTTTATCTACCTAGCTAACGCTGGTTAGCTAACTAAGCCCATTTGAAGCAAAACTAAATGGCGTTAGCTACGTGGTGTTACATCAAGTTGCTACATAACCTTGTCAGACAGATGCATCAATACATCTCAGAAAAGGTTATATTTCTGCTGGCAGACTGAGTCCTTAAACATTCACGATGCCTTTAGCATGTAGAAAATATCGCTAATGTTCGCTGGCTAATGTGTTTTTCACGATTAGCTAACTACAGTAGTTACATGAGCATGTGAACAGCATCGTACAACAGTAGTTAGGCTAGCTAAACATTTGGATAGGGTTCGAACAAATTAACGATCTCATAAAAATACACAGTATTTGCTACAGTATTGAAATAATGATAGCAAGGACAGTTGTTGTGCTAGCTAACGTTAGTCATATCACTGGGTTTCACGATGATGACGTTCGAACATGGCTAGCTAGCGTTAGCCACAATGTGTTGCTAGCAGTAGCTTACTAAAAAGACCACCGGGAAGTCAACCATCCTTATTAGCTAACGTTAACTGAACGAAATCTGTTTTTCATCTACATTTTTCTTACTACGACAGTTAAGGCTAACTTGTTATTTGAAAAGGCTAACTGGAGAACTAGTGCTCTATACATATTTGACCTGACACGCTCGTACATTTAGCCACACAAGTTCGGGCGCGCACGACTCCGCTAGCAGTGGATGGCGTCAGGCCCTCTCTTGGCAGAGGGGGAGGGGAATGGGCAGGTCTTATTGCTGGTTTAGAAGCTATTGCTAGCCAGTTAACATCTCACTGTTAGCTTGTGGATTGTCTTTGGGACGTGTCGTCCCCGCTAAATAAGAAACATACATTAATTGGATTAGACTTGTGGATGTGTTCCCTAGCCATATTCCTTATGGCGGTTTACCACGTTGAGCGATGAGAGTAACGTGACTTCCTAGTTATCTAGCTAGCGTGGTTGCTAAGATAAATGGTTGAGTAACGTTCGTCCAGTCGGTAGCAAGCCAATGCGTCCCATCACACTGTAGCTAGCTACATAGTTATCTATATATCGTCCACTAAAGCACAATATAAATTCTAGCTCATATTCTGGCCAAACATCCTTCCTTATCCCTCCAAAGTGATCACAGTAACGTTCATATCATCAACTTTTTGGAAATATAGCCACTAGTTGTGGGAGATACTGGAGAATCCCATAAATGTGTGCCACAGAGTCTGAAATGTGCTAAATGAATGGAATACCAAGTATCCAACTTCAAATGAGCAGTTGTGTCAGGGTGACTATCAATTATCAACCACTCAAGTATGCCTAAATGTTAACTGTGTTGTACCTGTGCATCCTAGCGCTTTTGAGTATGAATATACAATGAAGAGGCGTGCGGAGGATCAGGAACCAGTATTTGCGTCCCAGCAGCAGCAGCGTCGCCCCCCAGTCCCGGGTACTGCGGAGGGCTTCCAGCACCGCGTCCTAGCCCCAGCCGTGTACGAGGCTGTCACCGACAACATGCAGCCCTCCCCCGGCATCCAATACTCCATCCCCCAGGGTTACCAGGTATGGGAACTGTTGCCATCTCTCTTGAATCTAGATGAGAGCATGTTGCACAGAAAATAATACTTTTACTAGATTCTACAATGCATTAATTTATAAGTACCAACTAACCAGCAAACTGTAGTTTCTGCATTGGCCTTTTCCGAGGCCTTGTTTACTATTTTATCACAGGCAGAATGCTGATATTTGACTGAATCTTGACCTCCAGGTTCCCACAATGCCCCAGAACTCCAGTGGTCATGGACACGCCTCTAGTCCCGCTGCACTTGTCGGGCCCCACCCCCACAGTCCAGCTGTCCAATCACAAGGGGCTGCGGTGGTCCAGAGCCATGTCCATCCTTTGACCCCTATGGCCCCCTCACAGGGTGCACAGTTCCAGCGACTCAAGGTGCGTTTTTCATTTGTTTACATTTTATTGAACGTACAAAAGAGATTTAAAAACAAGCACATGTACTAAATGCAGAATATAGTGGAGGTATAATGGACTCAATTAGGACCTGTTGATTTCAAAGCATGGAAGATAGTAGGGCTGGGAGTTGCCAGGGATACGATATTATCTCCATACTTAGGTACCGATATTATTGTGATTCTCACGATTCTATATGTACTCTGTCATTTTATTTATTCCATGTTACAAACATTGCTCACCATATGTCTGCTGCAGAGGGACGAGAGCCATGAGAAAATGAGTTTTGATCAGTTATGGAAATAAAATTGCTGAAAACAAATTGGCTCCCAAAAAGGAAAACAAGCTATGAAAGAAAAATACTGGAGTTTAGTTGGTACAGCCAAATAGTGCAAAAATAATATTGAGATATTGTCAAAATGATAGGATATATCGTCCAAAATAATATCCCTATATGTAACTGTATTGACCCCCCCCCCCCCCCCCCCCCATCACTAGTAGATAATGCAGCAATGAGATTAGTCAACAATTAAAGTATGGAGCTTGTTGTGATGTTTTCATTATCTTCATCACTTCATCAACTTCTTTTTACCTTTGAAAAAATGTGGTTTAACTGGCATAACTGTGTTTGTAGGTTGAAGATGCTCTGTCCTACCTGGACCAAGTGAAACTGCAGTTTGGGAATCAGCCTCAAGTCTACAACGACTTCCTCGACATCATGAAGGAGTTCAAGTCACAGAGGTCAGTTTCAATTTAGTTAGTTTTTCTAAGCAGACACTGTAAACATCCACGTAAGCAATTAACTCTTGTGCTATAGGAAGATATTCAATATGTTTGAGGGGATCAGTTTGAGCAAGGCGAGGCGTGGAATCGCTAATCTTGATCATATAATTAGTAGTTATTTGAGAAGCAAGGTGATTTGTAGATCAGTGATTCTGCACAGTCTGACTGCGATGTAGTCAATCTTAAACACGCACATTGACTTTCATAGCATCGACACTCCGGGCGTGATCAGCCGCGTCTCCCAGCTCTTCAAGGGCCACCCAGACCTCATCATGGGCTTCAACACCTTCCTGCCGCCGGGCTACAAGATTGAGGTCCAGACCAACGAGCAGGTCAACGTGACCACGCCGGGTCAGATCCACTACATCACCCCGCACGGCATCTCGGTCCAGAACCTCCCCGTCACGGGCCCTCCCAGCCAGCCGGTGCCGCATCATCACCAGGCCCTGCAGCTGCCCAGCGGACCCCCCACCAGCACCGCCACAGCCAACCCCGCTCTACCCACCCAGCCCACACCAGCCAAGACCAGCAAGGTCCCAGCTCACTAAGACCCTTTTCCTTTGTCGTGTCATTCTGTGCGAGAACCTCTTCTCGAGTTCTGTTTCTGCATGTTGAGTTTCCTATTGGAGATTTGAACCCCAAGTCATTGGCTTATTTATTCATTTGTTATGTAAACATGTATTGATTTACTTATTACTGTATAGTTACGTATGTAAAGATATAATTCTACTGTTTTATCCTTGTGACATGCTGATGTGTACTTGGAAGTTGGAGGCAAAACTCATTGCCCTTCTCTGTTTCCCCCCATAGCCGATGCAGTCTCCAGCCCTGACCCCGACTAGCCAGCCCAACCCGTCGATCCCCTCCTACGCCTCCCCACGCTCCCCCTCGGTCCAGTCCCACACCCCGGTGAGCAGCACCCCCTCCAGCGGGCCTCCCCTGCAGAACAACCAGCCCGTGGAGTTCAACCACGCCATCAACTACGTCAACAAGATCAAGAACCGCTTCCAGGGCCAGCCCGACATCTACAAAGCCTTCTTGGAGATCCTGCACACTTACCAGGTAAAAACACAGCGAGAGGGCTGCCCCACACAAAGCATTGCATTCAATAAATCTGGCTTCTTTCTGAAGGGTGATTTTATTTGCAGTATAAACAACAAGCTATAAAATGACAGTGTCCACACAGATTTCTGTTCGTAACCTGGTTCACCATTCAATATGAACTTAAGGTTCCATGCCAGCTCTACAATGAAACTGCAGACAGGGCAGTGGTGCCCTTTGTGTGGTCTCCCTGGTCACTTTCTGGGAACATGGCTACAAGAACCAGAGGTGCACTGGATAATAATTGCAGAAAGAAACTTTAGAGGAAGGAAATTCTGACAATTAATTATATAATTTTGTTTACATTTACCCTATAATGTCATCCTTGGTAAAAAGTTTTTGGTATAGTCTATAACCAGTGGTCTGATTGCTGCTTTTGCAGAAGGAGCAGCGAAACGCGAAGGAGGCGGGGGGTAACTACACCCCAGCATTGACAGAGCAGGAGGTGTACGCTCAGGTGGCCCGGCTCTTCAAGAACCAGGAGGACCTGCTCTCGGAGTTCGGACAGTTCTTACCAGACGCCAACAGTTCAGTGGTGAGTGTTTCACATTGACGCTAAAACGTCCTCTATTGCAAGAGATGCATTTGGCTCCATTGGTTGCCAAACTAGATTCAAGGAATGCTTCCTTCACCTGAGATGTTATTTCAGAATGATAGAAGTTGAGTTTAAACTATGTGAGGACATTGAAATACAAACTTGACCGCTGTCATATCATATTATTGTTTTGATATGACTAATACCACCTGTTTTTTTATTTACTACATCATATGACTCAGACAACAGGGTTCATGGTCAAGATGCACTGATAATGCCTTTCAGTTTGATGTAATAACTGTATATTCTGTGCAGATCTACTCAGACCTTGCCTATCTTAAACACTCACGTTTATCTCTGATCCAGAGTTGTCCCCCTTTTCTCCAGCTGCTGAGCAAGACCACAGCCGACCGGGCGGAGTCGGTACGCAACGACCACGGCACCACGGTCAAGAGGCCCCTGATGAACAACAAGCAGCGGCTCAACCAGAATGGCTGTCCAATCCGGAGGCATTCCGGAGCGGGCGCCACGCCTCCCGTCAAGGTAAACTAGCGCCCTGTCGTTGACAGTGTCAATAAGTCTTTGTATGTAAATGTTTTGCCGCCAAACTGATGGCAGTTGTGAAAAAGTCAATAGTTGGAAGAGTTGATTGAAAATAATTATATTTTCTCTTGAACCATATGATCTATCCACTAGAGACTCATGGACAATATGGATACAGATATAAGAAATGAATACTATATATTAATGCTTAAAAAAAAAAAAAGAAGTTATTCAAGTATAAATTACCAAAATGATCATAGATTACCTGTTAATTACCAAAATTATAGAAGATTCCGGTAACTTTGGTAAATTACCGGTAGTTTTGCAACCATATTTGTCAGACATGCGGCTATTAAGAAACGATTTATCAGTAGTAACAGTAACAGTTGTAGTACTGTTCATACAGCTTAGAATGGTATATGTTTGACTAGAGCATCCTATAGATCTGTAAACTCTTTAAATGTGGGATTTGTACCGTATTTACTAACCCTAGAACTGTAATGTACTGCTGAAACCTCTGTCCCTGGATCAGTTCATTGGTCTACCATGTCAGTGGTAATGTAGAACTGTAATATACTGCTGAAACCTCTGTCCCTGGATCAGTTCATTGGTCTACCATGTCAGTGGTAATGTAGAACTGTAATATACTGCTGAAACCTCTGTCCCTGGATCAGTTCATTGGTCTACCATGTCAGTGGTAATGGAGTACTTATTTACGCTCAATTCCTCTCTCTTTCCCACCCTTGCAGAAGAAACCCAAGATGTTGGGGAAAGACCATGCCATGGCTGAGGCCAGCAAACATAGCATCGGCACAGAATCTCTTTTCTTTGAAAAGGTCAGTCTACATTTTTTTTTTTTTTAAACCTAATGTGAATGTTAAACCTAATGTGATCTATACAAATGACGCCTATAGAAATAATTTATTCCGTTCCAACTGAACATGATTTGAATTAAATAATTGCCTGGTTGTGATGAGACGCTGTCCCCCTAACCCAATTGTAAAGTCATTCAAATCAAATCAAATTTTATTTCTTACATGCTCCGAATACAAATACAGTGAAATTCTTACTTACAAGCCCTTAACCAACAATGCAGTTTTAAGAATGAATACCAACAAAAAACACAAAAAACACAATATAAAATAATACGAAAAATAAAAGTAACAAGTAATTAAAGAGCAGCAGTAAAAATGACAATAGCGAGGCTATATACAGGGGGTACTGGTACCGAGTCAATGTGCGGGGGTACAGGTTAGTCGAGGTAATTGGGGTAATATGTACATGTGGGTAGAGTTATTAAAGTGACTATGCATAGATAATAGACAGAGAGTAGCAGCAGCGTAAAAGAGGGGTGGGGGGGGCAATGCAAATAGTCTGGGTAGCCATTTGATTAGATGTTCAGGAGTCTTATGGCTTGGGGGTAGAAGCTGTTTAGAAGCCTCTTGGACCTAGACTTGGCACTCCGGTACCGCTTGCCGTGCGGTAGCAGAGAGAACAGTCTATGACTAGAGTGGCTGGAGTCTTTGGTGCAGCTGTAGAACCTTTTGAGGATCTGAGGACCCATGCCAAATCTTTTCAGTCTCCTTAGGGGGAATAGGTTTTGTCGTGCCCTCTTCACGACTTTCTTGGTGTGCTTGGACCATGTTAGTTTGTTGGTGATGTGGACACCAAGTAGTGTGTATTTACAGAGCTGCTTTCTAATCACAGGTGAGGAAAGCCCTCCGGAGCTCCGAGGCCTATGACAACTTCCTGCGATGTCTGCTCATCTTTAACCAGGAAGTGATTTCTCGTGCAGAGCTTGTGCAGCTAGTGCTACCGTTCCTGGGGTAAGCTTTAAGCAGCTATCACCTGCGACAAACAACCAGTTAAAAACTTTTCACAATTTATCAGCCAGACTACCGGTCAAGCATTCTTCTCTATTCGTAATATTGGCCTCCTATGCATAGATGGCCTTGCTACAGGTTGTTTGTTAACGGCATGTGAAAATAAAAGCTTTTTTCTTTGTTATTCATCCTGATATTTTGCCGCCCATCTAACACCCATTCTGGAATGTGATCCGCAGAAAATTCCCAGAACTGTTCTCCTGGTTCAAAAACTTCCTGGGCTACAGAGAGTCCAGCCACATTGAGAGCTTTCCCAAGGAGAGGACCACCGAGGGCATGGCCATGGAGATTGACTACGCTTCCTGTAAGAGGTTGGGATCCAGCTACAGGGCGCTACCCAAGAGCTACACACAGCCCAAGTGTACAGGGAGGACCCCACTGTGTAAAGAGGTGAGAGCAGCAGTTATTGACAGTAAAATGTTACCCTTCAAAGTCAACCAAATTGACATAGAGGATCAATACAAATCTGAGGAATTACTGAAATACATGTTTGTGTACAGGAAAAGTAAAGAGCAATGAAAATACAATTTTAAGTCACTTTTGCATGCATCATCCAGCCAGTAAAGTCGATCACAGGGGTTTAATTAGTTAGTACTGAGATATTGAAGCGTGGTTGTTGTTCAAGTGCTCATCTTGGCAAGTGAATCAAGTCGAGCAGAGCTAACAGTATGGTCCATTTCAGGTACTGAATGACACGTGGGTATCGTTCCCTTCGTGGTCGGAGGATTCTACCTTTGTCAGCTCCAAGAAGACCCAGTATGAAGAGCATATTTACAGATGCGAGGACGAGCGCTTTGAGGTGAGACTGTCCCCCTCTCATGGTAGTTGTATTCTAATAGTACAAACCAAAATATGCCTGAAGTGATGTACTGACATGTTCCATACTCTCCTTCCCCTTGCAGCTGGATGTGGTGCTGGAGACCAACCTGGCCACCATAAGAGCCCTGGAGGCGGTACAGAGGAGGCTGTCGCGCATGACGGCCGAGGAGCAGGTCAAGTTCCGGCTGGACAACACCATGGGCGGCTGCTCCGAGGTCATCCACCGCAAGGCCATCCAGAGGATATACGGCGACAAGGCCGCTGACATCATCGACGGGCTCAAGAGGAACCCGTCTGTGTCCGTCCCCATAGTACTCAAGAGGTGTGATATGAAGAGGTTATATGATGGGGAAATAAATGTAAATTTGAGAAATGTAAAGCGGTCTAAGCAAACAGCTTCCAGAAAACATGTTGCTTTTCCCATGTTAACCACAGTGTGTGTTCTGAATGGCCTCGTTTCAGGTTAAAGATGAAAGAGGAAGAGTGGAGGGAAGCCCAGAGAGGATTCAACAAGATCTGGAGGGAGCAAAATGAGAAGTACTACCTGAAGTCCCTGGACCACCAAGGCATCAACTTCAAGCAGAATGACACCAAGGTGTTCCGCTCAAAGAACTTGCTCAATGAGATTGAGACCATATACGATGAGGTAAGAGGCAGTGGTGTGTGTGTATATATACACACCACTTACTTGATCTGATCTATGTGTTAACGTCTCCCAGTATTGATTTAAAGGCATAAAAAAAGAAACTCTAGCCTGTGGTTTTTTTGCCTCCCTTTAGCGACAGGAGCAGGCTTCCGAGGACGCGGCCATCGTGCCTGGCGGGCCCCACATGACCCTGACCTACCAGGACAGCCAGATTCTGGAGGACGCCGCCGCGCTCATCATCCACCACGTCAAGAGGCAGGCCGGCATCCAGAAGGAGGACAAGTACAAGATCAAACAGGTCATCCACCACTTCATCCCGGACATGCTGTTCGCTCGGCGCGGGGAGCTGTCAGATGTGGAGGAAGAGGAAGACGATGAGGAGGAGGAGGAAGACGAAACCGGGCCAGATGAAGACGGGTCAAAGAAGCACAACGGATTGGCCGGCAGTGGCGGCTCCGCTAAGTCCAAGCTGCTCTACGGCAACACGGGGGCGCAGAAACTGCGTGGCCTAGACGACGCCTACAACCTCTACTACGTCAACAACAACTGGTACATCTTCCAGCGCCTGCACCAGATCCTCTGTTTGCGGTTGTTGCGCATTTACGGGCAGGCGGAGAGGCAGATCGAGGAGGACTGCAGGGAACGGGAGTGGGAGAGGGAGGTTCTGGGCGTCAAACGGGAAAAGAATGAGAATCCTGCCGTCCAGCTGAGACTGAAGGAGCCCAGTAAGTCCAGACATCCTTTGAAACCAAACTCCATTAAACTGTGTACCCACTGACCATTTTAAGGTTTAGATCAAAGGATCACCATTTGTTTTGCACCCTGTTTTTAAAAAATTCTATGGAGCAAATGTACTTTACCTTCATCATGCAATTTATATCGGCAAAGCTCTTCCTCTGAAAAAGTCTGGTCGGTCACATTGTTTTTAACTTTCATAGCTGCTCAAAAATATGACATGCACATGCAAACATCTCCAGGAGCATGTGTTTTTTGATAATGTCAATGGTTCCAACACAGGCCCTTGGGGTGCTCCAATTGCACATAGATTCCCTTCCTATCATTTATACCACAACCAGGGGGAGATTTTCCCTCCAAATGTTTTCCTAATCACTTAAATAGGCTAACCGGGATCGATTTCAACAATGTTTTGCCAATGTATGGCTCATTCATGCACAGGATACCATCTGTAATCAAAGCCACACAATCCTTACATTTTAATGCTTCAAATATTTCATGCATGTGAGCTTTGATCGTCTCTTTCATAGTGAACGGGCACTTGTGAAGCAACACGGATTACCTGTAAATGCTTAGTTATTTTGATAACTGTGAGAATAAATCTAATACATCGGTCAAATCGATGCATCAGATCAGAAGTTACAATCTAATGACAAATGAGGGTGAGACATTCGTTACATAAATAACAATAAAAAACATTTTAAAACTAAAAATATAAATTCCTTATAGCCCATAGTGTCATACTATGAGGTTGTTGCACACACTCTCTTCCTCTCATTTCAGTAGGTTATATTTTGCCATAATGATCTGATCACACTGTGCTACAAGGGATATACATTTAGTAGCCTACAAAAATCTTACCTGGGCCACGTTCAGTAGCCAAATGTTGCCGAAAAAATGCCACGAATAGTCCGTTGCATCCTTATTCTAATCTAGGCTACGTGTCAGAAAAGGCATGTTTGTTCCACATAGATTATATGTATCTGAACGTTTCAAAACGTTGCATCTTGCTGAACGTGCCCCTGATGGACAATATTGATTGGCAGGTGGAATGATGTCCAATGAGGTTGCAAGGTAAAAGTGGGAGGCGGGATCAGGGCACCAGAACAATTAACTGATACACACGTAACGTACACAATTTTCCAAGATCCGTTTTGGCTCGTGAACACTGCTTTCAAAAACGACTTGCTGAAATTATACAAAACCTCTGTAATATCACTTTAAATCCTCGCATTTACCTTTTACAGTGGACATTGAAGTGGAGGACTACTACTCTGCCTTCCTGGAGATGGTGCGGAACCTCCTGGACGGCAACATGGAGCCGACCCAGTACGAGGACTCCCTCAGGGAGATGTTCACCATCCATGCCTACACTGCCTTCACCATGGACAAGCTCATCCAGAGCATTGTCAGACAGGTCAGTACAGTCTTTTCCCTCCGTTAGGTTCCAGACGGCGAGAAAAAAGCAAACCTTGAGGAACATCTAGGCACCTTAGCACCAAAATTGTCGATTGAAATCCGTTGAGGCCAATCTCTTTCAGGCGGGGGGGGGGGGGGGCAGCAACAGGGCTAGATGCGGGCCCATCCTGCTTAAACAATGGTAACTTTGATGGCTGACTTAATGACTGTGTTCACACCTGGCGTTGTCTGTATCACCAGCTCCAGCACATTGTGAGTGATGAGCTCTGCGTGCGCGTGACAGACCTCTACCTGAGCCAGAGCACCAACAAGGCCACCGGCGGCGCTCTGTCCACCCAGGCCTCCAGAGCCACCGCCGAGGGGGCATACCAGCGCAAGGCGGAGCAGCTCATGTCCGACGAGAACTGCTTCAAGGTATAGCGTGTGTGGGTGGGGTGGATGACTGTCCCACCTGGGATGTTATGGTGTCTCAGCAAAATACTTTGAGTTGCATTTGAACTTTCATGTGTGCTCTCTCTCTCTGTCTAGCTCTCTGGCTTTCATTTTTCTCTTCTTATGTCCCCTTTCTCTCATTATGGTACGTTCTCTCTGACCTTTGCTGTCTGTCTTGTTGGTTGTCTCCTGGTTTGACTGGTTTGTTTGTGGTCCAGCTGATGTTTGTGAAGAGCCAAGGCAGCGTGACCCTGAGCCTGGAGCTGCTTGACACGGAGGAGGAGAACTCAGACGAACCCGCAGAGGTGTGTGTTAGTGTATATGGCAGGCGGGCCGGTGGTGACACCAGTCTAATGCATCGCCACATTACATTAGAACAGATTCAGATTAGTCAGATTCTTGTGTGGTGACGGTTGTTCCCTCCTGGTTCTTTAAACAGCGGTGGTCCGACTACGTGGGACGCTACCTGAACTCAGACTCTGCGTCTCCAGAGCTGCGTGAGCACCTGGCCCAAAAGCCTGTGTTCCTCCCCAGGTGAGGCCTCTGGCTGTGTCCCCCCCTGTCTGCACAGCTAAAAGCATCTACCCCCTAAAGGCTCGCTCTAAGACAGGCCATGGCACTGTTTCACAAGCCAAAACCAGCTGACAAAAACGGCTCATTTTGAGAAAAGTTCCAGGTCAGTGTTTTTTGCACAAACCAAACTTTCAGGGCTTTCTCCCCGTAGTCTCAAACTAAATGGGTCCCGAGTCTTATCCATGAAGCACTTGTTTCAAAAAGCTCTGCCAATAGTGATGAATACACACACCAGTTGAACTGTAAGTGCGCTAGGTCATTTTTGTGTTTGCTTTCCTCAGAAAGGTAGGCCTAAGTGCAACAAAATCAGATGTTTAGTAGAAATGCTGACAGTGCCTGTCTTGTTTTTGTTGGAGAAAATGTAATTGGCTGTCCACTCGAAAAGCAACTTGTTTCTCTCCCTTTCTGCCCCCCTGCCTTTATCTCACAAAGATTGCACTTTACCCTGCCGTCTTTTTAAATAGAGGGGACTAATTATTTATGCATTTATTCAGTCTCTTTTTTAAAAACGGGGCCCTTTTTATTTATGAATATTGCAATTTTTAGATTATATTAGTAGGCTAGTATTTATTTCAACTTTCCCACTCAACAGACTAGTCATCAAATCATTGGGTTAAAAAAAAAAGCATTTAGTTTGCTTTTTTTATTATGAGAATAAGGCTACAATAGCAGTTTGATATAAACTGAAAGGAGGAAAAAAAAAAGCCAAGAACATGAGTTTACTTTTCACAGTGCTAATGTATCTAAGGGAAGGAAGTATTTTTATACCATCGCGCATATATTAGTGTTCTGTTGTACAATAATTTTCTCTGTTGGAGGATAACCATTTGGTTGAGCAGACATTCTATATGTACAGTGTCTTTAATTGCATTGTCACGATGGCCATTTTTTTTGTTGTGGCATTGGTGAGAGGCTAAAGGCCCCTTTTGTCGGTCTAGAGAAAATGATTTATTTTTTATCAACCTTATCAGCTACCCTGTGTTTCCTGTAATTGTATTCATACGAAAAACATTCTGTATGTGACTTCTTCTAATCCCTGTTTAGATACATGTAAATGTTGTACCAATTGAGATTTGGGGTGTTCAGCATACTCCTATTATAATGTGTAAAACTATTTAAGGATACAGTGCACTCCCGTTGCAATCTTTTTGTTGTGGGTGAGGTTTTTATACGAGTTGACCAAGACTAGTGCTAATAACTCATGAAAACCTGGTCAAGCACAGCATCTGCAACACTTGTACAAAAGAGAGGGGCTTGTGAATAAAATGGTCTGAATTGTATGCTCAAATGTTGGTGTATTTCTTTCCAGACGTCTCTGAGCATTGCATGGAAGGGTGGTTGGGTCCTCTATTAAGCCCTGAGATGAGTGTTGCACATCAAGCCTGTCTGTCTTTGGTTTTCAGTGCTTGTTGCCATTTCTCTAAATGGCTGTCCATAATGTATCATATACATTTCAATGGGCTGGAAGGACCTATGCAAAACAGGACAAAAAATTGGCCTCAGTTCCCCCCCTCACTTTTTTTTACCCATTGCATATATTTGGTACTTGTCTTGACTGGATATGATTTATCAGTGCTCTCACCCACATTTAGTCTGTTTCTCATATTAAGAATATGAGAGGTTGGTACAAAAGTCAATAGGCATGATTCTCTTATTTTCCACCCAAACAAGTACCTTCAACAGCAGTGGCAACCAGCAGGTTTTCTTTTCAGTTAAATGTTATCCTCATTGCATGGTCATAACTGCTCTGTACATTGTCAGTGGAAGTACTGTATGTGCACATCAAAGTATCTTTCAACACATATCCTGGCTTGTTAACCCTTTTGGCGGCAATGTGAGAGAAAAAAAAAAAAAAAAGTGCCCTTTCTCCCATTCTATTGGAAATTGGCTACTCTAACGGCAATGTCTTTTAAGTGGCATTGACAAAATATGCTTCACGGTTTCAGTCCTCGCTCACCTCTACCCTGTGTGGTAAGTACACATTTAAACCTTTCATTAAAGCGGGGTGAATAATTGCATTTTTAATGCTTGCAAAATTAAATTTAAATCTGGATTCAATTTGATTGACCAAAATATTGTTTGCCAAGGATATTAAAGACTAACAAGAGAATCATCATATGAATGTCAAACGGAAGTGCACTGTACAGGAAGACTGCTGCTACTGCAATAGAGCTACCCTTCCCCTAATCATTTGTGTCCCAGTTCAACTCTTATTATTGGGTGAGTTGCTACGCGTGGGTTTATCAAGACAAGGCTTTACAGGGACGGCCCGCTCAAATTTCACACATTTTCTGATTTATTAGACTTGTTACAACTTGGAGTCAGAAATGGAAAACATTGGCCTAAATGACTGAGTATTTTGACCTCTAAATAGCATTAGCATTTGTCTGTTATTTTTGGGAACCATGTGTCCTGTCATTTAGCCATAAGTTAGACATCTTGTGCTCAACCAATGTTACAAATGGTATGGATGTAGTGCATTGCAGTCAAACTACTCTCGATTTGACCGAAATTTGCGTGAACTGTCCTTGTAAACTGAATTGCTATGTGGGTAGAGGGCACAAGTAAGCAAGGCGTCGTTACTGGCTCTGGTCTAATGCCAATCTCTCTCCTCTTCCAATCAGGAACCTCCGGCGGATACGTAAGTGCCAGAGAGGGTGGGAGCAGCTGCAGCAGGCGAAGGCGGCTACGGGGATATCGGAGAAGTCCCACAGCGCTGAGGACCTGAAGATGGAGTGCATGTTCAAGCTCAACTCGTACAAGATGGTGTACGTCTTCAAGTCGGAGGACTACATGTACAGACGCACTGCGTTGACCCGGGCTCACCAGGTAGGCAACACCACCAACCAACGTTCCCTCAAAAAAAAATTGTCACTGAGCAAATTTCAGGTCTGCTGAGTGCAAACTTGAACGTTGTGAAAATTCTGTGCAACTTCCAGTGCACGTTTACTGTGAACACTGAGTAGGTGACTGTGGCTTTTTCATCAAAAACAATGGATAGAATGGATCCCATAACATTTTAACATGGAAATAGCTGTTCTATCATTCAGCCTTCAGTAGCAGCCAATGTGTGTTCAATGTAGGCCTACATTCCATGAGACTTTTGAAAAAAACATGCAGGGCTTGACATTAACCTGTTTATACAATTGTCCTTCAGACAAGTAGGTGACTGAAAACGTTGTTGTTTGATGCAAGAAACCACTTTACAAAATAAAATGCGTTATTATTCCCATACCATTATTACAGAGAATCAGACAAATTATGCTACCCTCTGCCTATTGGCTACTTAGCTTATTCAAGCCTGTCTCAAAATACAACACTGCCTCTTTAAGACCAAATAAAAAGTATTTACTTGACTGGCTTTTCAAAGATGTCTAGAAATGTACACGTTTTGTGCTCTTGTAGGAAGCAATCACTCCCCTATTGAAGACTACAAATGATGTGTAACTGGACTAATAACTCACTAACTAGCAAAGGGTATGAACAAAATGTGCACACCTGGCTACATGCAGGGAATACTCTAGAACGGTGGTCACCAACCTTTTCTGAGCCAAGATCACTTTCTGAGTCTAAATGCAAGCCGAGATCTACCGCTCAGATTTATTTTTAGCAGGACTTAAAAAACGTAAGCCTATGCAACATTAACCAATGAAAAACAGGACTGTAGCAATGAGGTTTGTCCAGTAAGCTATATCACCGCATATTGGCTTTGCTTGAATTGCCCTGCCAATGCATTGTTGTTCGGGCCATTTAAAAAATATATACATTTCAAAATTTGAGGTAGGCTATATGACCACACCGCTAATAGATGCGTTGTTGTATTACTTGTGAGGCACAGCTGAGTGAACATACATTGAAATCATTTGCTTTTTATTGTACTGGGCTGATTGTGCCTGCATCTGATGGTCAGTCTCAGCGGAGGGAGAGAGCAGCAGACTGAGAGTCCACCTCAACATCCCTCCGCTCTCCCTTTCCTCCACTGCCTCTCAACATCCCTCTGCTCTCCCTTTCCTCCACTGCCTCTCAACATCCCTCTGCTCTCCCTTTCCTCCACTGCCTCTCAACATCCCTCTGCTCTCCCTTTCCTCCACTGCCTCTCAACATCCCTCTGCTCTCCCTTTCCTCCACTGCCTCTCAACATCCCTCTGCTCTCCCTTTCCTCCACTGCCACCTCAACATCCCTCTGCTCTCCCTTTCCTCCACTGCCTCTCAACATCCCTCTGCTCTCCCTTTCCTCCACTGCCTCTCAACATCCCTCTGCTCTCCCTTTCCTCCACTGCCTCTCAACATCCCTCTGCTCTCCCTTTCCTCCACTGCCTCTCAACATCCCTCTGCTCTCCCTTTCCTCCACTGCCTCTCAACATCCCTCTGCTCTCCCTTTCCTCCACTGCCTCTCAACATCCCTCTGCTCTCCCTTTCCTCCACTGCCTCTCAACATCCCTCTGCTCTCCCTTTCCTCCACTGCCTCTCAACATCCCTCTGCTCTCCCTTTCCTCCACTGCCACCTCAACATCCCTCTGCTCTCCCTTTCCTCCACTGCCTCTCAACATCCCTCTGCTCTCCCTTTCCTCCACTGCCTCTCAACATCCCTCTGCTCTCCCTTTCCTCCACTGCCTCTCAACATCCCTCTGCTCTCCCTTTCCTCCACTGCCTCTCAACATCCCTCTGCTCTCCCTTTCCTCCACTGCCTCTCAACATCCCTCTGCTCTCCCTTTCCTCCACTGCCTCTCAACATCCCTCTGCTCTCCCTTTCCTCCACTGCCTCTCAACATCCCTCTGCTCTCCCTTTCCTCCACTGCCTCTCAACATCCCTCTGCTCTCCCTTTCCTCCACTGCCTCTCAACATCCCTCTGCTCTCCCTTTCCTCCACTGCCACCTCAACATCCCTCTGCTCTCCCTTTCCTCCACTGCCTCTCAACATCCCTCTGCTCTCCCTTTCCTCCACTGCCTCTCAACATCCCTCTGCTCTCCCTTTCCTCCACTGCCTCTCAACATCCCTCTGCTCTCCCTTTCCTCCACTGCCTCTCAACATCCCTCTGCTCTCCCTTTCCTCCACTGCCTCTCAACATCCCTCTGCTCTCCCTTTCCTCCACTGCCTCTCAACATCCCTCCGCTCTCCCTTTCCTCCACTGCCTCTCAACATCCCTCTGCTCTCCCTTTCCTCCACTGCCTCTCAACATCCCTCTGCTCTCCCTTTCCTCCACTGACACTGACCAAAAAGGGACATCGTCTTCCAGCTGATGGCGAAACTCATAATGCGCACCGCATTATTTCTGTTCTCATGCACAAATTCATGTTGTTACTCCTATGAACAGAGAAAGTGAAATATTCCTCGACATTAAGAAAGACCCAAACTGGTAATAATAATAACACAAGCCTATAGATACACTTTCCTACTCATTCATTACTGCTGCAGTGCTTGTTGTAGCGCTGAGTGGAAATAGGAAGAACCCGCATTTTATGGCTGATAAAAGTGTTGAATACAAAGTGTAAGAACTTAAACATGAACTCACTCATAAAAGCAGCATCTCTTAGCTGTATTCGTTGACAGTCTCTCTCTAGTCATGGTTCTAAATGTTTTGAAATCTCACAGTATCAACTTTGCTGTAGCTTTATTTTATGCCTGCTACGTTACTGCAGACACGGTCATCTGAGCCATCCGATTGGCCAGCGGTAGGCCTATAGTGCACTTGATTTGCACTCCGGGCCCACCGGTAAGGCAGAGTTTGTACCTTCAGACACATGAAGCGGTTCAAAATGGCAACAGTTGGCTCGCAGGGCAGATGAATCGGGTGCCCCTACCGTGAACAGCCCGAGACCAATAAAATAAATGAGGAGCACAAGGCTTTATCGTTGTTTTTTTACAGAAATGTTTGGCGATCGACTAGGAATGCCTTGGAGATCCAACAGTCGATCGCCATCGACCGGTTGGTGACCACTGCTCTAGAAAGTTGAGTGAAGTTCAATCTCGTGCTTCTCTCTGTGGGTTGATATTTCTTCTGCACAGCAGTCCTGGGGGAGTTTAGAGGGGAACATTGCCACCAACTGCTCAGACATTGTTTAAATGACATTCAATGATATTGTATTACCTCACTGACTTTACCACTTGATGATATGTAGGAAATTGTTGAAAAATCTGTAAAGATATAGGAATATGTAAAGATATCCAAATATGTAAAGATAGTGTTTTCCATTAGGTTACAGACTCATTTTCAGCCAGCAACTTTTTCCACTAGGCTACTTTTTCATTTAAATGAACGATATGCATCTTCTAGCGATCTATTGGGGCTCCCGAGTGGCGCAGCGGTCTAAGGCACTGCATCTGTGCTTGAGGCGTCACTACAGACCCCCTGGTTCGATTCCAGGCTGTATCACAACCGGCCGTGATTGGGAGTCACATAAGGCGGCGCACAATTGGCCCAGCGTCGTCCGGGTTTGGCCGGTGTAGGCCGTCATTGTACATAAGAATTTGTTCTTAACTGACTTGCCTAGTTAAATAAAGGTAAAAAATATAAATTTATAGGATGTCAGTCTCAAAGCGAGCGTTGACAAGGAATCGCAGTCTGCTGTCTGTCTGGTACAATTTGTGTGCGCTGTGGTTGGTTGAAGTCAAATGTATTTACTCAGAGGAGGGACGGGAGAGCGCATGATGCTCGTGAATTGTGGTAACAATGAGTCGAAATCCACGACTTAGTCTAATTTGTTTTCTGGCACATTCATTTATTTTGTTTTGCGTGTTTCACATAGCCAGCCACGACTTGTGGTGTATAGTAGGATATTTACTGTGCATTGATTGACAACTGAACAGCAAGTGTTGACTACTTTATAAAAGGTGTCAAACTGACTGCTATATCCCTTTGCCATTAATAAATCATGCAACGTGGTTATATGTTCATGGCATCGCATCGGGACAAGAAAACCAAAGGGTTTCCTTTCCTAGGATGTCGGGGCTTGCCAGACAGTGACGCTAAAGTGAGTGGGTCTCGTCAGTCAGTGTAGCCTACCGAATCGCATCGGTGAGAGAGCCTTTCATTTGGCACCCTAATTTTGGTAGGCTTTTTGGCTATTATCTGTAGATAAATGATGAAAACATTGGATGAGGATGGTGAATCATCACTGCAGGAACAGTAGGTAGTGGAGCTCCTCATTCGGGTCTAAATATGATCATTAGGACCCTCACGGAATCCAGGCATTAAAACGGAATTCAACAATATTCTAAAATGTATTAACCTTAGTAGGGAATCAACTACATGTATCAAATTAATTAATTACCCCAAGTTTATCATAAGACATGAACATAATGCAGCATTGATTCGCATTTCCTGTAACTTTCTGAAGAGGCAAGGAGAATGCCCCTGTCTGTGTGTGTGCAGTCTACCACTTTGTGTAGCCGTTAGCGATTATGCTAATAAAAACAGTCTTCTGGTATATGGAAAGGCATACTCAAAAACCCACATTCTGAAATTGCATTTTTGTCCCGCCCAGTTTTATCATTGGAATGTGATACAAAACGAGGCAACAGTGTGCTTTAGGACCATGCGGACGCCTCTGAGCGGTCGGGTAGGCTGTTTGGAGTGTTTATCTGACAACAAAAAAAAAGTTATGTCCCCCCTCACTTCTAAAACTAAAGTTGCACCCCTGCTCTCAATTAAACGTTAACTACAAAGTAGCCTATGCTTACCTGGCAGAATGATATCATGATTATTTTTCATCTTTCCAGTGGGTATTTGTTTTGCAAACTCTACCATCACATGTGCGGTACAAAAACGCTGCTAAACAACTGGCTCTTGCTAGGTGCACACATGAATTAAAGGGTAACTACACCCACAAATCTACATTTCTCAGATTTTTCCCAGACATTGAGTGGTCCCCTGATGTAGTTTTAAGCATTGTTGAGGACTTATAGCATCCAATGTTGTTTTTCTATTTTAAAAAAAGTGTGGTTTTGAGAGCGAAAACCTGAAAAAACGAAACATTTTATTTTTCTAGATAATGTAGGCTATTTACTTCATTTTTCTGTTTTAATAAAATACATAATTTGAAGAACACAAACCGTGGCAATTCATATCTTGCAGTAAAACTGTAAATAAGACTTTAATCTCAAAAGAAGACAGGGTATATGTTAAAGGGTTTAATGTTCTCTTAGAAAATGATCCTGATCATATAGGCCTAGACGTAGACAATATCCAAAACAACTGACAATACACTGAATTCATACATGTTCAGTAATGTCTTTCTACAACACTTTTTTTCCAATTTGGGGGGGTAAACTCGATAAAGTATTCAATAATTTAGCTGTGTATTTCAGATGGAATCAAGGCATTAGAATGTACCATAGGCCACCTAAATAGAGTTCCTTCTGCGAAAAAAAAAGAAACATAATGGCCGCTTACTGACGTTTCAACCAACATAGTCTTGGTTAGAGTGCTGATATGATCGTGATGTGGGGTGTTCTGTGCAAAAAGCTTTCACTACAGCTAACCCCGTTGTCCCTCTTTTCCCCAGTCCCACCAGAGAGTCCACACTCGCCTGCACCGCCGCTTCCAAGGCTTGGTGGACACCTGGGCCAAGGAACACGTGACCAGCGACATGGCCACTGATACGCGCAAGTGGCTGATGGGAGAGCGTCGCGAGGGTCTGTTGCCGTGCACCACCACCCGGGATCCCCAGGTCCTCCATTACCTGAACATCAACAGATACCACGTGAAGTATCATGGCACCTCGTCAGGGGCACCTTAGCTCAACCGGGTGAAGAGATGATGGGAGGGTATTACTTATCGTCATTTTACTAAATCAGCGTGGCAGCAAATTGCTGGATTCCGGAAACTTCCGGAGATTACTTTAGATTTGTTTTTATAAGGACTTTTAAAATGGACCCTCCCTATTTTTGCAGCACAAAAAAAGCCAAATTTCTTAGGTGGCCACCGGCCAGTTGTCCATCAGTCCCCTAAACCCCCACCCACCCAGACAGCCTGTCTTATGTCACCTTTGAATACAGCAGAAAAGATATGCTGCGACCGAATATGCTATGACTGCAAGAAAGGAAGCAAGACGTGTCATTGTAGTTAAACAGCTATTGATCCTTGGCTGGACCGATCCTCAGACTGAAGGATACTGTTGAGAGCCACGCAGAAAGAGCACGCCATACAGAATGAAGCAATATACACCCATTGAAGTGGTTGAGGTGCACCACACATCCCGGTGTACAGAACTGCTAAGGGGAACCACAGAAGTCTCTCACAACCACTGTGAGTAGGAAGATTAGCATACAGGTATGGACTATGAACATGTATTTCATCCAGGCCACAAGATGGGTTTTGGATTTTGTATAATTGTATAGCCTGTGAATGTTTCTTTTTTCAGTGGTACAGGAATGTATGCCGTGTGTCCACAAACATCTCTGGCAACCATGGTGTAGATATTGGGCAGATAAATGCTAATATAGCAGGTTTTTCCCAGTCAGTCAAGTATAGTAACATCAGACTACCCACATACTGCTGATTTGTAAATAGCTTGTTGATAGTCGTCCTTTTTGTCAGAGATGTGCATTGATGTGTACCCTAACAAACTTAGTATAGACCTCGGTCAAACGTTGCTGAAGAGAAATAGCCTATATTGAAAATGCTAAAAATTTTAACAACTGTTTTTACCAAAGGAACTTTATTAGAGCCTTTTTCCTTTGTGTTCTGTTTTTTTCGTGTTATGTCATGTAAGCCTTCATTTAGCAAAATATAACTTTTTCATTGTCTTAAAATGTGACAATTTTATACAAAATGTTTCAAGACAGTATTGTCTATCTGGTTTTTCACTCAAGTCATTGGCACCAGTTCCCATTCGGAATTTCTGAACAATGAATGTAGCCTAGAAACTATTTACGCTTTCCCTGTACATAATGTAAACGGTTTGTTTCCCCTAGACCAATTCTCCATTTAATATATCCATCAGAATTTCTGGATCAGTCATGAAGTATGGAACAGCTAATCCCATAAATCCCATGTAATCTTATTGTGGTCATGATGATAGTTGCCATTTTGTAGCGGTCATGTTGTTGCGCGTTAAGATTCCCACTTGATCATAGTTTCCTCTCCAGGGCTAAAGTAGAGGGATCAGTCATGGCACCTCCACAGGACCAATCAGCCACATGCATCATCCCCATCTCAACTTTCTGCCAAATGTCACTTTAAAGATGACTCAGACTAAGACTCCTGAGTCCGTTTCTGATGCACAATCATGCTCCATTAAAACCAGTCCAGATGAGATGTAGTTCTGCCTCCTTTACAAGGTATTGATAATGTCTCAATATAAAAGAGAACGGTATTGGCCCCCAAACATAAACAGTACTGTTTTATAGTGGCATGTTGTACACTTTCAGAAGGTGAAGGTGTAGACACAAATACAATGATTTGTGAAATTGTATTATGATCCCCAAATCTGGTCCATGTCCATAATAAGATAAACATTGACAACCATATGAGTATATGTGAATGTATATCATTCAACCGCTACAGTTTTATCATCAACAACCAAGCAACAAGCACACTGCATTTGACAAGCTATTAGTTTATATTTTTTTCAAATACAGAAGATAAATGTTTTTCTTTTTTGTTGTTGAGAAATACTGTCCCCAGAAAAGTTGAGCCTCTAGTTTTTTAGGGTTGGTGGTAATACTTCACTTTTCCCATAGTGTTCCATCATCATTGTATACAGTGGGGGAAAAAAGTATTTAGTCAGCCACCAATTGTGCAAGTTCTCCCACTTAAAAAGATGAGAGAGGCCTGTAATTTTCATCATAGGTACACGTCAACTATGACAGACAAAATGAGATTTTTTTTAAATGAATTTATTTGCTAATTATGGTGGAAAATAAGTATTTGGTCAATAACAAATGTTTCTCAATGCTTTGTTATATACCCTTTGTTGGCAATGACACAGGTCAAATGTTTTCTGTAAGTCTTCACAAGGTTTTCACACACTGTTGCTGGTATTTTGGCCCATTCCTCCATGCAGATCTCCTCTAGAGCAGTGATGTTTTGGGGCTGTCGCTGGGCAACACAGACTTTCAACTCCCTCCAAAGATTTTCTATGGGGTTGAGATCTGGAGACTGGCTAGGCCACTCCAGGAC
Organism: Coregonus lavaretus; assembly: GCF_964263955.1. Classification (NCBI taxonomy): domain Eukaryota; kingdom Metazoa; phylum Chordata; class Actinopteri; order Salmoniformes; family Salmonidae; genus Coregonus; species Coregonus lavaretus. The sequence continues at coordinate 29,948,010 of NC_140024.1, forward strand.
CTTGAAATGCTTCTTACGAAGCCACTCCTTCGTTGCCCGGGCGGTGTGTTTGAGATCATTGTCATGCTGAAAGACCCAGCCACGTTTCATCTTCAATGCCCTTGCTGATGGAAGGAGGTTTTCACTCAAAATCTCACGATACATGGCCCCATTCATTCTTTCCTTTACACGGATCAGTCGTCCTGGTCCCTTTGCAGAAAAACTGCCCCAAAGGATGATGTTTCCACCCCCATGCTTCACAGTAGGTATGGTGTTCTTTGAATGCAACTCAGCATTCTTTGTCCTCCAAACACAACGAGTTGAGTTTTTACCAAAAAGTTCTATTTTGGTTTCATCTGACCATATGACATTCTCCCAATCCTCTTCTGGATCATCCAAATGCACTCTAGCAAACTTCAGACGGGCCTGGACATGTACTGGCTTAAGCAGGGGGACATGTCTGGCACTGCAGGATTTGAGTCCCTGGCGGCGTAGTGTGTTACTAATGGTAGGCTTTGTTACTTTGGTCCCAGCTCTCTGCAGGTCATTCACTAGGTCCCCCCGTGTGGTTCTGGGATTTTTGCTCACCGTTCTTGTGATCATTTTGACCCCACGGGGTGAGATCTTGCGTGGAGCCCCAGATCGAGGGAGATTATCAGTGGTCTTGTATGTCTTCCATTTCCTAATAATTGCTCCCCCAGTTGATTTCTTCAAACCAAGCTGCTTACCTATTGCAGATTCAGTCTTCCCAGCCTGGTGCAGGTCTACAATTTTGTTTCTGGTGTCCTTTGACAGCTCTTTGGTCTTGGCCATAGTGGAGTTTGGAGTGTGACTGTTTGAGGTTGTGGACAGGTGTCTTCTATACTGATAACAAGTTCAAACAGGTGCCATTAATACAGGTAAAGAGTGGAGGACAGAGGAGCCTCTTAAAGAAGAAGTTACAGGTCTGTGAGAGCCAGAAATCTTGCTTGTTTGTAGGTGACCAAATACTTATTTTCCACCATAATTTGCAAATAAATTCATAAAGAATCCTACAATGTGATTTTCTGGATTTTTTGTCTGGATTCTCTCTCAATTTGTCTGTCATAGTTGACGTGTACCTATGATGAAATTACAGGCCTCTCATCTTTTTAAGTGGGAGAACTTGCACAATTGGTGGCTGACCTAAATACTTGTTTTCCCCACTGTATGAATTTGAGTTTCATTTTGTCTAACCACATGTTGCACCACTCGGTACCTCTTCACCCCTGACCAGAACCTTCTCATCCGGTTCTGTTTCTGTCCAGCAAAGCCTGTAGATTCTGGATGTTAATTCTGATCTTACATGAGAAACTGGGCATTCCGATTTACATGAAAAGATTTAAACAACAAAGACACTTTGGATATGGACATCAACCAGAGCATGAATGATACTCAGATCCACCTGACTGACGTATCGCTCCTACACTACCAATGGAACCATCTCCTGGAATATATTGACGCAGCTACAGCAGGCAATACTTTGAGGGGGGTTGTAAGTCGTGGGAGTGTGTGTGAAGTTGAACTGCCACCAATTTATCTGGAAGGAGGACATTTTAACAACCCAAACAGGAAAAGTTTCCCCATCAACATTTGTCCCAACAAGGCTACTCTGTCAGTGCTGTAACCAGCTAAAGACAATCTTTGGACTGTTTCTATCTTTGGACTGATTTTCATTTTTCTATTTACTGTGTTGAACATGGAGTACAGGAGGACTACCGGGCAGCTGAATTGTACATACAAACTACAAAGACTACATTTGTAGTCCATTTTCTGTGTCCCTTTGTCACCTCTTCTTTGACTTCTATGATGTTGTGTAGTAATGGTGTTTGGCATTAAACTCTCATTTGAATAGACTGAAGCCTTGTCCGTAGTTTCCTTTTAATCCTCTAGGTGGCGTTCAAGTTGCTTGAACACGAGAAATATGGTCTGCATCTGTTTTGATTGGTCAAATCTGATGCCCGTTTCTGCATCCTGGCTGTGGCATTTCTGCATATTAAAGCGATAGGTCACCTAAACTTACAATTAAGTTTAATAATTTTCCTACCTGATGTTTGTCTTGATACAAGCAGATGTTTCTTTAGACATTTCTTTGTCACCAGACAAATTATACAAATGTTGAAATAAATTATACGTATATTGTCTTGCTCTTTTATTGACAATACTGACAAAACACTGTAAATACAAAAAGGAGGATGGATGATGAAAAACATTTGTTTTATTAAAGAGGCAGTTGGCGTGAGAAACAATGTTGTCTAGATACAATTGCGTGTTTGGTCTAGTTACATGAAGCATGGTAAATCTCTAGTGTCTGTTTAATCTGATATATGATGCTATGTTAGGAAATATTGATCTGAAAGTGCAGCTGTACCAAGGAGGGTGCAGCCCATTATGATGGTCCTGGTCGGTCCTGATGCTACGTTCTATTTAATTTCTCGTACGTAAATCCGTGTGCAAACCACGTCGTCTGCCCCAAAGGTCTGAAAAAGAAGGGAGAGGGAAAAACACTCCAATTATCTCAACACAAGTGTTTCTTGCTGTTGTAGATCAGTGTTTGAACCTTCAGATAAGAACACAGGACGATTTTATGTTAATCTCAAATACGACAACTGGTGTCCAGAAGTGGGATAAAAAAAATATTTATTGTTCAAACTCTCATTGTGACAGAATGGAAGACTGCTTTAGCACACAACTGGCTGAGATTTCCTGTCCAAAGACTTTAGTCATTTTGGCACGTGGCAGCTGCTACAGTATCAGTGAATGAATGGGGGGAAATGATAGAGCTGTGTGGGTGGCGGAGGCGCATCGAGCCCCAAAGATTTATGGTACTTTCAGAGGTGCAGCAAGACTGCAACCGAACTTGTGTCAGCACCACAGATCATCATTACCCCAGCACCCAGGGAGGGAGGGAGGAAAGTAAGTATCATTCGGGTTTAAAGAATGGCGTTAAGATGGGGCCATCTGCCGTGTGCAGCGAGTGTCCAGGGAGACATTAACGTGTGATGCGTCAGGGACCATTGGCGTTTTCCAACACAACATGATCAATGAGGCACATTATTGCGAGCAGGAGCAGGCAGACAGCCAGTAGCATTTAACCCCCCTCCACACACACACCTCTCTGGCGGTAAAGGCCTGCACTGGAGAAGGAAAAGCCCCCCTCTTACCTAGGGGATACTCTTCAGTACAACAGCAGGGTAGATAAGAGTTCAGTGTGTCAGTCACGAACACATGCAGTATCAGAATAACTGAAGGCACATTCCCTGCTGCCCGTCCTATTAAACTAAACTAGCCCCCCGAGATTTCGCCAAGCTAATGAACCCATCCTGGACTCCATCCGTCTTACATCACTGGATACAGTAAAGCCAGAACATACGGTCTTCATTACTTTCTTTCCCCCAACAACCCTCTCCTCCCCTCCATCCCTCCTCCCCCCCTCCAACACTCTCCTCTCCTCCATCCCTCTCCTCTCCTCCATCCCTCTCCTCCCCTCCATCCCTCTCCTCCCCTCCATCCCTCTCCTCCCCTCCATCCCTCCTTCCCCCCTCATTGAAAGCTTAATTTCTTCATCTGCTCATAGATGCTTTGACGTGAGCCACCTGCATTTCCGTTTTACTGGCCAGGTCCAGATTCCTTTGTCACCGGAAGGAGAGCAGGCTTGTTTTAGTGGAGGATGAGGTGCTGCCCATTAGCTCCCTGGAGTTAATAAACAAATTGTTCACGGGTGACGTAGTCTGAAATGTAGATCCATTGATGATGGAAAAAACTCTAACTTAGCCTGTGAGTACAACATTCTGGAGGTATGTGGGGGATCAACCTTTCAAGAGGTTTGTGTTTCGATTTGTGGGACCTGGGAAGAAGTGTATCGTGGCACCTTGTTTGTCATCAATAGGTTTTGCCGCATATGGATGGGCAGATGCAGTGCATTGGTGGCTTTCTCCATATTGCGGTAATTCAATAAGAAAAAGTCATGGTTCCCACCTTTGAGACCCTACCAAGTTGAGCATTTGTTGACAACACCACGCCATAGCGAAAAGTCTTTTCCTCCACAGTAAAACACAAGATGATGTGTGCCTAGCGGGAAATATGTTTGACTTTTTAAAAAACACACGTGTCTCACTGACCTCTCCCTCTTTACCAATATTGGCCCAAAATCTGAGCCAACCTCATGATCCCATCTTTAAACAATCAGACAGTTGTCCAACAACAGCCTCACAGACCTATCATATGGCTTATCGGTTCAATATGCACAGAACTACAAACCCTTGAGTTGAAACACACACATTTCATGTTTGCTCAAAGCATCTCCTGTTGCAAAGTCCAAGCATGCTATCCAGAAATGAGTCCCTTACTTAGAGGTTTTCCCCTTGATTTCCCTCTGGGCTTTGTACGAGTCAATAAAGAGGTTATCCTCATCACTTATAAACTGGAATCTAAGGTTATTGGTGCCATTTATTGTTGTCAATCTGGTCTATAAAATTAAAACAGGCCAGAAGTTTACAGAAAGCACATTTTTCTTTTTAATATGAAAGTCAGTGTCGTGAAGTCATCAAGAAGTGTTTTGGACGGATGTAAGGACCTGGTATGTGAGGAGCTTAACAACAAACGTATGTTTGTGCAGTATAATATCAGCCAGTAGCAATACATCAAAGAGAAAGCTTTGAAATCCCTTAGGAACCCTTTCAGAAGTGTTCATAACAGTGACAATAGTTTCTGAGTTGGGCTGTGCAGAGCTAAATTCATCATATGGAGTGCTCTGGTGGAAAAGCTTATCTTAGCTTTGACATCAAGCGTCTGTTTGAATTTACAGTATAATCTCTTGGGGCATAGTATGAGTTGCAGGCCTACTCTCTTTTGGGTTCAGAATGAAGTGTTATCACTAACAGTGTGGGGTACCAGTGCACCAAGTCTGGAACCAACAGGACGCCGCTTCTACCCCCAAGCCAATCGACTGCTAAATAGCTAATCGAATGGCTACCCAGACTACCTGCATTGACCCATTTGTTATGTTTTGCACCAACTCTCTTGCACTGACTCTATGCACACACACTGGACTCTATCACACACTCACACATACTTACACTGACACCCCAACACACACATACACATACACACACACTTTCACACTCACCACATACAGTGAGGGAAAAAAGTATTTGATCCCCTGCTGATTTTGTACGTTTGCCCACTGACAAAGACATGATTAGTCTATAATTTTAATGGTAGGTTTATTTGAACAGTGAGAGACAGAATAACAACAACAAAATCCAGAAAAACGCATGTCAAAAATTTTATGAATTGATTTGCATTTTAATGATGGAAATAAGTATTTGACCCCTCTGCAAAACATGACTTAGTACTTGGTGGCAAAACCCTTGTTGGCAATCACAGAGGTCAGACATTTCTTGTAGTTGGCCACCAGGTTTGCACACATCTCAGGAGGGATTTTGTCCCACTCCTCTTCGCAGATCTTCTCCAAGTCATTAAGGTTTCGAGGCTGACGTTTGGCAACTCGAACCTTCAGCTCCCTCCACAGATTTTCTATGGGATTAAGGTCTGGAGACTGGCTAGGCCACTCCAGGACCTTAATGTGCTTCTTCTTGAGCCACTCCTTTGTTGCCTTGGCTGTGTGTTTTGGGTCATTGTCATGCTGGAATACCAATCCACGACCCATTTTCAATGCCCTGACTGAGGGAAGGAGGTTCTCACCCAAGATTTGACGGTACATGGCCCTGTCTATCGTCCCTTTGATGCGGTGAAGTTGTCCTGTCCCCTTAGCAGAAAAACACCCCCAAAGCATAATGTTTCCACCTCCATGTTTGACAGTGGGGATGGTGTTCTTGGGGTCATAGGCAGCATTCCTCCTCCTCCAAACACAGCGAGTTGAGTTGATGCCAAAGAGCTCGATTTTAGTCTCATCTGACCACAACACTTTCACCCAGTTCTCCTCTGAATCATTCAGATGTTCATTGGCAAACTTCAGACGGGCCTGTATATGTGCTTTCTTGAGCAGGGGGATCTTGCGGGCGCTGCAGGATTTCAGTCCTTCACGGCGTAGTGTGTTACCAATTGTTTTCTTGGTGACTATGGTCCCAGCTGCCTTGAGATCATTGACAAGATCCTCCTGTGTAGTTCTGGGCTGATTCCTCACCGTTCTCATGATCATTGCAACTCCACGAGGTGAGATCTTGCATGGAGCCCCAGGCCGAGGGAGATTGACAGTTCTTTTGTGTTTCTTCCATTTGCGAATAATCGCACCAACTGTTGTCACCTTCTCACCAAGCTGCTTGGCTATGGTCTTGTAGACCATTCCAGCCTTGTGTAGGTCTACAATCTTGTCCCTGACATCCTTGGAGAGCTCTTTGGTCTTGGCCATGGTGGAGAGTTTGGAATCTGATTGATTGATTGCTTCTGTGGACAGGTGTCTTTTATGCAGGTAACAAACTGAGATTAGGAGCACTCCCTTTAAGAGTGTGCTCCTAATCTCAGCTCGTTACCTGTATAAAAGACACCTGGGAGCCAGAAATCTTTCTGATTGAGAGGGGGTCAAATACGTATTTCCCTCATTAAAATGCAAATCAATTTATAACATTTTTGACATGCATTTTTCTGGATTTTTTGTTGTTATTCTGTCTCTCACTGTTCAAATAAACCTACCATTAAAATCTACACCTGTTTACGAAGCATGTGACAAATAATATTTGATCTGTATACATTCTAACATGAACGTCATAAAACTAATTTGATAGACAAATTTGAGATCTTTGAATGAATTCTTTGTGAAAGGAACAATCTATATTTTCAGTATACAAATAGATCAAACTGAGGGGGGCCTGACATGACAGCCTTGCCTACTACCTTTCTCTAGTCCCAAACTTGTTGGTATTGATCCTCACCAGTATGAGTTCATCTCCCCTCAGCTCTCTGGTCCAGAAGGTTCTTGGGCCGTTGCCATCCAGGAGAGTCTGCCTGCAGTACATTTTGCTCTCAGTCTCCCATGTGACCAGGCTCTGTTGATAGGATGCAAATGAAGAGGGTCCATGTCAATACAGCCATGTACTTTCCTGTCCTGGCCATCTTTACCTTTACATTGTATAGGGGCAGACTACCTTTACATTGTATGTGGGCAGAACACCTTTACATTGTATGGGGGCAGACTACCTTTACATTGTATAGGGGCAAAGACTACCTTTACATTGTATGGGGGCAGAGACTACCTTTACATTGTATAGGGGCAGACTACCTTTACATGGTATGGGGGAAGAGACTACCTTTACATTGTATAGGGGCAGATTACCTTTACATGGTATGGGGGCAGAGACTACCTTTACATTGTATGGGGGCACACTACCTTTACATTGTATAGGGGCAGAGACTACCTTTACATTGTATGGGGGCAGAGACTATCTTTACATTGTATGGGGGCAGACCACCTTTACATTGTATAGGGGCAGAGACTACCTTTACATTGTATGAGGGTAGACTACCTTTACATTGTATAGGGGCAAAGACTACCTTTACATTGTATAAGGGTAGAGACATTACCTTTACATTGTATAGGGGCAGAGACTACCTTTACATTGTATAAGGGCAGACACTCCCTTTACATTGTATTGGGGCAGAGACACTCCCTTTACATTGTATTGGGGCAGACTCAGAGACTTTACCTTGCACTTCCTGCCATCTACTGTCTCCTCGTTGAACTCCTGGCCAATGAGGAAGTTGATCTCGGTGGTGCGCACGGTGGTGGAGGTCTTGATGTAGAACTGCTCATCATTCTGCCTGATCTCCACGTGAGGTTTGGACGCCGCGGCGCCAGCGACCTTCCTCAACATAGCATTGACGCCTGTGGGCAAATAACACCTGTCATTACGCTTACTTTAACGGTCATAAGCGCTGCATAACCAATTGCATGTCAGAATGTGTCATTGATCAGTTTTAACTTTGTCAGGTTACGGCAACTGACTGGACACAACCATGACATGCCACTGGGTTGAACCCATGGTGACAATACGGCTTCACAGGGCTACCGTTTGACTTTTACTGACATCTGGTATGTCATGTTAGCAGATTTCATAAGATCCTCATCTCCCATTTCTTTAATTCAAGGATGAGTACAGTTAAATTTCTGTCTCCTCCTGGCGCCATTAATAGGAGAAGGAAAACAATCATGAATTCCACTTGCAAAGGTGTATGTGGTGCTTATTTACAAGAGGAATGAATAGTGGCAGTGTTACCTATTTGTGGCAAAGTCATGGTAGACTGGAAGTTATTGGAGTGAGAGAAGATATCAATAGTGCGCTGTAGGTATTCAGGTTTTTATATACAGAGTTCTCAAGGCAAGCAACCGCAAATGAGATGGTTATCAGCAGATGTTGCAAATATGGGGGGACGCTATGACAAGGTGATGAAAACAAGGAATGCTGGAGTCATTAGCTTTGTTTAGCTCTCCTGCAGACTGATGGATTCCTCCGAGAAAATTTTGTGGAGCTAGTTGGCTCTTCTGTCCCAGTGTTACAGTACAAACAGTTGGATGAGAAAATGTCTGGCTGTTTCCATTCATTCCCAACATGCATATGTTTTCCGAGCTGCTCTCTCTCTCTTTCTCAAATACTGTATCCTTCAGTACTATGAGTCTGATTGCTCTCATTTAAATTACAATCTGTGTACTTGCGTTTCCCAGAGGAGAGGTCAATCATTCCTCCTTTTTCCTCCTCTCATCTCTTTGTTCCACGATGAAAAAACAAAACAATGGCAAAGTTCTGTCCAAGCCAATATCTAGACCTCAGATTAAGTGAGATCTCAGTGCAGTCACAGGAGACGTATTTGAGAAAACAAACACAGTGAATTGTCTCATCTGTTCCACAGCAGCTGGGCTCAACTGTGCAGCATTGGGCTGATCCACCCACACTGCTTTCACTGGAAATAGGACTATTCTAAGGCAGGAAGCTACACGCAAGATCAAGCTTACATGCAATAAGTGATTTGTAATATGTATTACATGTGCACCTGGTGTACATTTTCTATTATGTTTTATACATGCCCAACTCCATTTTTTTGTATATATATGTTTTTGAAAACTGATGTGAAAATGACTTTCGGGAATATCAACCCACGACAACATAAAATGCAGCTCAAATGAACAAGGTACATGGCAAAAATACATGATGGAATTATCCTAAAACTGAGGATATATGCAAAACTCAAAGATGATCAAGATGTGTCACACCCTGTGGCCTTTCCCAATAATTGTTTTCTCAAATATTTCCCCAAATAATAGATCACAGATCAAAATAATGATGGGTTTGGTGGTGAGACACAATAGGGAAACAACAGTTAGGATTTTGAAGTATTTATTCTATCAAATAGCTCTTAATGATAGCAGGTAAGAACTATAGATGTCTTACCAAGGGCTTTGAGTAGTTCGTCAAAATTCTCACTGCTTCTCATTTTCCAAGTGCCTGCGAAATTGGTCATTTTCTTGGGAAGGCTCGGCGTGTACCGGTCTCTCTCTGCCTCTTGATATGCTCTGTCTCCTCTGTTTCTCCTCAGTTCCCTGTCCCACTATCCCTCCCCTACACTCTCCCTTTCACCCTCCCTCCTTTTCTCTCTCTCTCTGTAATAACCCATCACAGCATGCTCCTCTCTCTCTCTCAAGTCCTGAAAGAGAGTCAGTGAAATGTCCTCCTCTTAATGACCATTGTAAATGACAGATGGACAGGGGTTCAGGTGGTCCAGTTTCAAGCCTGCAAAATAAATAGGACAAATAGGGCATTTAAATGGAACAACTCCATAGAAGAGAACCATGGATGTCACCATCACAGCAATACAATAATGTGTTGAATGCAATTATGGTTTCCAATATAAACCAATATTGTAGTTGGGATAAGATCTAAGATCTTTCTTCGATAAACGATGGGAGTCAATGTCCATCTAAAGATGGGATTCCTAGGGAACCGTCTCTTTGAGGGTGGATATAGACGTTCATCCCATTGACAAGCCCTCTCTCTCCCTGGCTACAGCTAAGGATCAGACTAAACATGCATTCAATTCATCCCAAGCAAGAAACTCACTGAAACAGCCCCCCAACACAGAATGAGAGGCCCCGATAGCTTCACTCACACCCCCTCCCATCACGTCTGATTTGTTCTCTTTCTGATGGCTCTTCATCAATCTCTTTGACAAAGTGGCTTCCAGACAGCGGTGGATAATTAATGTATAGAGCAGAGCAGGGAGCACTCTGTCATCCCTCCAGGAAGTGTCGCGTTAAAAAGGCTCCCATCTAGTTCCCTATGCATGCTCGTCCACCACAGTTTGTCTCATCAATCAATAGATTTGTCTTTAGTCTTTGGGTGGTGTTTTTCTTTGAACACACAGAGAGCGGTAGGGGAAAGAAAAACAGAGATGGTTTGATTTTGTGTTAAGCGTTGAATGAATGATCCTTTCACGAGGTTCGTGATGCAGCTTTGTTTTAGTTTTTTTAGTGAGTGAACTTATTTCATTATTACTATCATGCTGTGAGGGGAAAAATACACATTAAAGGGATAGTTAACTGATTTTCCATTCTTTGATAAACATTTTCTAACTTTGAAAGTACTCTGCTGGTCGTGACGAGACAATCCATAGACATTTGAATGACAAAATATATTTTTTAAATGTATGGGTGACAGTTTAGTCAAGATGTTCATCCCCTCTGAAATCTGTATCACTTTCATATCTGCCTCACTGTTACAGATACGCTAGCCATGTTGCACACTTTGGACTATGAAGTAGTTAACCACACTCTTAAAAAAAGAAAAAAGGTTAAGAACCCAAAAGGGTTATATCACTTGCTTCACCTTTAGGGGCGCAATAGAACCCTTTTTGGTTCTATATAGAACCTTTTTTTCCCTAAGACTGTATATTGGATTTAAACGAAATGGACCCTATCCATCTCACCGACCAACTAGCAACAAAGATACATGACCTTGTGTGTCAGAACGTCACCTCCAAATAGACATGCTAAGGCCCCCCAGTCATAAGAACATCTAGGAGACATTAGCCATTCAGAGCAGTGAATCGCATTGTCCTCTCCCAAAATGTCTGCTAGCCCAACGTGGACCCTTTCAAAACCCTGGGGCTTTTTCTACGGACTCCTAAAGGACTATCTTAAAGACCCCCTCCATCATTCTCTTAATGGTAATTTCTCATGCGTAACCTTAGTCATGGCAGAACAACGCAAGGTGAGTGGCATCCAATCGGGATGTTGTAATTACCCAAGTTAGTGAAACACTGCCACATAAAACCATCAAAGAAACTTGGGTCGTATTCATTAATGCAAGTAGTCTCTCCATATTTCTGTCCTTTTTCCTTCCATTTGGTTTCAAGTGAATGTCCATTATGTTGGAGCCATGTGATGTGACCATAGCTGATGTTTTAAACGAGCCACTCGGCTGTCACTGTGTAGACAACAGAACACACTTTGTTAAACAGCAAGCCTGTGTGCTACCTGGATTCCTTTTTTATAGTTTTTCTGATAAAGTTGGATATTAACATTCCAGGCAGTAGCCTATATATTTTGAATGTGCTTGCTTATTGCCTTCTTTGAAGTCCGATGACAGTCCCTACTCACCCTAGGGGGGTATGGATTTACAAAACAAGCCTCTAAAGAGGGTAGCCTTATTTCCCATATGAAGTGCCCTTTCCAATACATTTTTTATTTTTTTTGTCATTTAGCAGACGCTCTTATCCAGAGCGACTTACATGAGCAATTAGGGTTAAGTGCCTTGCTCAAGGGCACATCGACAGATTTTTCACCTAGTCGGCTCGGGGATTAGAACCAGTGACCTTTCGATTACTGGCACAACGCTCTTAACCACCTGCCGTCCAATACATGACAGAGTATTTGAGACAGAAATACTAATGTACATTTGACATTTTAGTCATTTAGCAGACGCTCTTATCCAGAGCGACTTACAGTTAGTGAGTGCATAAATTTTTTCATACTGGCCCCCGTGGGAATCGAACCCACAACCCTGGCGTTGCAAGCGCCATGCTCTACCAACTGAGCTACAGGAGGCCTACAATGTACATAAATTAACCTAGAAGGCAAGATCTAAACTACACTGAACAAAAATATAAACGCAACATGTAAAGTGTTGGTCCAATGTTTCATGAGCTGAAATAAAATATCCCAGAAATGTTTCATACACACAAAAAGTGTATTTCTTTAAAATGTTGTGCACAAATTTCTTTACATCCCTGTTACGGAGCATTTCTCCTTTGCCAAGATAATCAATCCACCTGACAGGTGTGTCATATCAAGAAGCTGATTAAACAGCATGATCATTACAATAAAAGGCCACTCTAAAATGTGCCGTTTTGTCACACAACACAATGCCACAGATGTCTCTAGTTTTGAGGGAGCGCGCAATTGGCATGCTGACTGCAGGAATGTCCACCAGAGCTGTTGCCAGATAATTTAATGTTAATTTCTCTACCATAAGCCTCCAACATCGTTTTAGAGAATTTGGCAGTATCTCCAATTGGCCTCCATAGATTAGGGCCTTATGAATTTATTTCAATTGATTGATTTCCTTATATGAACTGTAACTCAGTAAAATCTTTGAAATTGTTGAGTTTATATTTTTCTTCAGTATAGTTTGAACCTTTGCTTTGCTATTGTCCAGAGAAATATGAATGTGAAAATCTTTTTTCAATAAATAACATCAGAACATTTTCTTTTAAGACAATAATATTGAGAAATTCAAAGAAATGTACATTGTGCAACTACACGTTTGAGCTGGAAGTGATGAAGTTAATACACAGATTACACTCAGAGGTTTACTACCACAATACACAAAGTGACATGCCTTGTCTTGTTCTCTGCCTGGAGTCCTCATCTCACATCACTTCCTTTAAAGAGCAGTTTACTGCTGGTCCTGCACACTAAAAACAAATCCCTCCCAAAGTACCAGCCCTGAAACCATCAAAAAATTAATTTACTGAATATTTTAAAACTACAACAGTTAGCATTTCACAATTGGCCAACAACCTTGATTGTTCAGTACAATATTAGTTGAATATTGCTAATATTGTCACAGCAGCAATGCTAAATACCAGGGTTCAAACTATTGAATACTGGAGTTGAGGTGAAGACATTAATTGGAAACAATGTGCTTTAACAGTATAATTTACAGCATCACGTCTTTTTTTATTCACAATAAGATGGCTGCCCTAAACACAGCACAGTTACATGTACTACTAATATCATCATTTTATCATTTAAATCTACCCTCCATAGCCTGGATTTCTGTTAAATAGTGTGACTCTACCAACTTCTTTATTTTGTACTCGGAGTAACCTTGTCCGACCCCAGGCTCAATTGCTAGAGAGCTGGCTGGGTGGACGAGATTAGGTTGGCAGGACTAAAGGGGAGGGTCTTCGCAAGTGCAAAGTCAAAGAAGAGGAACATGTGCCCTAATTGGTTGTTTTGTCATGTGTGTTTGAGCTGAAATTGTGTATGCAATTTGCTGTTGCTACCTCCTAGGACTAAACCTGATAAAGGCTAGAGGGCAGCTTTAAACAGATTTAAGTTGATCTATCCTATTACTAAGACAGTAGAAATACATTAGGAGTGATGGATCAGTTCAGTGTTTATGCCTGTTGAAAAACAAATGACAACGAATCCCTGAAGGAACCAACTAGTGCTGAGCGATTAGTGCTTTTTGAGGTCGGTTCAATAATAAAAAAATCTATGCATTATGTGTGTTGAATGCTTTACCACAGAATAAAACAATTAAAAGTCCCATGATGGTAGTGACTGCCCATTACTGCTTATCACGTATTAACCATCATTTATTCACATTACTTTAATGAAATATTTCAGTTGTTGTGTATATTTCATTTGTTTTATTTGATGACTTTATTATTTCATTCCAAGTAATCTCATCTCTATAGAGCTGCTGCCTATGCTGTCTGACTAAATCACTATTTCAGTAGTTCTTCAAAGTAAATAAGGCATACTTTTATGACTGCTGAATACCAACTATAAATCTTAGATGATGTATTTCCAGGTAGATGCCTCACTACGCAACTGCTCTCTATTCCTCCCAATCACGTTCTTCTGTCTCTTCTCTCCCTCTCACACCGGACAAGTAGGCGCGCAATGGATTATGGTCACTGTAGTTAATTACCATGTTTTCTGCGCTAAACTATGTAGAATATTGGCCTGTTGGATACTGCAAAAATCGCACAGTTTGGGCTTGATCTGATTTATCTCTAGAGAAACTGCATATAGCGCTCAGACAAAAACGAACAAAATGGAATTCAAATAATTGAACAGACATCGATCAATTAGTTGTTTAAAAAACGAAAAATAACCGACATTTCGGTTAATCGCTCGGCACTAGAACCAACATGAGGGTGTACCAGTCACAAATTACACATTCTAATGACATCAAATCTCAAACTACTGTTCCTTCATTCACTCACAACGTAAGATAAAAATCCCCACCAATTCACACTAAAAGGCAACAGTAGTTTAAAAGGCAAACAAAATAATTAGGACAAGGAAGCCATTAAGGAATAGGAGCAGGCAGATCTTATCGGCCCAGTTCCATTTCAGTCCCTGGGCCAATATTGTGCTCTATTGCTATCACCTATGCAGTGGTGAGGTCAGGGGAGGTCAAGAGGCCGAATTGGAACCAGGGCCGCAGCAACCATGTCCAATCCCAAATCAATCCGTGTCCCTTACCCCCTATGATTGTATATATAATGCGGTGAAAATTCAAGTGGGAAATGTGTAGCTATTACCATATTGTTAACACCTATCCCCTAATCCCCTCACCAGGGCATAGAGGGTATGGGTTAGGGGTCGGTTTGGGATTGGGTGCTAATGTCCTCTACCAGTGTCTAGAGTCGACCAGCTCCGGTCGCAAGCTCACTCTCTTGAGGGTTTCGTAGCCCACGACCATAACGATGGCGGTGGGAATGGAGGATATGATGCGTGCAGACAGCCCTTTGGTCATCCCCCAGAATCCCTCCTCTGCCAGCAGGTGTTTGAACGTCTCGATGACGGAGGTCCTGCCTTCAACCTGTCACACACATACAAGGCTGTTGTTACAAAGGTATTTATCCATGTACATTTTTTTTTTGTAAAATTCTATTTTCTATTCCAGGATTTAGACCCTGGGTAGGCAATTCTGGTCGTGGAGTGCAACAGACACTGAAGGATTTTATTGAATCAAAAAAATATATAATGTGCCTGTGGCACTCCAAGACCAGGGTTGCCTATCCCTGATTATACACTGTGCCAGTGTGCCACTAAAATCTATTAGAGAAAACAGTGGACCCAATGATGGCCACACGTGGCTATCCAAACAGACCCTTTACATTCCACCAGTACATTTAGCTGAAGTTGCACTCTACCTGCACTCTAGCTCTGACCACATCCATGGGGTTGGTGACAGTGGATGCAGTCGCAGCAGCTAGTGGTCCGGCCATGGCTTGGAGTAGTAGATGAGGGCAGTCACTGGGCGCCATTTTGGATAGCTGTTCTGTGAAACGTTGTGGAAGATTTGTGCTTTGAAATGCTCCTTATAGACAATGTATGTTGACTATATGGACTGTATATGGACTATAATTATTATAAGAGATGATTAATCTCCAACCCTTCTTGAAGAAAATAGTAATAATAACATTAAGGACAGGTTTCCCGGATTAAGCCTCCTCCAGGACTCAAAGCATGCTCAATGAAGTGCTTTTGTCCAGGACTAGGCTTAATCTGTGTCCGGGAAACCGGTCCTGGGATAAATATCCTTGTAAACAAACACTCCTTTATACCTGCGTAAAAGTGATAAAAAGGCCACCAGACCGCACTATTTGGGATGTATGTTAGAAGGGAGGCCACATATCCCCTGTAGAAGCCTCGGAAGCCGTCGGCCGCAAAGATCTGAGCAATCATGTTCCTGGTTTGGCCAAACGCCATTTTGGTCTTCCCGTCGGCCTCCGTTTTCAGCTTGACCCGGAAGCGAGTCAGGTGCTTCCCTTGGCCCTGCATCATCAGCTGTTGGGAAATCACGTCTATGGGGACAGTGATGGTTTGGGCGACCAGGGACGCCGTGCCACCCGCCACCAGAGACTTGACGGTATTGTCCTTGGAATAGTTGGAGACATATTTCCTCACCAGCTCGTAGGTGGTGATGTAAGCCTGGCCCGATATGAGGGTGAAGGTGTTGACCATGAAGCCACGGTAGAGGCCCCGCACGCCCTCGGTCCGCAGGATCTTGAAGAAGGCATCGAAGGTCCCGTTGTAGAGCGACTTGCCCTTCTGCACTTGCAGTCTGGTGCGGATGAGGGTGGCCGGATAGACGGTGGCCCGGATGGTCATGGTCATGAATACCCCGAAGGAGTAGAACTTCCTCTTGTCCAGGTCCTCCCATTCAATGATCTGGATGTTCCTCTTCTGTTGCATTCTACCTCTCTGGAGAGCCCCCTCATCAGACTAGCCTCTACCTGGGGAAATACAGACCACACAACACTGTCAAAGGTTTTCTTCCACGAGGTTGCACAACATTGGAAGTCTTGAATGTACTCCAATTTGTCAACCGTTTCTCCACAACGTAGTACAACATCAAATGTTATTTGTCACATATGCGTGTTTAGTAGATGTTATTGCGGGTGTAGCGAAATGCTTGTGCTTCTAGCTCCGACAGAGCAGTAATATCTAACAAGTAATATCTAACCATTTCACAACATTTACCCAATACATATACCCAATAATTTCACAACATATACCCAATACATTTTATATATTGAATGTGCATCGACTTGTAATGAATTCTAGATGGCACTAGTCCCCTGTAGCTCAGTTGGTAGAGTATGGCGCTTGCAACGCCATGGTTGTGGGTTCGTTTCCCACGGGGGGCCAGTATGAAAATGTATGCACTCACTAACTGTAAGTCGCTCTGGATAAGAGCGTCTGCTAAATGACTAAAATGTAAAATGTCTGAAGTCTGTACCAGTATCATGACAATGGTTCACAAACTACTACATCAGAAAACAAGGCCTGAGCGATGTCTAAACTGACTGGGTTTGTGTTAGGAAGGATCAAAGGTCAAACATACACTGTACTGCTTCGTAGCAGTCATGACCATGTTATCAAATGCCTGACAAGGTAAAAACAGGTCGTACATTGATGGGGGGAGCTTCAATGTGTTCTATACAGCTGAAGTAGCTATGCTATGCGCTAACATTACAAGATACTGCTAGTTGCAGGTCACAGGACACAATGTTCCCTACGCCAAAGCCTATTGTCAATCGCGCAATCCGGAAATAACAATGCTAACTAACAATGCATAGGTTGAATACTTGTGCATGTGTAAACAGTAGGTTAGACTGTAGGTAGTCACAAATTAGCTAGTTAGCTAATAATAATGCAGCTAGCCAGCTATGCGTTGGTTGATGTCCTTGCTAGCAAGCAGGCTAACAGTGAACTATTTTAAACAAGCAAACGTTAACTTACCTCGTTGGACAAATGTCTATCAAAATATTATGTCCATAGTCAGACATAGTAATGTCATATCCGCAAGTGAGTAAAGCGATAACGAATTTAGAGATATCTGTCCGGGTTATGATTCGATTTTATGTTGTCAAACTAAACCAGAGAGGAAGAGGCGAAGCGAGAGGGATAACTGAGCAAAACATTTGTCTGCTCCAGCAGGTGGCGTTTTTTAGTTTTTTTTAGCTCACCAAGCGAGGGGGTTTTGTAATAATTCAACTTTTCTCCTCCACTGTACTGCGCTACCACAGAGAGACACCACCTTGACGATAGATGGCGCTACAGTATTTTCTTAGACCAGTTCTTTGCCAATGAGAAAGCATTTTCTAAACTCTATGGCCCGTGTGTCAGACCAAGAATAAGCAAGACTAAGCAAGAATAAGGCCGTGACCTCGACGATTTTCCTTCAAAATGAAAGTCCCGCAATGAAAAATAATACAAATGGTCGAAATTCGTAACATTTTATGAGGAAATGTTAATAATTTTTGTATAATAATAATAATCAACTTTAGAAAACACTTTAAAATCCCATTGTTAATTAGCCTATTTGTATTGCATGATGTTCAGTATGTTTTTCATATTGAACATTCTGCACCGTAGTACACAACTTCATGTACATTGTGTCGCAGTAAAAGGGAGGGGGGTCCATTCTACTCAGGAGCACTTTTAGTTTCCAAATCCACCGTTTGTGCCGCGTTCAAAACAACTGGAAACTCGGAAATCTCCGACTTCCGAGCGTTCAAAATAAATGGAACTCGGGAAAAAAATTGCTCAGACTGGGAAAAATCGTTTTAAACAGTCATCCAACTCAGAATTCCAACTCGGGAATTCGGGCCTCTTTCTAGATCTCCGACTTTCCAATCTGAAGATCACTGACTTCATGATTTGACCAAGTTTTTTTCAGAGTTCCCAGTTGTTCTGAACGCAGCATCACACCCAGAGGAGCGTCACTGCTAATTTGGCCCTTAAAGTGGCCAATCATCTTAAATCCAATCGTTTTTTTCATACTGGAAATACATATTGCACCGTACACAACTATCTGTACGTTGTGTTGCAGTAAAAAGGAGGTCCATTCTACTCAGGGGCACTTCTAGTTTCCCCATCCACAGACTTTACAGTGCAGTGTGGTCGGTGCCTTTAAGATGAGGGAGGACGTTTTTTAATTTTATTTTATGAGCATGGCTTTATTTCTATTACAGCATATTGGATGACTGTCATTCATATTCCATTCACCCAGCTCAATGTAACATCGATAGGTTTAGGTTACTACATGATACTCAAAGTTTCCCTATACCCATCATGAGGTTGCTACAACCTGGTCTACGAATGAAATTTTACAACGTAAGTGCACAGGTCGAGAGAAATTTGCGTAATCTAGGTGACAGACAGTTACACATTCAATACCGCCTTGCACATTCTTGCCTGCATCTAGCTGATCTAGGTTGTAATCATTAGTCCAACAGTTGCAAACGAGATTCTATTGGACAAATTCAGGTATGTTTGTTCCGTTTGCTTCCGTTTAAGAAACGTTCTTCAACCGAATCGGCGGAATGAATACACCCCTGATCACACACACACACACACAAACTACCAGCCACATATAAACCACATTATCACTTTTCTCATTGTATATATAATTCCTTCTCGCATCTACGCTCTCTCCTCCTCTCACCTTTTCTCTTCGCTTGTGGACTTCAGTGCACAATACAACAGCTGTCTGTGACCAGCCGAAAAAACCTTTCCCAAGCTAAACTTTCATATCAAAACCGCTAACGGCTACACACAGGCTACATCCTTTTCACCATATTAACGTCATAGTCAACATAGCTACTACAACGCATGTTTAACCCAATCATGCAGCACAGTGTACAGCAAGCTGTTTAGCAGTTACACAGGCGGGCCCGGTCGCAATAAATTACTAAAACCAAAAGCTTACTGTTAGAAATTGCGTAATTCAAATCTGGTATTGGAATAAGAATCAAGAGATCTTCAATCCAAGCTCAATTTATTATATGCAAAATGTATGTATGATAAGTATGAAGGTTCGTATATGCGGGTCCACTGAAATACCACGCAGGGCACTCAGTTAACTAGAATTATTGTTTACAGATTCTTTCTCAAACACTCTGACAGAAAGCCTCCACCTCTTCTGTTGGCCAACCAGAGCAAAGGACTGAGTGTGGTCCAGACTCCATTCAGCCAATCCGTTGGCGCAGGGGTTGGTCCCAACTCCTCGGCACTCCATTTGTTGCCAGGCATAGTTGCTATGATAATAACCTGCGGAGTCAGCACCGAAAAGACACCATTCCACTGTACTCCATGTTCAAGGACAGTTTCACAGACTACAAAGAGAGAGTGTTCGCATCTGCAAGAAACACAAGTCTTATCTGTCCTACCCCCAACGTTCCCCACATGAATAACAGCCTGTTATGTGAAACAATCTATATCAGTACAGTTCATTAATGCATTCCTTCCAAGCTATCCATCACATACAGATCCAATTATGATAAAAATAGAACCCAACAATTCCCCCTTTTGACGCCCTCTAGGGTGTCACTCATTAAAATACAATACAAACAAAAATAAACACTTTTATTAATAGACAATTTGATAATAAAAGTCCTTCAGTCCTTCCATCTACACCCAACTTGCAAACGGTTGGCCACAAGTCACCCAGGCACTTCAAACCTTCACATAAGGAAAGACAAACATTCTCAATGGTTAACTTGATTAATAAAGCATAAAACACAGGATTAATAGAACACAAAACATAAGATTATTAAAACATAAAACACCAACAGGGAAGTAAATTTTGGCCCCCTTTAGACACCCTCTAGAGTGTCACTCCACCAAGCCTGGTAGGTCATATCCTTCATTCCTTAGGTCGGAGTCCGGGATTGGGCCGTATCTCACCATCTGTTTGGAAACCACCTTCTCCATCTCCTTTTCTCACCAACCCTCAGACACAGGAAATAAAACAACATCCACAAAGAACAAGTCTACCCATAGAAGCTATAACTTCACCCAGAATAGTCACAACAATAGTTTTCCATTTACCAAATATGTTATCAAACCAACCGTTTATGGAGCTATCAATACCAGAGTTCTCAACCAGTTCGTTCGCCAGCGTGGTGATGGTCACTCAAGCGCTTTGGTCACGGGCCCGTCCGGTGCTATGTTGTTGGAGATGAAAGTACAGCACATATATCCAAACAGAACACAAACCCCGTCCCGCTCAGCCAAAAGCATATCTAAAGCTATTATATTCTGCCATGCCATTAAGCTAGTTGCCGCTGTCTGCTCAGCTAATCCCTTTATTGCATCACGAGTGTGGTTTATAAATCTTTTGCTGGTTATATTAAATATAATTTATCCAATCTACATTTTTATTAATTGTTGACCACCAGAAAATACTTGATTCAAACCCAGCTGCGATCTGATTCCTAGCTTTGAATTGTTCTGGAACCCCTCGGGGTACTGCTATCCCATCAATATATATCCTTTCATCAAAGGATCCCAGGAGGAGGTCCTACTTTCTATGTGACAACTCACCAGTCTCTGACACGTTTGATTGTTTGCGTATGTAGGTGAGTTCACAATCAGTTATCACCACACAACCATCAGATGTCAGCTCGGGCCTGGTATTGGTTCCTAAAATCCTCTGGCTGCAACAAAGAGGAGAGATTAGTCATGGTCTCTTTTAGTTGTGATATTCTCTGTGTGGGAGCAGGAGCTAAGAGGCCCTACCCTGTATCCTATCTTACTAGTCCTAGAAAAACAATTAGAATCCCCTGTGATTTCAAACTGAGGCAACCCAGGTCGGGATGACTTTGTTATTGGGGGATACAGATAGTGCAAGTTACCATAAGACTCTTTCACCACATCCCCAGGTGGCTTGCATGGAGGATAAACCTGACAGAGAGTCAAAGCCTGTCAAGGGGAACGGAGTAGTTGTTAACCTTGGTTTGGCTGTCCTACAGGCATAACAGTCCTCTTTAGACCATATACTGAATCCATTCCAACCACAGGTTAAAATCTATTTACTCCGTCTCCATCTGTACTACTTCCTTCAGGTCTATAGTTTGCACTGTCTCACTACCTCCCTCAGAGAGGTTTACTCTATAGGGTGCCCCAGTTGAAGAAGATATCTCACCTGTCAGGTCTGTAATCTGTTTTAGCATAATTCAGACTTTCAGACAGTACCTACCCTTATATGGGTCGCACTGCCATTTCTGATAACTCCCTACTTTCACAACCCTAAACTGTGTATGGAGATTGGTGATGTCCTTCCCTAAAGTCCCTAGTATTTCCCCTTTCCCTACGTCTAGCTGTCTCCTATGCCTTTTCAACTTGTGTTAGGTTAACTACCACTTCTGGCTGAAACAGGAGGGTCCGTGTGTGTTAGGAATATGGCCCCCACAATCAGACAGCTACCTACCGTCGGGAGACCTGTGAATCCCCACCCTCGCCCTGAGAACATGTCAGACGCCAGAGGCCAACCCATTGCTTCACCTTCTATCGAACTCACACAGGGATGATCAGACAGGGTAAGGGAATCTTCGTTAAGGAGCCAACCCCCGAGCCCTAGTGGTGATCGGATCTTTCTCCTAACTCTGTGTTTATTCGTCAGGTGTAGCTGGGTTTACCTTTTTGCAGTGAGTGACATGCACCCAGATGGATCTCTCAGCTATTCTGCTGGCAAAGGCAGTACTTGGTAGGGCCCTTCCCGCCAGGCCTGATTCAGTCTCCTGGTTAGATAGAGTGGGTCACCTTCTCCTTTAGTTCACCTGTGGGGCACAAAACCTCTGACATACAGGTGTGGTTAATAAACTATCATACTTGTTTTTTTGTTTTGTTTTTTTAAAGTATTTTGTCCTCTCCTTCGTATTTATTTAATATTTAATCCAACCATCCACCTTTTTGACACATGATTTGGCCATGTGTCAATATTACCACCTACCTAAACAATCACTTTAGTTAATATTGGTAATTCATTATCCAATTGCCATTCCTCCACTCTCTCTTCTGTTATTTTATGGTTCAAATCAAATATACTATTACCAAACTATAATCTTCTTCACAATTTGCACAGTATTACAAATTACCCTCAACTTAGTAAAATAAACTATCTTAAAGTCCTCCTCTCATGCCTTTAGAATTTACTAGTGTGGATGATTAAAATAACACCAGAAGGTTAAAACAGAGTTCAGAGGCAATTGAAATCATTTAACGAACTGTTTAATCCCATAGTATACTAAACATTACCATTATTCTAAATATTTCATAAATGTTAGTTATCCCAAGTGTTCATTAAGTCCTCATGACATTCATTCTCATAAGAAATCATATATACCCCAAACTCAGCCAAAAGCTAAAAAACTCCATAAAATTCACTGTGTGTGTGCTCCTCTAAGACCTATCACCCTTGAGCTGCTGAAACCCCCCCAAAATTGAAACAACAAGGCTTTATAAACATCATACTAGGTGTGTTGTTTTTTGTTTGAAAAACCCAATTTGAAAAACAACCACAAATAGCCAGGCCTTAATTTGGTAGCTCACTTTTATGACCTAAATACTGCCTAACTTCACTACTGCTCCCCTAGCCCTAGGCAACATTCCAACGAGATGAGCTAATCTCTTTCTCCTGGTTATCCCCAGTCTTAACCCATTAATATCTAAAAAGGATAACTTTTTTAATGTTTCACTATTTTTATTTTAATGAAATTCACTGAGGAGGATGGTCCTTCCCTTCCTCCTCTGAAGAGCCTCCACTGGTTTACACCCAGAGGAAACTAGAAGTGTTCCTGACTAGAATGGACCCCCCTTTTACTGCGACACAACCTACAGATAATGTTGTATGGTGCAATATATATATGTACAATATGAAAATTTACATTTACATTTTAAAAAAACATTTACGTCATTTATCTGACGCTCTTAAATTGGATTTAAGTTGATGGGCCACACTATAGGGGCCGCCAAATGAGCAGTGGCGCTCCTCTGGGTTTAAACTCTGTGGATTTGGAAACTAAAAGGGCTCCTGAGTAGAATGGACCCCCCTTTTACTGCAACATAAAGTACAGATAATGTTGAATGGTGCAATAAATGATAGTACACACACAAAAAATATTGTTGACCATTTAGGCTTGAAAAAATAAACCAATAAATGACATTTAAGTCATTTAGCAGACGCTCTTATCCAGAACGACTTACAGTTAGTGAGTGCATACATTTTCATACTGGCCTCAGTGGGAAACGAACCCACAACCCTGGCGTTGCAAGCGCCATGCTCTACCAACTGAGCTACATGGGGCATCTCGTATAGAAATACTTTTAATTATTCTTTGTATGATAACTAGTATAAAATATATTGATAATTGTGAACATTTACAACATTTTAAACCCTAATTATTAATTTACAATGTATACAGGACGGAACTTTTATTCTGAAGGAGTCCAAAAAACCGGGACCCGGAAGTGCTTAGTTATTCTTGTCTGCTTCGCAGCAGTGTGTGTCAGCAACAAACTACTACATCAGGCTAGCTAAGGTAAATAGCGATGTTTTATATTACTGTCTGTTTAGCCACACGTTTACTATAAAAGTAAAACATTGGGGGCATATCTTATAAATTGCATATACGTGACCTGTTGTTAAAACGGCCCCAAAAGTCAGCTAGCCTCTCCAGGCATTGTAAAGTTAGCTAGCTAAGGTTAGCATGCTGGCTGGCTAGCTAGCATATTTCTGTTTGTAACACATTTGCCTTGTATGAATTAACTAACGTGACTTCGCTAACGTTTTCTCACTACTCTAGCTAATTCAGCTACTACTGTAGCTATATGTTAACTTTCTAATTGGCTAGCTAGATATTCTTTGTAATCAAATAATATAGCTCACGTTAGCGAATTAACCAGCAGTTCTTATTGTTTTGAGATTTGTATTATGGACCTTCATTAATATTATTGGAAGTGTTGGTTTCGCAGGTTTTATTTTACAGGCAGGCTGAATCATGGTAAGTAGCTAGCTACGTTAATGTTATTATCTGTAATGTACAGGTAACTTCCAAAATAAAGGAAACACCAACATAGTGTCTTAAAGTGGCAATATGTCACTTTTTGGGCGACCCGACAAAATTCACATAAATGTAGTTATAGATCTATAATTCTACGTGAACGCAAGACTAAGAAGCGGTATATATGTTCTATGTGCGCTATTTCTATGCTCCCTGTTAAGTTTTGTTTTTGCATCTTTTACTTTCTGTTTTGTACACCAGCTTCAAACAGCTGAAAAAAAAAAAAAAAATGTGGTTATGGAAAATATATTTCACAGCGGTTTAGATGATACAATGATTCTCTACACTATACTAGCTTATTTTGTCACAAACTGAAATTAGGCAAACTATTAGAGTTTTACCAAACAGGAAATGGCGGAACGGTTTCGGTAAAGTGCAACTTTGATAGGGCGGTGAGCCGCCAGAACAGCTGCAATGCGCCATGGCATATATTCTACAAGTGTCTGGAGCTCTAATGGAGGGATGTGACACCATTCTTCCACGAGAACTTCTATCATTTGGTGTTTTGTTTGATGGTGGTGGAAAACGCTGTCTCAGGCACTTCTCCAGAATCTCCCATATGTGTTCAATTGGGTTGAGATCTGGTGACTGAGACACACACCCTTTAAACCCCGTATGTTCCTTTGAGATCCCTCTTTCAAAGTCACCTGAGATCTATTCTTCAAGCCATGGTAGCCAAAAAAATTGGCAACTGGGTACTTTTTATAAACGACCCAAAGCATGCTGGAATGTTAATTGCTTAATTAACTCGGGAACTACAAATGTGTGGAAGCACCTCCTTTCAATATATCTTATATCCCTCATTTACTCATGTGTTTCCTTTATTTTGGCAGTTACCTGTACATGTTTAATATGATGCAGTTGACTACCTTTCAGCCTTTACTTGGGTGCTTTCTTCAGAAATTGATAACACTTATTTATTTTTGTAGTCTCGTAGATATGATTCCCGGACTACCATTTTCTCACCTGAAGGCAAGTGTTATCTTTCCAATAACGAGTTACTGTCCATAATGAATGTTATCATCACATTCAAGACTATACTGTCAAGTGTTCTCTGACCAACCATGTCAGACACAACAATTTCTAGTTGCTGCTTTACAGGACGCTTATATCAGGTGGAGTATGCCATGGAGGCTATTGGCCACGCCGGCTCATGTCTTGGGATTTTAGCAAATGACGGTGTACTGTTGGCTGCAGAGAGGCGGAACATCCACAAGCTGCTTGATGAGGTTTTCTTCTCGGAGAAGATCTACAAGCTCAATGAGTGAGTATGACAATAGTCTCCCTTGCCAGGCTTATATGTAGCACTACTATAAGCATGCCAACAAGACAGATCAGGACCTGCTCATAAAGCGTCTCAAGACTAGGAGTGCTGATCTAAGATCAGGTCTGCCCTGTCCCTGTAATCGTATTCATTATGATCTAAAAGGCTAAACTGATCCTAGATCAGCACTCCTACTCTGAAGCTGGGATGCTTTGCTCCATCACAATCCAGTTGTTAGTAGATGTCAGCCATGCTGCTACATTATACCCATGGACTGCTCTGTGATTTGATTTGGTGTCATATCGTTTCAGAGACATGGCTTGCAGTGTTGCCGGTATCACCTCCGATGCTAACGTGCTAACCAATGAGCTGAGGCTAATAGCACAGAGGTATGTAGGGTAGTAAAGTCCACGGTCTCTACCTGTGACACATTTGTTCATTAATTCATATACAAAGCCATGTATGGTGTTAGTTTGTGTTAGTGCAAGACCAACAAGGCACCCCTAGTAATCTATCACTGTGTCTATCTGACAGATAATGTGTATGTGTTATTTAATTCACACAGATATCTACTGCAGTACCAGGAGCCAATCCCCTGTGAGCAGTTGGTGACCGCGTTGTGTGACATCAAACAGGCCTACACACAGTTTGGAGGTTAGCTAATAGACAGAGGCCACAAACACCTCCGTTGGGTTCTCTAGTAAACGCCACCCTGGTTACACTTCCACCATAGTTGCTGGAACCATACTGGACCAAAGGGCTGTGTGAAAAGAACATACCAGAGGCAACAGAGTACAGTTAGGGTCAGCACACGTTTTTGATTGTGTTTGATGTGTTGTGTGTCTTCAGGGAAGAGGCCGTTTGGAGTGTCTCTGCTCTACATGGGCTGGGACAAACACTACGGCTTCCAGCTCTACCAGAGTGACCCCAGTGGAAACTATGGAGGATGGAAGGCTACTTGCATCGGCAACAACAGCGCGGTAAGCCTGCTGTCGTCAACGTTGGCACAATGCACATTCATTGTTTTGGCAGTAGCATTGCCACAAAGTAAAGACGTGAAACGTCACAGTAGATGGTGCTACGGTGTTGACTGGGAATTGAAAATATACACTTTTGTGGCATAAAATTTCAACAATTCAGCCCTTGGCTGGATATCAGACTTATGGCTGCCTAACTGGCATACTACATCTCAATGAAAATAGACACAATTATCTCATTGAGTGGTACTGAGGTGTTATATCATTAACGTCATAGATTTAGCCGGTGTTAACTGTGGAATAGACACCGGCTGGAATGCGGTTTTAACCAATCAGCATTCAGGATTAGACCCACCTGTTGTCTAAATCATCATGTTGTATCTTCTCCTCCCCAGGCTGCAGTGTCCATGTTGAAGCAGGATTTCAAAGAGGGCGAGATGTCACTGTCCTCTGCCCTGGCGTTGGCCGTCAAAGTCCTGAACAAGACCATGGACGTCAGCAAGCTCTCGGCGGAGAAAGGTAAGATCCACACCGGACATCACCATTCTAAACAACTACTGAGCCTCTCCTGCCTTGGAACACACTGAGTAAACCCAGACTGTAGATGGTCTTGTGTAGAGTGGGACGGTGTTATCCTAATCCACAGCTGTTCTATGGAGAGTAGGCTAGAAATGATGAAGATGATGATGTCTAAAACATTAGACATTATCAGCTGTTGTACATTATACACACAATACTGTATATAATAAATATGTTGTATAGAGATGTATATAGTAAGCTATACGTCTGTAATGCACCCTGAGATATGAACATAGACGTTATGACTCATGGATATCTTGACCTCCCCAGTGGAAATAGCCACCCTGACGCGAGAAGACGGAAAGACCAAGATCAAGGTGCTGAAACAGAAAGAGGTGGAGGAGCTGATCAAACGACACGAGGCCGAAGAGGCCAAGGCAGAGAAAGACAAGAAAGACAAAGAACAGAAGGAGAAGGACAAATAAACACTCGTTTCAAATTCATACTTTCCTAAAACACCCGTAACGTGTTACGCTCTTGTTAGTCTTTTTCTTTATTAAAACATTGAAACCAAATGTACTGATAGAATCTCTATTTTCATTATGTTGTGATAACCATTATTGTGTATCCAGGCAGACTTCTCAGAAATACTTTGAAGACTTCAGTAACCCGCCAAGGCAAGGGAAAGATTAAGGCCACAGGGTATGTCCTGATTGTTTACAGAATTTCAATGTGTTGTGAACTGGGTCATGTTCAGTAGCGTACACCGTAGCAAAACACTTGTTATTAAGCGTCTGCTAAATGACTAAAATGTAAATTAAGTTCAGCTAGTATCTCCTTGTTTCTCTTAAGAAGAACCAATATACTTGTAGGCAATATAATTTGATTCACATCATTACACATGGGCTGTTAACTGGTGCCAAAACACAATACCGACAAGAACAGAGGTATAACAGGACTTTTATTCCATCTGTAGTGTCATTACATGAAAATGGAAATCTGAAATGTGTGTGTATATAGAAATTCTAGAACACAATAGTTTAGAAAGTAGGAAGGGGATGTGTGTATAGTATGTTGGATCAGCTACAGGGGAATGTAGGCGCTTGCTTTCACACATGCAGCCTAATCTTCTCAACTGAATGCACAAGAAGAATGTCAAGTGAGTCTAGTACACAGTATGTATGTATTTAGTGCTCCCCTGACCTAAGATAAACCTCTTAAGTGTGAGCAACATTACAGTTAAGCGATGTATTGTCACTGACTTAACGAGTCTTTGAAGTCTGCATGTCAATAATGGGAGTTTACATCGATCATTCACTCAATTCAAGACAACGGAGACATTTGCATTGTAAAATTTGTAACATTTGTTGCAGCGCTTCAGTAAAACAAAAAGATCTACCAGGGTTAATGAGTCCTGAACGCATACCCATGATTTCATTATCCAGACATCTAGATTCCAATGTTATGTGCCATATTGCCCTTAGCCCCCTCTTCCGGTACACTGTAGTTTTATTAGAGTCCCTCACCTTTAGCTGCACTGTGGAGTTTAAAATAATAAGTTAGTATTTTTAGCACTGAGTGTCCCACTTGCAGTAGAAGCTGTGGCAACTGGCGACACAACATGCAAGAGGTCAAGAACGCAGCCACCTAACAGGATCAATCTTTTTAGTTCTATCCTTGAAGGTTCAATCACCAAAGAGGTCTACAGAATGAAGGGCTTGCTCTCCGTCACGACTACAGCACTACATATGGGAAGAGAGAGATGGGTCTTGTCCCAATATGCTTAAATAGCTTCCTTTCCTTGTTTCCTATCCCCACCATAGAAAAAAAACAACAAAGGTCAGGTGGGCATGGAAAAGAGACTATTGGGCCAGAGCAATAGATTAGTGATGTTTGGTTTGATCAGGAGGGCATTAATCTTCTGACTCCGGACATGTTGGACTCATGGAGTAGCCCAAAAACACAAGATCTGCTCGGGGCGGTATCAGAGGGTGGCCTGGTTTCATAATCTCAAAGCCTATGTAGTGGAAAGTCCTGGTAAGGAGCGCTGGAAAGATGTAGAAAACGTAGGATTGTTAACGTGACTGTTCAGACAGTATCTAAATTATGTTTCCCTTTTTCAATTTTAGTGTGCACTTTGCATTATTCCTGATTGTTTTTTTTAACACCAGTACGGTTAGAGGTTACTAAAGTGACATTAATTTGATCAATAAACAAATAATTCAACTAATTTAATAATTTGTCTAATATAAAGCGCATGAAAGAACACGTCTAGACTTAGACATACCTTGATCCCCTCTGCTTTTGGAGAACCACAGAAACACATGGCTGACTCCTAACTTTTCTTCGGAGAACATGAGGAGACTGGTGAGTCTGATAAAAGAGAAGAGAGGAAAGAAGAGAGGGGGGTATCTCAAATAATGTAAGTGTTGCTCCTTTGTATTCCCTTACATATTCATGCACACTGTAATATGCAGGATTCTCCCAAAGTAGTCCTCTGGAGCTCCACCCAATACAGTGCATATCCAAGATAATGTTAAATCTAGATTTGCTTTCCTCTATCGTAATCGCTCCTCTTTCACCCCAGCTGCCAAACTAAAACTGATTCAGATGACCATCCTACCCATGCTAGATTACGGAGATTTATAGATCAGCAGTAAGGGTGCTCTCGAGCGGCTAGATCAGGGTTCTTCAATTCCGGTCCTGGAGGGCCGAAACACTTCTGTTTTTTATTTCTACCTGGTAGTTAATTGCACTCACCTGGTGTCCCAGGTCTGAATTAGCCCCTGATTAGAAGGAGAGGATGAAAAACAGAGGTGTTTCGGCCCTCCAGGACCGGAATTGAAGAACCCTGGGCTAGATGTTCTTTACCATTCGGCCATCAGATTTGCCACCAATGCTCCTTATAGGACACATCACTGCACTCTACACTCCTCTGTAAACTGGTCATCTCTGTATACCCGACGCTTATTTATAAAACCCTCTTAGGCCTCACTCCCCCCTATCTGAGATACCTACTGCAACCCTCATCCTCCACATACAACACCCGTTCTGCCAGTCACATTCTGTTAAAGGTCCCCAAAGCACACACATCTCTGGGTCGCTCCTCTTTTCAGTTCGCTGCAGCTAGCGACTGGAACGAGCTGCAAAAAACTCTCAAACTGGACAGTTTTATCTCCATCGCTACATTCAAAGACTCAATCATGGACACTCTTACAGGCACTTGTGGCTGCTTCATGTGATGTATTGCTGTCTACCTTTTTGCCCTTTGTGCTGTTGTCTATGCCCAACAATGTTTGTACCATGTTTGTGCTGCTACCATGCTGTTGTCATGTTGTGTTGCTACCATGTTGTTGTCATGTTGTGTTGCTACCGTGTTGTTGTCACGTTGTGTTGCTACCATGTTGTTGTCATGTTGTGTTGCTACCATGCTGTGTTGTCATGTGTTGCTGCCATGCTGTGTTGTTGTCTTAGGTCTCTCTTTATGTAGTGTTGTGGTGTCTCTCTTGTCATGATGTGTGTTTTGTCCTACATTTTTATTTTAAATCCCAGCCCCAGTCCCTGCAGGAGGCCTTCTGTCTCTTCGTAGGCCGTCATTGTAAATAAGAATTTGTTGTTGTTTGAAATGATTTTTTATATATATATATATATATATATATATATATATATATATTTCCCTTCACTGGCAATCTTAAAAATGTATTTTTTAGACTTAATTCCAGCCTTCCCGATGGCATAATGCATGGTTATAACAGGTGTATGTATGCATGATTATAAAGCCAGCGAGGATAGACGGCAGTTCCTCCTCACCCCTCTTTGCTGCCCTCAGGGAGTGACCCCTCTGGGATCTCCAGGAAGAGGCTGTCTGAGGTGAACACAGTCTCCCAGCATGCATTGCGGTGCTCGCTCAGCTGGTAGTGAAAGTGCAGGATGGGGAGAGCTCCACGAACAGAGGTCACCTGGGTCACTGTCAGCCTTCCATCCTGAGAGAGGAAAGCAAAACGTATTGGCACACTGTTCGATACAGAACTTCCACAGTTATTAGATGGACAAGGTTTCGACCCATAACATAGGTCTTTGTCAGCTATTAATCTAGGAACTAGGTAGGTTACACTTTAGCCTGATCTAGCATCTATCTTAAATAAGGGATTCCTGTTGTTATGATTTGCCTATGAGCATAATATTTTCAAACCAATGGACCTCCAGCAGAATTACTCTCTTCACCATTGCTGTTTGATCAATACAGTGACCGACATTAACCTATACACATAGCGATATTCAAGCCATTCTCTGCCTTTTCTCAAATGTTGAGTCATTACAGGCAGTCTTGGGTGAAACTTGTCCTTGTGTACAAGGGTCACTTTTCACTATGAAAGTAGCAAGGATTAACCTAACTTTAAGAGCATGCTTTTGGGTATGTGCAGGAATGTTGAGTGTATTTGGGCTTGTGTCATTTTGTGGTTCAGTAGCTTTCTGGGTTAATGAGAGTGGGTTTTGGCGCCTGACACAGTGACCCACATCCCTGAACATGTTAACAAGTAGCTAAACAAACCATGTAAATAGACTGTAGTCTCTCAAATGATAGATGGAGCATAGATCAAATGAAAGGCCTGTAGGCTTATGACTATAAAGCTAAACAGTAAGATGCAATGTATCTTTTGACAACATTAGCACATTTTTACCATTCATCTTCGGAAAGTCCTCATGGTTATAAAAACAGACATCCTTCCTAATTTCTTCCCTTATGACCTGTGTGTTTGGATAAGTGAAATTCAGGTTTCCAACCGCATTGCTTTAACCAATCCAATTATCTCAGATCTTTGATTGATAACTTCAATGAAGGAAGAATGCATTGTTTGGCTATTGGGATGGGGCCCTATAGGGACTCACTTTGTGAAGGAGCACATGGAGAGGGGGATCCCTGCCAGTCCCTCGCCCACCTGGGATCTTCAGCGGTGAGTGAGGGGCATCAGGAGCACCACAGAGGCCCTGGGGCCTGGTGCTTAGAGCAGCCCATATACGACACCAACATGGGACTGGAGGTACACAGAGGCCCTGGAGGCTGGTGTTTGGAGCAGCCCATAAACGACACCAACATGGGACTGGAGGTACACAGAGGTCCTGGAGGCTGGTGTTTGGAGCAGCCCATATACGACACCAACATGGGACTGGAGGTACACAGAGCAACAAGGTGAGGTTGGGTAAGTCAAGCTAAAGTTATTGTAATATAAGTGGCTTTGGATAGGAGGGTCAGTTAGCATAGGGTACCAGTTCAAATAAAATCAGTAGAGACATGTTAAGAGGAACTAGCCTGAGAAAAAGCCTTTCACCTCAGAGTGCTATTTTACTGTATATGCAGGCTGTGATTAAAGCTACGTAGCCTATTGTACTTCCAATGAAACATTTAATGAAAAATGTCTGCAGAGTTTGTTCACTCAAAACACCCCACATTTGAACGCACACTCAAAACTGTTCCAAGGTTCTATTGTTGTACTAAACCAACCTTTAAAAAAACTCATTATTTACAGCTCACTGGCAGAGAGGGAATTAGGTCAGGAATTAAGAGCCTTGGTAGGAAACCATGACCTAGTGTGGGCTAGTGGACGTCACCTCTAACCTGACCTATATACCAGTGGAGGCTGCTGAGGGGAGGACGGCTCATGATAATGTCTGGAACGGCGCAAATGGTATGGCATCAAACAAACGTATTTGATACCATCCCACTAACTCCACTCCAGCCATTACCACGAGCCCGTCCTCCCCAATTAAGGTTCCACCAACCTCCTGTGCTGTATACTGAGAACACATCACAACAAGACACATATAGAACTGTTTCTAGAAAAGTAGGCCTCAGGTCCATCTAGCTACCTTACTGACCACACACTTATTATAATCTGCATCTCCGTTTGCTGCACTGTGGGAGAAAGAGGGTCTACTATCCATTCAAGTAGGGGTACTATTTCCGAGTGGCTTATCCAATCCTCTGGGGGGAGTCTGCATAAACCATGGGTTGTGTAACAGGGACAGATCAGGTGGCAGGAATTGTGCTGAGGCAGAGATTCTCATAGCCCTACTATGTGCTTGGAAGGAGGTTGAAGAAAAAATTATGCAAAGAAACTGCTCCATGCAAATGACAACATTATGTTACAGTGATGTAAAATGGAGCTGGATTTGCCATTGGTATTTTGTCATTGGATAGTGGTTCATTAATCATTAAAATTAAGCTGTTGAGCCATTAGTCAATA
The DNA here is from genome assembly GCF_964263955.1 of Coregonus lavaretus. NCBI lineage: Eukaryota > Metazoa > Chordata > Actinopteri > Salmoniformes > Salmonidae > Coregonus > Coregonus lavaretus. Next base: position 29,981,618 of record NC_140024.1, read on the forward strand.
AAAGTGATTACTGAAGAATGCATGATGCACTCTTTTGAGGAACAATGGGCAACACGGGTTTCAGACAGCTAGTCTGTCTACATTGGCATTATCTCTGTTTTGAATGCATGCACTTTTCACAAATTGGATATTATACCTGGTGACCTACATGAGTCAATATTATCAGATACACCAGTCACAGGATCCATTTTTTTTAAACTTCAAATAACAATCACTTTAAGTAGCTAGCTATCTGTAATAGAGGAATCTGTTGAAGGAGCGCACAATCGCACCCTTCAAAAAACTGCATGAATTATTGTAGGAACTACACCAACAGAATAGCTGCAAAAGTGTTGTTGCTCTCTAGAAAGTAAGATATTCGTGTTTTTAGACAGCAGCATATTTTACCATAAATTATGTTTGCAATATTAATTAATATATTTACTCAATGTTGTCCAAATCATGAAATCAATCTGCTCCACAAATTAAACCATCAACAATATCAGGAATACTTACCTCTCTTCAGCGGCTGACATTATGAGAAAATAAAATAGAATGAAAAAGGAATTTCCTTAAAACCAAAACAATAGCTATTCAATAGACGTTCGGCAGAATAATTCACCATCCGTGAAGTGCAAACTAGTCCTAAGGACCGTCCTATTTCTCAGTTGCAGTGCAGCGCAGTTAGGACAGAACTGCTCTCCGACTCGCCTGTGTGCACCGTGCAAAGACGCACTGGAATCATGACAGGAGTTCCCTGGTGATCAATCCGACAGATTTCCAACAGTAAAAACAAGTGTAGAAATCCGGAAATGAAAACGTAGTTACAAAAGAAAATCCCCCAAAACGTTGATACTGTGTTGAAGACGAGCAGCTGCTGAACCCAGCTATCAAACGTTTCGTCTCCGTAGTGTAAACGTAGCCGACTGAGTAGGCATAGCTATATAACTCCTGTCACTTATGATAGAGACCCAATGGCAGGCCTTCAGTGTGTAAAGGTGAGTATTATTGCATAGTTCCTGAAAAAGTTGTCCATTATTACCTGGCCGGGCCTGACGGTGCGCAGCTAGCTAACGTTATCGCGCGCTCAAAGTGGTCACATTTATCTAGCTAAACTCACTGTAAAAATGCACACATTTAATATCATTGATTCATAATGTCAACATGAAAAATTATGACATGTAATATAGGCCTGTAATACTAATGCACACCAGACCAAGGTAAGGCCTGGTTAAGGCATAGCCTGGCATACTCCAGACCAGGGATGAGCAACTCCAGTCCTCGGGCTGGTTTTTCAAAACATTTTAGGGGATCAGAATGATCCGGATTCTGTAATCCTCATTTTTGCTATCCAGGACAAGATCGATATGTCCGTTTTTGAGCCGTTTTTCCAGAAAATAATTGGATAGGAGCATTCTGATCCAGATACCACAATATCAAGATCACAATCCAGATTTTCAGTGCTTTGAACAGGCCTACACCTTGCCATCTACTGGACAGGTTGTGGTACTACTTATTCACTGTCAAGGAAACAGAAATGAGTAAACTACATGAATAAGGTACCTTGATTAAAAATAATAGAGCCTCCATATCACTTATAAGTAAATAGATGCATTTATTTGACACTTCTCAATATAACAACTGACCACATTGGCCTACCTATACTGCGGTCAATTTAACATAATGAACCTTTGGTTTTTTCAACCTCTCCATAGTTACATTGACATTTCTTGGTTGTAGTACCTTTCACCTTTCTAAATCCACCCTTCTAGTGGAATCAAGATAATCCTGATTTTTGGGATCAAAACTATCCTAATCACTACCTTTGAGTTTTGAAAAACACAGAACGACCTACAATCCCGGATTAAAGGTCAGATTGGATGACCAAATCCTTATCCCTCTCCGGTGGATCAGAATCCTATTTTTCAGTTTAAAAAAAACCTATTCTAATCCTATCCGATAGGGGTAATCCGATCTGATAACTTTTGGAAAACCGTCCCCAGGGGTCTGATTGACACACTTTTGTCCCACACACTACTAACACACTTGACTCCAAAAATCTACTTATCATGGACTTCAGTTTAGAATGCAATATGTTTAATCAGTTGTGTAATCATTAGTCCAAAACGTTTTGCAACGAAAAATAAGAGTTTCTATTGGACCAATTCAGGTAGGTCCCTCCCCGTTTTGTTCCATTTACTTCTGTTTGGTTCTATTAGGTTCTGTTTGGTTCCTAGTGAATACACCCCAGGTGTGTGAGCTGCTTCATACCTATATGTGTAATGTCTTTAAAAAACTCAGTTTTCCAAGGCTACTCCAGAACATGAGGCCAGAGGACTTAAAAGGCCAACAAACCGTCAAAGCTATTGTCACAGCCATTACTAAGTACAAATCCAGTGATTTAAGGTATGCAGTGCAGGTTGGAGGCATGTTCATACTCAACATTTAAAATAACACTAATAAAAAAACATTTTAGTTTGTGAAGAAACGGCAGTTCTCTAGAGAATAAAGAGACGTCGACATGATACAATCCCCGTTATTTCTTAGTTTTTCTCAAGTGAATTACAAACAAACGCAATCTCTTCTTCTTGGTGCAGTGGATTATTTGGCAGAGAGGAAAAGTCCTGTGCCAAAACAAGTTCTCAAAATATTTGATGTCTGACCTGATTGTTCTATCTAGATGGATACCATATACAACCTTCTCCAGCAGCACAGACTGGACACCTACTACCACAAATTCCTCATTTTGGGTGTCCAAGATGAGAGCGATTTCACTGACGGCGTAAATGGTGAAGATTTAGACAAAATGGGTAAGGTCACAGACCGGTTACTGACTCGGTGATTTAAAGTATCCCATCATGCCATCAACTGCATTATTCCACTTTAAACTGTTCTGCTTGGTCATATGTAAACTGTTCTGCTTGGTCATATGTAAACTGTTCTGCTTGGTCATATGTAAACTGTTCTGCTTGGTCATATGTAAACTGTTCTGCTTGGTCATATGTAAACTGTTCTGCTTGGTCATATGTACATTCACTTAAAAAAACAAAAATAGGTTGTCTCACTCACCATAGACATGCATTCAACTTGTCCAATGCCCATAATTTGCTAACAGGTTTCAGTCAAGTAGAGAAGAATCGCTTTGAGAAAATGAAAGATTTGATCCAAAGACTCAGAGCCTCACAACGAGCGATGCCTGTACAAAAACCAATGGAGGCTTTCCAACTGCGGTACACATACCCTCACTGTCCTGAGCCAAAAGAGATCACAGGTGAGATATACACCATCTTTATGTAGTCCTTATAGATATACACCATCTTTATGTAGTCCTTATAGACATACACCATCTTTATGTAGTCCTTATAGACATACACCATCTTTATGTAGTCCTTATAGACATACACCATCTTTATGTAGTCCTTATAGACATACACCATCTTTATGTAGTCCTTATAGACATACACCATCTTTATGTAGTCCTTATAGACATACACCATCTTTATGTAGTCCTTATAGACATACACCATCTTTATGTAGTCCTTATAGACATACACCATCTTTATGTAGTCCTTATAGACATGCACCATCTTTATGTAGTCATAGATATACACCATCTTTATGTAGTCCTTATAGACATACACCATCTTTATGTAGTCCTTATAGACATACACCATCTTTATGTAGTCCTTATAGACATGCACCATCTTTATGTAGTCATAGATATACACCATCTTTATGTAGTCCTTATAGACATACACCATCTTTATGTAGTCCTTATAGACATACACCATCTTTATGTAGTCCTTATAGACATACACCATCTTTATGTAGTCCTTATAGACATACACCATCTTTATGTAGTCCTTATAGACATACACCATCTTTATGTAGTCCTTATAGACATACACCATCTTTATGTAGTCATAGATATACACCATCTTTATGTAGTCCTTATAGACATACACCATCTTTATGTAGTCCTTATAGACATACACCATCTTTATGTAGTTCTTATAGACATACACCGTTTTTATGTAGTCCTTATAGACATACACCATCTTTATGTAGTCCTTATAGACATACACCATCTTTATGTAGTCCTTATAGACATGCACCATCTTTATGTAGTCCTTATAGACATACACCATCTTTATGTAGTCCTTATAGACATACACCATCTTTATGTAGTCCTTATAGACATACACCATCTTTATGTAGTCCTTATAGACATACACCATCTTTATGTAGTCCTTATAGACATACACCATCTTTATGTAGTCCTTATAGACATACACCATCTTTATGTAGTCCTTATAGACATACACCATCTTTATGTAGTCCTTATAGATATACACCATCTTTATGTAGTCCTTATAGGAAAGAGGTGAGAAATCAAAAGCGTCACATCACTAACTTTCCTTACTCCCTTTTGTACAATTTAGAATGCAGACATGGATCCTGTCCAAAACACAGTGGAAGATCTGATGCGTCCATTTGAAAGGGTTGGCAATTATTGTCTACTTCAGTAAAAATTGAGTGAAAATAAACTTGTGTAATGACGTGGACCATCTTACATTTCACCCATTAGGGTCTTTGAAAGACAGGCACATTGAAAATGGACGTGAGCTCTATGCCATGTTTACACCCAAGGAGAACTTGAGACCAGCCCTGCTAGAGACACTGCAAGAAACGACTGACATGACAGGAGAGGATAATGTTGGATGCCACATCATGCTCAAGGTGAATTCATCTTTACATTGGTGCACTCTATTGGGTCTGCGTTCGATACACAGATGGTTATACGTTGACTGGTGAAGTGGGGGAAGTGTTTTTCAATGCCACATTCTGTGTGTGTGAGCGTACACACTGTGAATGCAGGATAAACCACAAATCAGCTATTACTGTAGCCTGTGTGTATGAAAGGGTGTGATACCAGGATTTCTTCGTAAAATCATTGCTGTCCCTTATTTAAAGGTAGACTCAGCGAAATGATGTTGCCAAGAGCAGCACCGCAGATATTGCGATGAGCGCGATGCAAGACGTTGCTCACACACAGTATCTGCGTATGTGTGCAGGTTCTATTCCCGCTGCTACAAGGCGTTAGCTACGGGACCAAGGCGTTAGCTATAGGACCAAGGCGTTAGCTATAGGACCAAGGCGTTAGCTATAGGACCAAGGCGTTAGCTATCGGACCAAGGCGTTAGCTATAGGACCAAGGCGTTAGCTATGGGACCAAGGCGTTAGCTATAGGACCAAGGCGTTAGCTATAGGACCAAGGCGTTAGCTATGGGACCAAGGCGTTAGCTATAGGACCAAGGCGTTAGCTATGGGACCAAGGCGTTAGCTATAGGACCAAGGCGTTAGCTATGGGACCAAAACAGCTGAGAAGTTTAGCCTTGCGCTCTTTATTTGACCCACTATGCTGTTTACTTTGTGCATCTACGTCATCTCGCTGAGTCTACCTTTAATACTTTATATGAAAACTTTTCATCAACAGGGACACTTTGAGGTCAAGGTGGACTTGGTAAGTGACACACTACGAGATCTGAGACAGAGGCTCTCTGGTGAAAGTGGAATCCCAGCACATGTCCTCCATTACAAGTAATCTTATGTTCATTCATTAATTTAATCGTTAAGGAATTTTTTATACATTTGATAGCATAAAAAACACATACATTTAAAAACCTCAGCACATCTAATGTTTTGACTACCTATAGTGTCAATACAACTTTTTCTCTCACACAGCATCACTAGCCACGATAAGCCGTCATTATTAAGTCAGTATTGATGTTTCTGCAGAAGTGAACTCGGTGGAGTTGGACAAACTTTGCTAGATTGTGGAATCACTGAGGAGTCAACTGTGGGATTTTCTTTGTCCTCCTTCCCTGATGAGCGTCCAGACACTACGGAATTCTACTTGAATGATGTCGTACCCTCAGTGGAACAAACCCAGAAAGGACTCAGTGCTTTCTTTTCTTCACTATATACCATTGTGAGATATTCCAATATTTACACTGTCTTGTCATGTTTGACCATGCTCAGGCAAACCGTGCAATGGGGTTCCTTTGTCTCATTGGTTCTGACATGGACTTCGACCCCTGCTATAATACATTCGATGCTTTCCCCCTAATCTTTACAGAACAGTAGAGAACAACGTTCTGGAGATGGATTAAACAAAGTGACTGCATACATTCGAAAGCTCAGTGGGTGCAATCCTTTGGCCCAAAGTCTGCATCAGCTGTTGTGCAGAAATGAGATTGGAACAAGGACCCAGAAGGTGATATATATTTTGTCACAAAAGCGTACACATATAATATAATTTAATACGTCCACAAATGGATTCATAAAATGTTTACATTTGTTTTAGGTTGCTATCGTTGAAGGATTGTACAATCTCTTCAGAGAGCTGTTGCCAAGCCTCCACAAAAGAAGAGGTGACAAGATCATTGAAGACTGAGGTTTTTGAGAATGCACCAGTGTGCTGGGCCTACCTGTTATCTGAAGCAAAGGTATACCCATTGTGTTTTGAGATGCTGTTGATTAAAGCTGTTCCTGCTGTAGCCTAATGAAACACGTTAATAAATAACTTAAATGGGGAATTGAGATACTGCACCTTGACTTTACAGCCATAACACTGTGTACATATATCAAACAAACCACTGTGTGTGAAAAATACTTTTGACCTTTCTATCTACCCTAGAAAGAGAGTTCACAACATGAGGTCTATGTACCGATAGACTTGACCTCTCGACCAGGAGAGCGCTTCTGCGACCCAGTTCGAGTACCTGGGTTACCAGATGTCTTTGAAAGAAAGTATGTTCTGCAGAAAGTCAAAGGTAAAATGAAACATCAGCAAACTTCAGTGTTTTTTAATAGTTGTATGTAGCATGATCTCTAATTGCATCATATACTGTTTTCCCATTGTTAAGATGGAGAGAAAATCCTAAACTGCTCTGTGGAGATCCTGACAGAGACTTCAATGTCTAGAGCCTCTGATGTTGAAAGGATTTTGCTCAGTCTGCCTCCATTCATCAAAACATTCCCTAAGTGGGCTTCATCTGGACTTGTGACTGGCCAAAAGCATGATTCCTCTTTACATTGCTTTTATCACACAATAAGTTCAATATAAATATATGTGTTGATAATAATGCTAAATGTTGAATAAAAATTAAAGCTTTCAGATTGATCTCGATGACACATTTGCCAAGATGAACGAAAAAGTGAAAGAATACGTTAATCTCACGGTGACTCCAGCATTACAGTTGAAGGATGTTGGAGTGAATGGGCCACGTCTCGTTCTCTTGGAAGAAAGTAGGCTACTGTGCCTTGTTTCCCAAAATATTTGTTATGATAACTAGAATAATTTGAGTCTTGGTACAATGCATCAGGGACATTCCGTGTGAATCTGACCAATGTTTTAGATATTCCTGCAATGAAATCTATTGAAATGTCCTTAGGTAGAAGGATGTTAGCATACATTTGAGAATCTAAAATAATGATTGGGAAATAATTAACTAAAGTTGTCCAATGTGTTGATATTTTGGACTGTACCCAGGCCTCTTGAAGGATGCTACATAGTCTGTGTTGGTGTCATTTCAAGTTTTATTGTCACGTGCACAAGTACAGTGACATGCCTTAATTGCAAGCTCTTTCCCAACAATGCAGTAATCAATATCAGTAGTTCTATAAAATAAAGTAAAGTAGAACAAAAACACACAAAAAACATTTGAAACTTTAAGTAGTGTTTAGATGTTCATTTCTGAGTAGGCTCTGCTTATGAGTTATGATCCATTTTAGGAGAATAGAAACGTTCTGCCGCGGCTGTCTAGTTATTGTAAATGCTGGACTATTATTGTCATTTGATTGTCATCTAATGATTGGTTGCAGGTTGTTTTTTGAGAAATACTTGTTTGTTGTATTTTAACAAATGCCTCTCCTTGACAGATAACCTTGGTGTTTACATCTGTAAACAAAAAGGATCTCCTCAGGATATCTACGTTTTTGATTGCTTAGCTATGAAATTCAAAACGTTTAATGTGGACGAATTGGCAAATGCGTAAGTACCTCATCTGAAAATGAGTCAAATACTTTGTTTGCGATGACATGAAGCATCACAATAACTGTTGGGCTGTTCATGAAGAAAAACATTTGATCAACTAACGAACTGAACTATCTTTTCCATCAAACTTCTGGCCTTAAAGCTGGAATCCTTAATTGAAACAATAACAAAGCTGAGGGATGGGCCTGGAGTAATGTAACCATTCTCAAATTCAAAGCGAGCGCTATGTATGGTAGGACTGACCATCCATGACATGAAAAGTATAGTTGTAACCATGTTTTGAGGCTATACAGTGTTTGTTTACATTTACTTTGTTTACAAACATTGGAGTAAAACAAGTTTATATGTTGGGTCCTGATGAGATGACGACAGTTGAACTAAGCTCATGAGGCATTTATAAGTTATATTTTTCACGAATAAATGGGTATATATCATTAATTTATAAGTCCAAAAATGGATGTAGCAACTAAGGATTCTAGCTTTAAACCTGATCTACCTCATCCTGTTAAATTGTAATGGACATGAAAAGTTAAATGTGCTTAACTATTCTTCAGACTTGTGAAATGCTGTATAATGTAGGTTACCTGGCAGCATAACCAGATTCATTATTTAAAAGGTAGGGTACAGGGCTGAATTGCTTTCATAATCAAAATTTTAAATGCACTACTTAGACATTTCTGAAAGCCAGTCCATAATATAGTACCTATTGAAAGCCAGTCCATAATATAGTTGTACCTATTGAAAGCCAGTCCATAATATAGTACCTATTGAAAGCCAGTCCATAATATAGTTGTACCTATTGAAAGCCAGTCCATAATATAGTTGTACCTATGGAAAGCCAGTCCATAATATAGTTCTACCTATTGAAAGCCAGTCCACAATATAGTTCTACCTATGGAAAGCCAGTCCATAATATAGTTCTACCTATGGAAAGCCAGTCCATAATATAGTTCTACCTATTGAAAGCCAGTCCATAATATAGTTGTACCTATTGAAAGCCAGTCCATAATATAGTTGTACCTATTGAAAGCCAGTCCATAATATAGTTCTACCTATGGAAAGCCAGTCCATAATATAGTTCTACCTATGGAAAGCCAGTCCATAATATAGTTCTACCTATTGAAAGCCAGTCCATAATATAGTTGTACCTATTGAAAGCCAGTCCATAATATAGTTCTACCTATGGAAAGCCAGTCCATAATATAGTTCTACCTATGGAAAGCCAGTCCATAATATAGTTCTACCTATTGAAAGCCAGTCCATAATATAGTTCTACCTATTGAAAGCCAGTCCATAATATAGTTCTACCTATTGAAAGCCAGTCCATAATATAGTACCTATTGAAAGCCAGTCCATAATATAGTTCTACCTATGGAAAGCCAGTCCATAATATAGTTCTACCTATTGAAAGCCAGTCCATAATATAGTTCTACCTATTGAAAGCCAGTCCATAATATAGTTCTACCTATTGAAAGCCAGTCCATAATATAGTACCTATTGAAAGCCAGTCCATAATATAGTTCTACCTATTGAAAGCCAGTCCATAATATAGTTCTACCTATTGAAAGCCAGTCCATAATATAGTTGTACCTATTGAAAGCCAGTCCATAATATAGTTCTACCTATTGAAAGCCAGTCCATAATATAGTTCTACCTATTGAAAGCCAGTCCATAATATAGTTCTACCTATTGAAAGCCAGTCCATAATATAGTTGTACCTATTGAAAGCCAGTCCATAATATAGTTGTACCTATTGAAAGCCAGTCCATAATATAGTTCTACCTATGGAAAGCCAGTCCATAATATAGTTCTACCTATTGAAAGCCAGTCCATAATATAGTACCTATTGAAAGCCAGTCCATAATATAGTACCTATTGAAAGCCAGTCCATAATGTAGTTCTACCTATTGAAAGCCAGTCCATAATATAGTTCTACCTATTGAAAGCCAGTCCATAATATAGTTCTACCTATTGAAAGCCAGTCCATAATATAGTTCTACCTATGGAAAGCCAGTCCATAATATAGTACCTATTGAAAGCCAGTCCATAATATAGTTCTACCTATTGAAAGCCAGTCCATAATATAGTTGTACCTATTGAAAGCCAGTCCATAATATAGTTGTACCTATTGAAAGCCAGTCCATAATATAGTTCTACCTATTGAAAGCCAGTCCATAATATAGTTCTACCTATTGAAAGCCAGTCCATAATATAGTTCTACCTATGGAAAGCCAGTCCATAATATAGTTGTACCTATTGAAAGCCAGTCCATAATATAGTTCTACCTATTGAAAGCCAGTCCATAATATAGTACCTATTGAAAGCCAGTCCATAATATAGTTCTACCTATTGAAAGCCAGTCCATAATATAGTTCTACCTATTGAAAGCCAGTCCATAATATAGTACCTATTGAAAGCCAGTCCATAATATAGTTGTACCTATTGAAAGCCAGTCCATAATATAGTTCTACCTATTGAAAGCCAGTCCATAATATAGTTGTACCTATTGAAAGCCAGTCCATAATGTAGTTCTACCTATTGAAAGCCAGTCCATAATATAGTTCTACCTATTGAAAGCCAGTCCATAATATAGTTGTACCTATTGAAAGCCAGTCCATAATATAGTACCTATTGAAAGCCAGTCCATAATATAGTTGTACCTATTGAAAGCCAGTCCATAATATAGTTCTACCTATTGAAAGCCAGTCCATAATATAGTACCTATTGAAAGCCAGTCCATAATATAGTTCTACCTATTGAAAGCCAGTCCATAATATAGTTGTACCTATTGAAAGCCAGTCCATAATATAGTACCTATTGAAAGCCAGTCCATAATATAGTTCTACCTATGGAAACTCCTAGAAGTGAATGATATTTCTATAGGTAGACTATTGTTGCAGCTACAGCTCATGATGTCAACGTCATGTTTAAGATGTCTTTACTGACTTTATTCAATTTCAACGATGCAAAAGATACAGAAGTGCGTTGGACAACAAAACCAGCAAACCTTTGTTAAACGCATTCAACCAGATCACTGGAAATGATACAGAGAAGAAGACCACCCTTGACCAAGCTCTGAGGCAGGTCCTGGAGGAGCAGATTGTGGAAAAGAAAGCACTCGTCGATGACTTCCTGTCTCTCATCTATCTCAGCATTGATGGAGTCACTGAAGGTATCTGCTCCGCCACCACTCCTTTCCTACTGTTGGGAGATGTTCTGGACTGTCTTCCTCTGGACCAGTGTGATAAGATCTTCTCCTTTGTTGAAGAGAATGTCTCCACCTGGAAGTCTAACTCCTTTTACACTGCTGGGAAGAACTACTCGTTAAGGATGTGTAATGATCTTTTGAGGAGGTTGTCCAAGTCTCAGAACACAGTCTTCTGTGGACGGATCCAGCTGTTCCTGGCTCGTCTCTTTCCCCTGTCTGAGAAATCAGGTCTGAACCTGCAGAGCCAGTTTAATTTCGACAACATCACAGTATTCAACAAAAATGAGCAAGAGAGCACTCTTGGCCAGAAGCCCAGAGAGGAGAAAGAGGATAGGATGGAAGTGGAGGAGGGGGAGATGGGAGATGAGGAACATAGTGCACCTGCTCCATGTTCCATCCCTATCGACTACAACCTATACAGAAAGTTCTGGACTCTGCATAACCCCTGTTCAGTGTTATGACAAGTTCTCCTGGATGACTTTCCTCAAGTATTCAGACGAGACGCTGGCAGTGTTTAAAAGCTTCAAGCTGGACGACATGCAGGCTTCTAAAAGCAAGCTGGAAGAGCTGAGGATGGCAGGAGGAGACCACGTTTACTTTGCCAAGTTCCTCACCAGCGAGAAGGTGATGGACCTGCAGCTCAGTGACAGTAATTTCAGACGACACATCCTCCTGCAGTACCTTATCCTGTTCCAGTACCTCAAGGGACAGGTCCAGTTCAAAAGCTCCAGTTGTATCCTGAATGATGATCAGTGTTCATGGATGGAGGAGACCACCTACGTTGTGTACCAGGTGCGTGTGTGTGTGTGTTTTTCATCTGATAGATTGTAAATGACTGTTCTATATCATTACAGTTTTATATCATTATATCCTCTTAGTATGAATAGATTGTTTTGATATCCTTAGAGATTGAAAGTGGTGTTAGGTTCAAGCTCTTTGTGAATGAGAAGTGTAATTATTTAGTGAACTATAGGAATGTGTGCTCCCAATAACTCAAAGCCTCTCCTGACTGATAAGAAGTCTTATGATATGCATGGAGAAATCCTGGGTGATGGGAAAAGTACTGACGTATATCTTTGTGGAAGGGAGGGTGTGAGAGCTAAGGTTATAAGTGGACACTGCACTGTATTGAATGTACACTGTGGGCCCCGTGTAGCTCAGTTGGTAGAGCATGGCGCTTGCAACGCCAGGGTTGTGGGTTTGATTCCCACGGGGGGCCAGTATGGAAAATATACAAATATGTATTCACTCACTAACTGTAAGTCGCTCTGGATAAGAGCGTCTGCTAAATGACTCAAATGTAAATGTAAAATAATGCCAGACGTGATGTTCCATGGCACTTTTATTCCTGATTGTATGTTTAAAATTTTCACCAGAATGAGAGACATCAGAAGTGACCTGACCTTCATGACCACCAGGACTCCTAAAGAGGCCATACTGGTAATTCAAGATATTCTGATATATATGATACATATTTATGATAATTAATTATATATATTGTGGCAGACCAGGGGGTTTGATCTACACAGATCAGACACAAGTGTGACACCTCAGTTTCAAGGGTGTTTATTTAAACCAATAAAGAAAAGAAAAGATACAGGTCCCCTCCAGGAGACCTCTTCCGGGTTACCGCCTTCTGGGAATGCTGTCTCCTCTGGGGTAGAACACCGATCCCCTCGGTTCTAGCAGACCATGAGGACATCTATCCGGTAGCAACCTCTCACTACCTCCAACCCTCCCGTGTGTTGCCCTCCTGGCAGCCCCGTGCGGCTGGTGAGCAATCAGCCCCTTGATTACTCACCAGCCTCAATCGGCCCCAATTAGTCCTGGCGGGAGGACCCGTTGAGACCTGGCACGTCCAGCATGAGGGAGCCACCGCCGCGTGATGTAGACTCAGCCTGGTGGCTTGTCCGCGGTACGCCACAATATATAATTAATGATATTTATATTTGCATATATTTATATATCTGCATCTAAGCTAAGGTCAGTTTTGACACTTGGCAAGTTTGACCCCCTTCTATGGCTCAAATTATGAGATGTTGGCAAACACCAAGGAGCAGCCAATGGTTTTACAGATAGATACCTTGAATGATAAAGATGCTAGCCAAAAACGATCAATGTTGGTGTAATAAAGGTATACAATATAACAGATAGTTAGCTCCTCCGTTTTGTTATAGCTAAATAATACTTCTCCATCCAACCTTTTAGGTGCTAGTGGATTCGAGCTCCTCCATGAACGAGACATGCTATGATTCTGATGACAAAATAACACGGTTGGATGCTGTTAAACAGCTCTTTGATAACTTCGCAACTAGAAGCATGGCGTACGATTTTCATAATGTCATTGGCTTGGTGAAGTTTGACTCATCAGTTAAAACTCCACACATTTACAGAGACTCTGGAGATTCTGGTAGGAGGGTGTTGTTTCAAACCATCCATGTCTGGTAGGAGGGTGTTGTTTCAAACCAGAGATGAGTAAAGCTGGTCTGAAGCTCTTTGAAATGGAAACCGTTCTGTCTTTGGAGATGAGGAAGCTGAAGAAGAAATTGGACCCATCCTACATTCGGAGCGAGGTATGATCTATTAAATGAAACCTATTCAAATAGGACAAATGTTTCCATGTATTTTATATAAAATAATACGATTCTTGTTCTTTATTTTACTCTTTACTTTATTTTACTCTTATTATTATCTGTCCTGATGCCTAGTCACTTTACCCTGCCTTCATGTACATATCTACCTCAAATACCTTATTATTATCTATCCTGATGCCTAGTCACTTTACCCTGCCTTCATGTACATATCTACCTCAAATACCTTATTATTATCTGTCCTGATGCCTAGTCACTTTACCCTGCCTTCATGTACATATCTACCTCAAATACCTTATTATTATCTATCCTGATGCCTAGTCACTTTACCCTGCCTTCATGTACATATCTACCTCAAATACCTTATTATTATCTATCCTGATGCCTAGTCACTTTACCCTGCCTTCATGTACATATCTACCTCAAATACCTTATTATTATCTATCCTGATGCCTAGTCACTTTACCCTGCCTTCATGTACATATCTACCTCAAATACCTCTCACACCTGCACATTGATCTGGTACTGGTACTCCCTGTATATAGCTTAATTATTGTGTATTTTATTCCTCTTGTGTTACTATTTGTATGATTTTTAAAACTTTGCATCGTTGGGAAGCAAGCATTTTACGGTAAAGTTGCATGTGACAAATACATTTTTATTTTATTTAAATATGGAAGTTAATAACATTGATATTAAATTGTACTGAACAATGCTCATTTGCCTCTACAGAAAGTTCTAGTTGCTCTCTTCGCCAACCGAGGTTATGATGAGAAGCCAGAGGTTGCTCTGCCAAGTCGACTAAATTATAAAGTGACTGGGACAGAGAGGTAAGTGCAATTCCATTATCAGCATTTAATTCTGGGATCCAATTCCATTGCAAACTGTCATTTACTTCCACTACTAACTACTATTCAAGAAGCATTTATATAATGTTGAAATTGAGGTACACTACTTTATTGCTCTAACAAAACTAATATGTCACAAAATAGTGCATTGAAAAAGAAGATCCAGGAATCCAAGAGCGGCTGCTTTTTAGAGAAGGACAAACGCCTTCTGGAAGAGCTGAAGAGCCTGCACTGTGACCCACACCCATTCTGCACTGTTTTGCCTTCAGAGTCAGACTTTAGTAAGTAAACATTATTGGGGTATTGTTTTAAGTGTTATTGATCTGGTAACGCTTAGTATAAATATACTTTTCATAATGATTTATAATAACATTGTTAATGCTTGATATACTCTATATGGACCGTGACAGTAACAGCCTCAAGTTATTGGTTTGTTTGCTTGACTGTAAAGTGGTCAAATCAACCTCCCATCCAGATGACCAGTTGGTTATTATTTGAATCATTTTGCACAATATTGTCTAAAACATTGAACCCCTCTGATTCCATACCTTTCAGCATTTTTGGAAGATTCTCATGCAAGGCCCTCCTGATACACCTTATGAGGATGGAGTCTTTGAGTTGTACTGTCAGTTTGGGGCTGACTACCCCGTCAAACCTCCACTTGTGCGCTTTGTCACACCTGTATCCTTCTACACAATGAAAACATGGAAGACAGTGTTTATTCTTATTGCCTATGTCATACATGTTCTAATTCTATCCAGTTGATTGATGCTTTTTTCAGTTATGTAAAATCCTCAATGTGGACAAAGGTGTACCACTGTAACATAAACAGTGTGGGTTGTATCTGCCACAACATATTTGATAACCATGAGAGAGATTGTCACGATCGTCAGGGAGAGAAGTAGACCAATGCGCAGCGTGATGAACGAACATGTTTATTTATTATCTTCAGTGATAATATACACAATAAACAAAACAACAAACGACTCGTAACGTCCACGGTGACAATGACCGAACACGGAACAAAAACCCACAAACACAAAGTGAAAAACAGACAGTTAAATATGGCTCCCAATCAGAGACAACCAGCCAACAGCTGACACTCGTTGCCTCTGATTGGGAGTCACTAAGGCAAACATAGAAAACGACAAACTAGAACCCCCAACATAGAAATAAACCACATAGAATGAACACACCCTGGCTCAACATATAGAGTCCCAGAGCCAGGGTGTGACAGTACCCCCCCCTAAAGGCGTGGACTGCGACCGCGCCTCAACCAGAGAAAAATAGGGGAGAGCTGGGTGGGCATTCCTCCTCGGCGGCGGTTCTGGCTCCGGGCTTGCCCACCACCCTCCAACAAACCCCCCATAGCGCCCCTGGTCCGGTCTGGCCCCGCTGGCTGGAGCTGGACTGGACGTAGCAGGAGCGGTAGGCTTCAGCTCCTTAGTGGAGCAGTTGAGCGGTACCTGATTTGGCACCGATGACCCAGGCACGGGTTGTGCCGGACTGACGACTCGCACCCCTGGCTTTGTGCGTGTAGCAGCAACGGGCCGGACCGGGCTGACGATGCGCACCCCTGGCTTGGTGCGTGGAGCCGGAACGGGCCTCACCGGACTGACGACTCGCACCCCTGGCTTGGTGCGTGGAGCCGGAACGGGCCTCACCGGACTGACGACTCGCACCCCTGGCTTGGTGCGAGTGGCAGGAACGGGCTGGACCAGGCTGACGACTCGCACCCCTGGCTTGGTGCGAGTGGCAGGAACGAGCTGAACCAGGCTGACGACTCGCACCCCTGGCTTGGTGCGAGTGGCAGGAACAGGTTGGACCAGGCTGACGACTCGCACCGTAGGCTTGGTGCGAGGGGCAGGAACAGGCTGGACCAGGCTGACGACTCGCACCGTAGGCTTGGTGCGAGGGGCAGGAACAGGCCGGACCGGGCTGGCGACGCACACCGTAGGCTTGGTGCGTGGAGCAGGGACAGGCCGAACTGGGCTGGCGACGCACACCGTAGGCTTGGTGCGTGGAGCAAGGACAGGCCGGACTGGGCTGGCGACGCACACCGTAGGCTTGGTGCGTGGAGCAGGAACAGGCCGAACCGGGCTGTGGAGACGGATAGGAGACCTGGAGTGAAGAGCGGCCACAACCCGTCCTGGCTGAATGCCTACCCTCACACACTCTGTGTGAGGCATCCGCACAGGACGTACAGGGCTGTGTACCCGTACTGGCATAACAGCACGTGACACTGGAGCAGGATATCCGGGACCGCGGAGAGGCATTGGAGACCACGAGCGTTGAGCCGGCACACTCCGCCCTGGCTGCATACCCGCCTTCGCACGACACGTGCGGGGCGCTCGCACAGGACGTACAGGACTATGCCGGACAACTCGTGGCACAGAACGCCGCTCCGCATACCGCGGAACCTGCCCCGTCCCATGCCTGAGTACGGGACGTTGGTTCCGCTCTCCTTCCAGGCTCCGCCAACCTGCCTTCTGGGCCCCCAAACCCGGTGGCCTCCTCTCCAAATCGCCCTGTGGCAGCCTCCTGCTGCCCAGCCGCCCATGCCGTGTGCCCCCCCCTAAAATTTTTTTGGGGTTGCCTCTCGTCCTTCCGACGATGACACTGCTGACGCCGCTGCTCCTCTCTCGCCAGGGCCTTAATCCTTGCCCATGGCCCTTTGCCCCCGAGCATGTCCTCCCAGGACCACGATTTGCCCACCTGGGCCATCGCCAGCCTCTCCATCTCCTTTCCTGGCGCTTCCTCCCATGTCCAGTCTGCCTGTTCCTGGACACGCTGCTTGGTCCTGGTACGGTGGGTTTTTCTGTCACGATCGTCAGGGAGAGAAGTAGACCAATGCGCAGCGTGATGAACGAACATGTTTATTTATTATCTTCAGTGATAATATACACAATAAACAAAACAACAAACGACTCGTAACGTCCACGGTGACAATGACCGAACACGGAACAAAAACCCACAAACACAAAGTGAAAAACAGACAGTTAAATATGGCTCCCAATCAGAGACAACCAGCCAACAGCTGACACTCGTTGCCTCTGATTGGGAGTCACTAAGGCAAACATAGAAAACGACAAACTAGAACCCCCAACATAGAAATAAACCACATAGAATGAACACACCCTGGCTCAACATATAGAGTCCCAGAGCCAGGGTGTGACAGAGATCTTGGATGCTGTGGATGGAGTTCATCAGCTCATCCTTCCTGAACCCCAAGATCCACTGGACAGGTTGGCTTCAAGTTGTTTGATGACCACACTGTATACAACGATGGTGTTAACTCTGATTCTAAAATCAAAAATGAAAAGTATGAAAGTAGTGTATTATATACAGTGCCCTCCACAATTATTGGCACCCCTTTTTAAGATGTGGTCGAGGACTTCCAAAAATTCTTCTTTTTTTTAAAACAACATAGAACCCAAATGCAAAAAATGAGAAAAATCCAACCTTTTATTTAAGTACATTACTTTGGTGTAAAAAAAAAAATCACACATTTAGAAAAAAAAAAACTTGAAATCATGTGTCCCACAATTATTGGCACCCCTGCTGTTAATACTTTGTACAACCCCCTTTTGCCAACAAGACAGCACTTAATCTCCTCCTATAACATTTCACAAGATTGGAGAACACAGAGAGAGGGATCTTTGACCATTCTTCTTTGCACAATCTTTCTAGATCATCCAGTGTCCTGGGTCCTCTCTTATGCACTCTCCTCTTTAGCTCGCCCCACAGGTTTTCTATTGGGTTGAGGTCTGGGGACTGAGATGGCCATGGGAGGACCTTGAGTTTGTGACTGCTGAACCATTTTTGTGTAGATTTTGCCACATGTTTTGGTTCATTATCCTGCTGAAAGACCCAATGACGACCCATCTTCAGCTTTCTGGCAGAGGCCATCAGGTTTTTATTTAAAATGTCCTGGTAGTTCAAAGCGTTCATAATGCCATGCACCCTAACAAGGTTCCCAGGGCCTTTGGAAGAGAAACAGGCCCACAGCATCACAGATCCTCCACCATACTTCACGGTGGGCATGAGGTGCTTTTCGGCATACTCATCTTTTGTTTTACGCCAGACCCACTTAGAGTGTTTGTTGCCAAAAAGCTCAATCTTAGTCTCATCTGACCAAAGCACACGATCCCAGTTGAAGTCCCAGTGCCGCTTAGCAAACTCCAGACGTTTACGTTTGTGAGTGTTAGTGAGAAAAGGCTTTTTCCTTGCATGCCTCCCAAACAGCTTGTTGGCATGTAGAGAGCGTCTGATGGTTGTTTTGGAGACTTTGTGACCCCAAGATGCCACTCTTTGGTGCAATTCTGTGACAGTGAGCTTAGGACTTTTTTTTACTTCTCTTACCATCCTCCTCACTGTGCGTTGTGGTAAGATAAACTTGGGACCTCTTCCAGCCTTGTTTGTCACTGTTCCAGTTGTTTTAAACTTCTTAATGATTCCTCTGACTGTAGATACGGGCAAGTTAAGGTGAGTGGCTATTTTCTTGTAGCCATTGCCTGACTTATGAAGGTCGACACAAATCTGCCTTACTTGAATGGTGTGTTCTCTTGTCTTTGCCATGTTGACAAATGGGTAAGAGAATTAGGCCTCTGTGTCACGTCATATTTATACCCCAGGGAAACAGGAAGTCATGAATTACTAATTAAAAGTTCCTAGATACCCTGACCAACTTTAGCAACTACAGAAAAATATCTAAAAAAAAAAATCAATTAAAATCTTCAGCGGAATTGTTAGGGGTGCCAATAATTGTGGGACACATGATTTCAAGTTTTTTTTTAATAAGTAATGTACTTAAATAAAAGGTTGGATTTTTCTCTTTTTTTGCATTTGGGTTCTATGTTGTTTAAAAAAAAAAGGAGAATTTTTGGAAGTCCTCGACCACATCTTAAACAGGGGTGCCAATAATAGTGGAGGGCACTGTATATTAGTGTATGGTGAATTCATATACCTACATTAATTTTATCTGAATTAAAATGTCTTGTAAAAGTATTTTGGCAGAGGAATACCTGACCAGCAGATACAAGTATGAAGAAGAGGCCAAGAAAAACACAGAGGAAGTTGCAGGCCATTCATTGGATGACAGAGAGAAGGTGAATGCACTTATTTAATTGTTCTTATTTTTGTAAGCTCTGCTACATATTTTATTAGGGGCTCTTGTGTGTAAAAAACAGGTGGATTCACTTTTCAGAGATTTCCATGTAAAACCGACATCAGAGTCTACGTTACCAGTTTCTCAGATACATTTCTTTTAACAGCAAGCCTTTTTGTGTAACAGTTTATTCAGGGTATGATAATCCTTTCCTTTTAAACTTACAGAAACTGTTGGGTGAAGAGTTGACTGAGAAGTTCATACCCTCACACCTGATTTGTCCCCTCACCAACAAGATGTTTGTTGACCCAGTGAAGAACCAGGAGGGAACCGTGTACGAGCGAAAGGCCATTGGGAAACATCTGAAGAAGTAAGCGTGTTACTGGATTATTCATATTGATAAGTCATTATTTATGATTCATAATTAACGTGTTACTTTTATAAAGTAATCCAAAAATATTAAGCTAATGTTGTTATGTGTGGTTGTTTCATTGGCTGCTTCTGAGTTTGTTTAAACACAGGCCACATTCATGTATTAATCGTGGGCTCAAATATTACTAAATGACTGTTAGTTTATTTACAAAATACATTTTTCATATTCCCTTACGTGCAGAACTGAAATAACACATTGCTAGCAACTATGTGACAATTCGGTGTCAGTAGTTTTTGTGTCACATTGCAATAGGCTTAGAAAGCCGACTGATTGACAATTCTTCAAACAGGAAAGTCTTCGCCAACTGTAAACATTTTAAAATGAATTAACTAATTAAATTAATTATTTGACCACTATTTTTTGAGAATGGTTTACTGTCTTCCTAACTTTTACAGGACATGTATTGGGACAGATCCCAAAACAAACAAGTTACTGACATTAACTGATCTCAAGCCATACCAAGACATGAGAAAAATAGTGAGGGATTATCGCAAACAGCAAATTGAGGAGACAGATGCTTAAAACACAAAGTGGTAGCAAAAATGTAGCCTTCCTGCCTTGTAGCCTACACTTTTTGGTGAAAATGATGATGGAACTAATGTTACCCCACCCATTGGGTTATTAAAGTATGCTAACAATTGTATGTAACTGATATTTGTACTGACATTTTCTAGAGGGAATAGGCCTTCATTTCTTTGGGGTTTGTACTTGATTATAAACTGGATGGTTCAAGCCCTGAATGCTGATTGGCTGACAGCCGTGGTATATCAGACCGTAAACCACGGGTATGACAAAACATTAATTTTTACTGCTCTAATTACGTTGGTAACCAGTTTATAATAGCAATAAGGCACCTCGGGGGTTTGTGGTATATGGTCAATATATCACGGCTAAGGGCTGTATCCAGGCACTCCGCGTTGCGTCGTGCTTAAGAACAGCCTTTAGCCGTGGTATATTGGCCATATACTACAGCCCCTCATTCCTTATTGCTTAAATATAGCACACTTCATGTGTAGCTAATTAAGATTCATATCCATGGCCATTTCCTATTAAACTCTTGTCAATAACCAGTTGAATTTCTGCATGTTAAAATGGATTTTGTATATTACACATGCATAACATTAGACTGTTACATAATCTGAGATCTAGGAGATTCCGCGCTCTACACACACGTACATTGTAAAATTGTTGTATGGTGGTATTATACATTTTGTGTTGTAGATATGGACTGGCGTAATAATGTTACATGATGTACTGTTTCAGCTTTTGTTTTATGTGTGATGTAAGTGCCTTAATGTGTTTGGACCCCAGGAAGAGTAGCTGCTGCCTTGGCAGGAACTAATGGGGATCCGGGATAAATACCGATGTGGTGTTTTGTTGTTGTTTATGAGTCAAAGGCCCACATTAATGATGGAGATGAAGTACTTTACTCTTTCAATTTACCACTACAACAAAGGGTATGATATCCACCATGCCTAAGGCTACCACAGTTAGGTTAGTGGTGCAGTTCTTTCTATTCTTTAATTTGTGTAATGTTTTTATGTTCTGCCACTTGGTGGCGCTGTGTAGCAACTATCACTTCATGGCCATTTAGCTGAGTTGCCTGTTAACACGTGGGACAATCGATCACTCCTTGTGGAGAAATGTAAAAAAAAACTATAATGCAACTATAATAATAATATGCCATTTAGCAGACGCTTTTATCCAAAGCGACTTACAGTCATGCGTGCATACATTTTTGTGTATGGGTGGTCCCGGGGATTGAACCCACTACCTTTGCGTTACAAGCGCCGTGCTCTACCAGCTGAGCTACAGAGGACCACACACTGAAGAGATCCT
This sequence comes from Coregonus lavaretus, assembly GCF_964263955.1. Classification (NCBI taxonomy): domain Eukaryota; kingdom Metazoa; phylum Chordata; class Actinopteri; order Salmoniformes; family Salmonidae; genus Coregonus; species Coregonus lavaretus. The sequence continues at coordinate 30,003,682 of NC_140024.1, forward strand.
TAAATAAATGTCAAGTTCTTATCTTCAGTGTCTTAATGGAAGGAGAGGCCTATTGCATCAGAGTCAGTTGTACCTGTGTGTGTGTTCCTACCATTGCTTAGACAAGTGTTGAGGCCCGTGCACATGCTCTCACAACTATTTTATGAGGTGTTGAAAAACAGTTCACAACAGGATGGGTTCATTTAGAATTCACAATGACATCTCTACCGGATGAAGATATTAAATGTTATACTGTTAATGAAGACATTCAATGAAATACTGTTAATGAAGATATTCAATGATATACTGTTAATGAAGATATTCAATGATATACTGTTAATGAAGATATTAAATTATATACTGTTAATGAAGATATGAAATAATATACTGTTAATTAAGATATTAAATTATATACTGTTAATGAAGATATTAAATTACATACTGTTAATGAAGATATTAAATTATATACTGTGAAAGAAGGTGATTTAGTGGGAGACCTTAAAGTGGGAGAAGGCTCTGAATGATCATAGAAAAGCAGCCCATTTTGGGGACAGTTCCACCATTTGGACAATCCAGATCTAACTCAGAATGTAGCAGTAGAACCTCGGCTATAGGTGAGAGGTCGAACACCAGGTGGTGCTTCTCTGGTAAAGACCAAGTATTTGATGTGTGGTGTATCAGTGTGTGTGGTCAGTAATGGAGACCGAATGACCATTAAAGTCTGATGGTGGTCACGATTGATAACAGCTGCTGCTGTGGCTGTGCCACACAGAAACACTGTCTGTATACCGTATACCCAGGGATTGAATTGGGATGGTGTGTTTTGTGTGCCTATTATTTTGTGGGTTTTCCTGTGATGATTCTATTAACATGGTTATATTAACCACTCAGTGGTCACAGCAAACATGGCTACCCTGAAAGGAGGACGGTAGGCCTAACATACTCAACTTCAACTCATTTAGCTAAGCACATATACTTGTATTACTAAAAAGGAACCCCTACCCACTTTGAACGGTGGTTTCTCCACTAAACTCGACTGAACACAGAACCAATGTTACAGTCTGTCAGATCCTGATGACAGACGTCAATGAGCTTGGGATAAACTGAAATGGAGCTATTGCATGGAGTACTGAGTCTGCAAGACAGTGTGAACGAATTCTCTTTCATCCACGGATCACTTTCATTCGCCATGCGTCCATGGTTAGGTGCGCACACATCCAAACTACTAGTTTTTCCATTGCTTACAATGAACATAAAGTGTAAATCAACAGTCATTAAACTGCTGAAAGGTCAGTAACGACGAGGTCATGTTCGCTAGTGAGCCCCAATTGTTTTGACCCCTCCTCGGCTCTGGGTTGTGTTCATGAGGGCACGCAATGGAAAACGTTGAAAAACATTTTGCAACAAAAAACTAAAATTAAAGTTCCTTATTGGAAGAGTCCATGTAGTATCTCCTTGTTTCAGTCCATTTTCAGTTTAATAAACATGAGTGTTTTTATGAGTGGGAGGATCTTGGCAGCGAGGCAGTGGTGGTGGAGTAGCCCCTTGTCCTCCTGTCCTTAACCAGTAGAGAGAGAGAGAGAGGGGAGTGCTGGGTAATCTGTTGCAGTGTAAACACAGGCCCAGAAAAGGCAGTGGAATGTCTCTGTGGTGGGAGCTGGAGGAAGGTTCAGGGAGAGGCCAAGGCAGGTGGTATACATCAGCAACAAGCAGACGTCTCCCCACTAACTTATCCAAACAAGAGACGGGTGCTAGCGATGCTAGGAGAAGGAGGAACAGAAAGAGGAGGAGCGGGGGGATAGATAGACAACAGCCAGTATCAGGGGGAGGCCTTTTTCTTCCTGGCTCAGCTCTGATTTGCTCTGGTCTGTCCTCTATCCCAGAGGGGAAAAACAAGCGTTAGTGCATGAGGCTGAACATGAGACAGGACTGTTGCCATTTCCATAAGCCCTTGATCTAGAGGCCTCCAGTCCTCCACTGATCTTGAGAACACGCCACAAATCACTGGCGGGGCAGATCAGAGCTGGTTTACATTGCAGGAGAACACTGAAGATACACAGACCGAGGGAGAAGAACGTGCCATCCCACTGGGCACAGCCGTCAGTTCAACATCTAGTTTTGATGTACTTTTGGTTGAGTTGTCAACTAACTTGAATTCAACGTGAAATCAACCAAAAATGTCACCCTGTCATTGGATTTAGGTTCAAACCTGGGTGAAAAAAATACGAAATTCCCTTACCTTGATGACTTTTTGCAAATCCAATCAGTTGTTCGCGTTGATTCAACGTCATCACATTGAATTTTTGGGTTGAAATGATGTGGAAACAACGTTGATTCAACTAGTTTTTGCCCAGTGGGATGTCAGCTGATGTCTGTTTCTCCTTTTGTTTTTACAGAGTCTGACCAATATTAATGTCCCACTGGGCACAAACAGGTTAAATCGACTTTGTTTCAACATAATTTGTCAACTTATAGTGACGTGAAATTTACGTGGAAAATACATTGGATTTGAAAAAAGTAATCAACTGTTGTTTTGAGGGTAAAATTTCAACCACATGATTATGTATGTCATCATGGTAACCAATTTTCAACATAGACAAACCTTGTATAAAATATGTTGAATTTGTACCTTTGAAATAAGGTCAGATCTTCAACGTAATATCCACTATAAGAAAAAAACAATAGGCTGGGCAGCACTTCCTACTGGAGAGTCGATCTATCTACAGCTTCCCTTTGCTCTCCCATCCAGGGTTTAAACCAAGCCCAGCGCTGCTTAGCTATGATGTCACTGACTAGTACCAATGTGCTATCATGAGAATGATTGTTGAGAGATCTCCACTTAATTGATTCACTGTTGCTATCGAAGTAATTCAAAAGGGTACGTTCAATAGAGAAAATGAAATGTAACCAACCATACTTTAATAATGATATATCATCAATGATGCTATTTATATCATCAACAGCTATTGCTTAAATTCAGCCCAGGATTGAACTAAAAATACACAATACATATAGGCCTTGGGGTTTCAAGCTTTGGTTGATTTCAAATGGAATCTACAAGTTAATTATAAATATGTTGGATTCACGTCTCTATCTCAACCAAAAACAAAGTCCTATTCTTTAACTTCGATTTTTTGTTGAAATGGAGACGTGAATCCAACATATCAATTATTAATTTGTAGACAAACTGGAATTAAAGTCAGACTCAGTGGCGCAGATGGAGCTATCTGAGCTATCTCCTTCAAATGTTGATATTTGGTTGCGTTAATAACCAAACACAATTCAATATCACTTTTGCAATATGGTAAATAGCCTAATGTTAAGGCTATTTTACAAACTAATGTAACAGTATTCATTCAACCTTAAAATGAGTAACACATCCATGGCCACATTTGGAGGTTACTGTAACAATAAATGTCTTCTTATGTAGAAAGCGTGCATGTTCAGGATCGCAGGTCTGTGGAAATCTTCACAATGGCTAAAATAAACTTGCGCCATGTACTTTAATGTAATCTCAACTAACTGCAATCCAGGTAATTTGGTTGTGCTATTAGATGAAGCACAGTGATAACACATGAAGTTGTTGTATAAATAAATAAAAGATCTGACATTGTATTCCCATTTGAACTTTGATGTGTTTTAGAATGGTTAAAAGCAGAGTTATAACACATTTAGGTGACAACTAAAGCAAAAATCAGACATTGATTTTCCATTGGAATTTGGTTGTGCTTTTAAATCGTTGAAATCATAGTGATAACACATTGGGAACTCAACAAACTTTTGGCTGTCTTTTTGAGTGGGTGAAAATAAGTTGGAATCTTATTGATCAATATCTACATACTAAATATGACGTAATTCTCCACGCTGAAATGATGTGGTGTGCCCAGTGGTGTCTGACATGTAAACATAATGGAAGTTATTCTTTAAACATTATGGCCATGATAAATTCACCACAGCATCTAATGTATCTCTTTTAATTTATTTGGGCATGAGACTAAACAGAAAAACACTATTCTCAACAGAGGCCTAAACAATTCACTTCCTCCTCTATAACTTGGTTGATATTGATGGTGTCCCCTTTTGACCTTGCAGTGGCTCGGCCATGATCCAAAACCTTACTTTGAGTAATTACCATAATTTGACCATAACTGGTCATTCATGACCAGAATTTGAGCAGAATTAGAGAGTAGGGTTTAGTGATGCCCTGACAATATCACTACAATAACAGACAAGCCTTCTGGTGCGGAGGTTCACCTTACATGGAGGATGATTAAGGGTTCATTTTCATGGATGTCAACAATAATTAGGAACGGGCAAACATTACCTTCTATGGAGATATATTAACCTTCTACCTTCTGTGTCTATTGGCACACGATCACATGGTTGGATTGTATGGTATCCCTCTCTGGGCTGGGAGAAGACCTGCTTTGTTCTTGTCTTGTTGGGGCAGACAATTGAACTACAAATGTATTTTATTGCTGAATAACGTTTTGCTTCTTAAATGTACAAGAATGAAAGAACGAAAAAATATATTAAATACATCTGTAGCAGCTGTTTTCTTATTTTGACATCATGTCTTAGGAGAAAGTTTTGGCAATATTTAAAATGATTATTTCGATCTTGAAATGAACTCAGTGTGGGGGGCAATTTCAAACTATCTAGCATGATGAAAATGGTTTTGCTTTGTAACCGGTCTGTTTCTGCTCTAGCAATTTATGCAGCCAGAGTTTAGACATACTGCATTTTTTACCACATCAAGTTAGTATGTCTTATGCCATGTAATTATATACCTGCCTGCTAGATGTAGCACATTTCATTTATGCTTAGGCCAGCTAGATAACACAAAAATAACACTCCCACTCCACAACTCACTGGCAAGCAAATAATCCCAGACTTGACACCTTGACTCTTTAGTAGATTCACAACCATGCCTGTACTCCCACTCAGTGTCCTCTCACATTCATATGACTGAATACACTAGAGCAGGGCTCTCCAACCCTGTTCCTGGAGAGCTACCCTCCTGTAGGTTTTAACTCCAACCCTGTTCCTGGAGAGCTACCCTCCTGTAGGTTTTAACTCCAACCCTGTTTGTCAGTGGGTGCTGTAGGTAGGTGTGGTGCAGGAATCAGATGCAGGACGCAGAAAAATAAGTCCAATATACTTTAGTGAAAAGCACACTCAAAATAACGAGTCAAACGCCCGGAGGCGAGAAAGTCCGCACACAGGCGAAAACCAAAAGGCGCACAAAACAGTGCGTAAATAACCTCCTAACACAGAGGAGGAAAATACGAAATGCACAAGGCAACAGTAGCGCACAAACACGACAGCGAAACAATCACACACAAACACAGACACACACAACGAGAACTAAATAGAACACTAACGAGGACTAACTAGACACAGGTGTACAACATCAAGACCAAACCAAACGAACATGAAACATAGATCGGTGGCAGCTAGTACTCCGGAGACGACGACCGCCGAAGCCTGCCCGAACCAGGAGGAGGAGCAGCCTCGGCCGAAACCGTGACAGTACCCCCCCCTTGACGCGCGGCTCCAGCCGTGCGCCGACCCCGGCCTCGGGGACGACCAGGAGGACGCGGAGCAGGGCGCGCGGGATGGTCCCGGTGGAACTCCGACAGGAGAGATGGGTCTAGGATGTCCCTCCGCGGCACCCAGCACCGCTCCTCCGGGCCGTACCCCTCCCACTCCACGAGATACTGGAGACCCCCCATCCGGCGTCTGGAGTCCAAGATGGACCGAACGGTGTACGCCGGAGCCCCCTCGATGTCCAATGGGGGCGGAGGAGTCTCTCCTATCTCATTGTCCTGGAGTGGACCAGCTACCACCGGCCTGAGAAGAGACACATGGAACGAGGGGTTAATATTCTTATATTCAACAGGTAGATGTAACCTATAACACACCTCGTTCAATCTTCTCAGGACTTTAAAGGGCCCCACAAACCGCCGACCCAGCTTCCGGCAGGGCAGGCGGAGGGGTAGGTTTCTGGTAGAGAGCCAGACTCGATCTCCGGGTGCGTACACCGGCCCCTCACTGCGGTGGAGATCGGCGCTCGCCTTGTGACGAAGGACGGCCCGCTGCAGGTGGACGTGGGCAGCGTTCCACGTCTCTTCCGAGCGCCTCATCCAATCATCCACCGCAGGGGCCTCGATCTGGCTCTGCTGCCACGGTGCCAGAACCGGCTGGTAACCTAATACACATTGGAAAAGGGGTTAGGTTAGTAGAGGAGTGGCGGAGAGAGTTCTGGGCCATCTCGGCCCAGGGAATGTAACGCGCCCACTCCTCAGGCCGGTCCTGGCAATACGACCTCAGAAACCTACCCACATCCTGGTTGACACGTTCTACCTGCCCGTTGGTGGTACCCCGAGGTAAGGCTAACCGAGACCCCCAAACGCTCCATAAACGCTCTCCACACACGGGAGGTAAACTGGGGGCCTCGATCAGACACTATATCCTCGGGGACCCCGTAATGCCGGAAGACGTGGGTAAATAGGGCCTCAGCGGTCTGTAGGGCAGTAGGAAGACCCGACATAGGGAGAAGACGACAGGCCTTAGAAAACCGGTCCACAACGACCAGGATGGTGGTATTCCCCTGAGAGAGGGGAAGGTCTGTTACAAAATCCACCGAGAGGTGGGACCATGGTCGTTGTGGAACGGGTAGGGGCTGTAACTTACCCCTGGGCAGATGTCGGGGCGCCTTACACTGGGCGCACACCGAGCAGGAGGAGACGTAAACCCTCACATCCCTAGCCAAAGTAGGCCACCAGTATTTAGTGCTAAGGCAATGCACTGTCCGGCCAATACCCGGATGTCCAGAGGAGGGTGACGTGTGAGCCCAGTAGATGAGTCGATCCCGAATCTCGAGCGGAACGTACTTCCGACCCTCAGGACATTGTGGAGGGCTGGGGTCGGTACGCAACGCTCGCTCGATCTCGGCATCGACCTCCCACACCACCGGTGCCACAAGGCAAGACTCCGGTAGTATGGGAGTAGGCTCAACGGACCTCTCCTCCGTGTCATACCGCCGGGACAGTGCATCTGCCTTGCCATTCTGGGACCCAGGGATGTACGTGATTTTAAATACGAACCTGGTGAGAAACATACTCCATCGAGCCTGGCGAGGGTTCAGTCTCCTCGCTGCCCGGATGTACTCCAGGTTCCGATGGTCAGTCAAAATGAGGAAAGGGTGTTGAGCCCCCTCAAGCCAATGCCTCCACACCTTAAGGGCCTGAACTACAGCTAACAGCTCCCTGTCCCCAACGTCATAGTTACGCTCCGCCGGGCTGAGCTTTTTGGAGTAAAAAGCACAGGGGCGGAGTTTAGGTGGCGAGCCGGACCGTTGAGAGAGCACGGCCCCTATACCAGCCTCAGACGCGTCCACCTCAACCTGAAAGGGAATTGTGGGATCCGGATGCGCCAGCACCGGAGCCGACGTAAACAGGTCCTTCAGTCTCCCAAAGGCCCTGTCCGCATCAGCTGACCACTGCAGGCGCACCGGACCCCCCTTCAGAAGGGACGTGATGGGAGCTGCCACCTGTCCAAAACCCCGGATAAACCTCCGGTAGTAATTCGCAAAGCCCAAGAACTGCTGCACCTCTTTTACAGTGGTTGGAGTTTGCCAATTACGCACAGCGGACACACGATCCACCTCCATTCTCACCCCTGACGCGGACAACCGATAACCCAAAAAGGAGACCGACTCCTGGAAAAACAGACATTTCTCTGCCTTGACATATAGGTCGTGCTCCAACAGCCTCCTCAATACACGTCGCACCAGGGTTACATGCTCGGCTCGGGTAGACGAGTACACCAGAATATCATCAATGTACACGACCACCCCTTGTCCCTGCATATCCCGGAAAATGTCATCTACGAAGGATTGAAAGACTGATGGAGCATTCATCAACCCATATGGCATGACAAGATATTCGAAATGACCTGACGTGGTACTAAACGCTGTTTTCCATTCATCGCCCTCCCTAATGCGCACCAAGTTATACGCGCTCCTGAGATCCAATTTTGTGAAAAACCGCGCCCCATGCAATGACTCCGTCATGGTCGCAATCAGAGGGAGTGGATAACTGTATTTCACAGTAATCTGATTGAGACCACGGTAATCAATGCACGGGCGCAACCCTCCATCTTTCTTTTTCACAAAAAAGAAACTCGAAGAGGCGGGGGAAGTGGAAGGCCGAATGTATCCCTGTCTCAAAGATTCGGCTATGTAAGTCTCCATAGCTTTTCTCTCCTCTTGAGACAAAGGATACACATGGCTCCGTGGGAGCGCTGCTCCTGCCTGGAGATCAATCGCACAATCCCCCTGTCTATGGGGAGGCAACTGCGTCGCCCTAGTTTTGCTAAACACAAGAGCTAAATCCCCATATTCAGGCGGAATGTGCAGTGCGGGCACTTGGTTTGGACTTTCCACCGAAGTCGCCCCCACGGAAACACCCAGACATCGCCCCTCACACTGAACAGACCACCCATCGAGAGCCCTCTGTTGCCACGAAATAGCAGGGTTATGGGTGCTTAACCAGGGAATTCCCAGCACCACTGGGTACGCAGGAGAGTCGATCAGATACAGCTGTATAGTCTCTTCATGACCCCCCTGCGCACACATCCTAAGTGGCGCTGTGACTTCCCTGATCAACCCCGACCCCAACGGGCGGCTATCTAAGGCATGAACGGGAAAAGGTTTGTCAACAGGTAGGAGAGGGATCCCTAACTCTAAACAAAACTTTCGATCAACAAAATTCCCAGCTGCGCCTGAATCTACTAGCGCCTTATGCTGGGAATGAGGTGCAACCTGTGGAAAACCAACAGGTATACAAAAGTGCGCAACAGAAAGCTCTGGGTAAGTGGGGCGTCTACTCACCTGGGAGGCCCCCCCAGTGCGTGGCCTGTTGTCTTCTCCCCCGGAGAACCCTCCCCAGCACCTGGCCGCAGTGTGCCCTCCACGACCGCACTTGGTGCAGGAGACAGGCCCCCTCGGGCTCCTCCTCCTCCGTTCTCTAGCGCCGGCACCCCCGAGCTCCATAGGGCTCGGCTCGGAGGTGCCGGAGGGCGGAATGGACGGACCCCCCTCGGGACGTCCACGGGTGGCCAGCAGGGTGTCTAAACGGATGGACATATCAACCAACTGGTCGAAAGTCAGATGGGTATCCCTGCAGGCCAACTCTCGTTGAACGTCCTCCCGGAGGCTACACCGAAAATGGTCGATGAGAGCCCGTTCACTCCACCCTGCATCCGCCGCTAGAGTCCGGTACTCTAAAGCAAACGCCTGTGCGCTCCTCCTCCCCTGTCTCAAGTGGACTAGCCGCTCCCCCGCCGCTTTGCCCTCAGGTGGATGGTCAAACACGGCCTTGAAGCGGCGGGAGAACTCGGCGTAGGAGATGGTGTTGGCGTCCATCTTCCTCCACTCAGCGTTAGCCCACTCCAACGCCTTTCCCGAGAGACAGGAGATGAGGGCGGAAACGCTCTCGTGTCCCGAGGGCACCGGGTGTACAGTGGCCAGGTAGAGCTCCACCTGCAGGAGGAACCCCTGACACCCGGCAGCTGTTCCGTCATACGCCCTCGGGAGCGAGAGCCGAATCCTCCTGGGTTCCGGACCTGGGACTGGTGGACCGGCCGATGGGGTGGGCAGGGTAGGTGGAGGTGTGGGTACCCTGCTGGCTTCCCATCGGTGCAGGGTGTTGATCACGTCCTGTAGAGCGGTCTCCAGTTGTCTTATCTGGCCATCTTGCCAATGGATATGCTCCTCGAGCGACACAGGTGTCACGGCCGATCCTGCTGATTCCATTATGGTGTGTGATTCTGTCAGTGGGTGCTGTAGGTAGGTGTGGTGCAGGAATCAGATGCAGGACGCAGAAAAATAAATCCAATATACTTTAGTGAAAAGCACACTCAAAATAACGAGTCAAACGCCCGGAGGCGAGAAAGTCCGCACACAGGCGAAAACCAAAAGGCGCACAAAACAGTGCGTAAATAACCTCCTAACACAGAGGAGGAAAATACGAAATGCACAAGGCAACAGTAGCGCACAAACACGACAGCGAAACAATCACACACAAACACAGACACACACAACGAGAACTAAATAGAACACTAACGAGGACTAACTAGACACAGGTGTACAACATCAAGACCAAACCAAACGAACATGAAACATAGATCGGTGGCAGCTAGCACTCCGGAGACGACGACCGCCGAAGCCTGCCCGAACCAGGAGGAGGAGCAGCCTCGGCCGAAACCGTGACACTGTTCCTGGAGAGCTACCCTCCTGTAGGTTTTAACTCCAACCCTGTTCCTGGAGAGCTACCCTCCTGTAGGTTTTAACTCCAACCCTGTTCCTGGAGAGCTACCCTCCTGTAGGTTTTAACTCCAACCCTGTTCCTGGAGAGCTACCCTCCTGTAGGTTTTAACTCCAACCCTGTTCCTGGAGAGCTACCCTCCTGTAGGTTTTAACTCCAACCCTGTTCCTGGAGAGCTACCCTCCTGTAGGTTTTAACTCCAACCCTGTTCCTGGAGAGCTACCCTCCTGTAGGTTTTAACTCCAACCCTGTTCCTGGAGAACTACCCTCCTGTAGGTTTTAACTCCAACCCTGTTCCTGGAGAGCTACCCTCCTGTAGGTTTTAACTCCAACCCTGTTCCTGGAGAGCTACTCTCCTGTATGTTTTAACTCCAACCCTGTTCCTAGAGAGCTACCCTCCTGTATGTTTTAACTCCAACCCTGTTCCTGGAGAGCTACCCTCCTGTAGGTTTTAACTCCAACTCTGTTCCTGGAGAGCAACCCTCCTGTAGGTTTTAACTCCAACCCTGTTTCTGGAGAGCCACCCTCCTGTAGGTTTTAACTCCAAACATGTTCCTGGAGAGCTGCCCTCCTGTAGGTTTTAACTCCAACCCTGTTTCTGGAGAGCTACCGTCCTGTAGGTTATACCCCAACCCTGTTCCTGGAGAGCTACCCTCCTGTAGGTTTTAACTCCAACCCTGTTCCTGGAGAACTACCCTCCTGTAGGTTTTAACTCCAACCCTGTTCCTGGAGAGCTACCCTCCTGTAGGTTTTAACTCTAACCCTGTTTCTGGAGAGCAACCCTCCTGTAGGTTTTAACTCCAACCCTGTTCCTGGAGAGCTACCCTCCTGTAGGTTTTAACTCCAAACCCAGTTGTAACTAACCTGATTCAGATTATCAACCAGCTAATTATTTGATTCAGGTGTGCTAGATTAGGGTTAGAGTGAAAACCAACAGGAGGGTGGCTCTCCAGGAACAGGGTTGGAGTTAAAACCTACAGGAGGGTGGCTCTACAGGAACAGGGTTGGAGTTAAAACCTACAGGAGGGTGGCTCTCCAGGAACAGGGTTGGAGTTAAAACCTACAGGAGGGTGGCTCTACAGGAACAGGGTTGGAGTTAAAACCTACAGGAGGGTGGCTCTCCAGGAACAGGGTTGGAGTTAAAACCTACAGGAGGGTGGCTCTCCAGGAACAGGGTTGGAGAGCCCTGTACCAGAAGCATGAGCACAGATATAATATTTTAGCCCAGGGATGGGCAACTCCAGTCCTCAGGGGCCTGATTAGTGTCACACTTTTGCCCCAGCCCCAGCTAACACACCAATAATCAACTTATCAGAATTTAATCAGCTGTGTTTGCTAGGGGTGGGGGAAAGTGTGACATCACATCCAGCCCCCGAGGACTGGAGTTGCCAATCCCTGTTCTAGCGTCTTTAGTAAAACACCAACGACCTCATCAAGAGGTTTGGATCTCTTCGCGTAATGGCTAAGGTGTTAAACTGACAGTCACGGTGTCGTAGGTTTCCCATTCGGGCTAACCCCAGAATGAATTCACTACAGTATTATTTAGAAATGAAGTTAAAACACTTTCCCAAAGACTTTCCCATGCAGCAGGTGTTCAGATGTTCCTTACACCTCTCCACTAGTCTTCCTCTCCACTACTCTTCCTCTCCACTAGTCGTCCTCTCCACTACTCTTCCTCTCCACTACTCTTCCTCTCCACTAGTCTTCCTCTCCACTAGTCTTCCTCTCCACTACTCTTCCTCTCCACTACTCTTCCTCTCCACTAGTCTTCCTCTCTCCTAGTCTTCCTCTCCACTAGTCTTCCTCTCCACTAGTCTTCCTCTCCACTAGTCTTCCTCTCCACTAGTCTTCCTCTCCACTAGTCTTCCTCTCCACTAGTCTTCCTCTCCACTAGTCTTCCTCTCCACTAGTTGTCCTCTCCACTACTCTTGGCGTGTTTCACCTTGACCTGTCTAACTGCAGCTGTCCTCGCTGGCTCCCTGCCCACTGCTGTCAATTGGCCTTTTGTTCCATGATAATCAGCACCTCTGTTTAATAAACACACAGCTCAACTACTATGCTATCACCATTTTCACATGCTTCTCCATTTGCTTTCATAGGCCCATTTAGTTATGGTGACTACCTAACTGCTCCACTGTGATAAGGGGTGAGTGGTGAGGTTTCTGGTGCAATTGGCTGCCATGGCTTGGCCGAGGTGGGTGCAATAATTATATTGAGAATGTTAGTTTTTATTAGTGCTGATAAAACTGGTCGTGCAGACTGCTTTTCTGTCAGGAGAGGTAGGCTGATAAAACTGGTCGTGCAGACTGCTTTTCTGTCAGGAGAGGTAGGCTGATAAAACTGGTCGTGCAGACTGCTTTTCTGTCAGGAGAGGTAGGCTGATAAAACTGGTTGTGCAGACTGCTTTTCTGTCAGGAGAGGTAGGCTGATAAAACTGGTCGTGCAGACTGCTTTTCTGTCAGGAGAGGTAGGCTGATAAAACTGGTCGTGCAGACTGCTTTTCTGTCAGGAGAAGTAGGCTGATAAAACTGGTCGTGCAGACTGCTTTTCTGTCAGGAGAGGTAGGCTGATAAAACTGGTCGTGCAGACTGCTTTTCTGTCAGGAGAGGTAGGCTGATAAAACTGGTCGTGCAGACTGCTTTTCTGTTAGGAGAAGTAGGCTGATAAAACTGGTCGTGTAGACTGCTTTTCTGTTAGGAGAAGTAGGCTGATAAAACTGGTCGTGCAGACTGCTTTTCTGTTAGCAGAAGTAGGCTTGCCCATTTTGTTAGTCCCCTTTATGCTTCTGACCCTTTAGAGATCCTAGCCTTGAAGTGGTTGGATGCTTAACTGTTTCCTTTTGCTAAAAACACCAACAGTTCAACATTCCAATGGGAAATGGATGTAAAAAAAGTATTCCTTTCAAGTAGAGTTACATTAATACTGTACACAGTATTGCAAGTGGGTGGATTAGCTTGCTCCAATTAACCAACCTATTGGCTGATGCCTTTGAATATGCATAGGTTTCTGCTTTCCTGCACGCATGCACTGTATGTGTGTAGGTACACACGTTAGCATGCACAGTATCCACACACGTTAGCATGTACAGTATCCACGCACGTTAGCATGTACAGTATTCACACACGTTAGCATGTACAGTATCCACGCACGTTAGCATGTACATTATCCACACACATTAGCATGTACAGTATCCACACACGTTAGCATGTACAGTATCCACACACGTTAGCATGTACATTATCCACGCACATTAGCATGTACAGTATCCACGCACGTTAGCATGTACATTATCCACACACGTTAGCATGTACAGTATCCACACACGTTAGCATGTACAGTATCCACACAGGTTAGCATGTACAGTATCCACGCACATTAGCATGTACATTATCCACGCACGTTAGCATGTACAGTATCCACGCACATTAGCATGTACAGTATCCACACATGTTAGCTTCCCAGTGGTTTGGACAGGAAAAATTCTTGACAGAGTCACACTACTACTTTGGACTTCACACACATCTATTGTCTGGACTAGCTCTTCAACCCATGCCCGTCCCAAATACAACCTCCCTGAAGTTCAAATCTGATACATTTTTGATAAGCGATGGGGCACCATTCACAGCATGGGCCGTCTAAATTATGCAAACTTCAGCATCCTCTTATGGCCAGAAGTGGAGTTGTGCCTAGTTGTCAGAGGGAACGCACCATGACAGGCCCATGCAAGGGGGAAGGTGGCGTATGAAATATTTATCCCGCTAAGTAAAGCCTCAGCTGGCGCTGGTGGAGTTGACTGGAGGCGTTGTGTAACGTGCAACGGGCCTGCCAACCCCATCGGGCGCCCCCGGATAATGCACTTCACTCTGACTAAGTCTGGAATGTTCCTTTTTCTGTTCCCATTTCTCCCTCCCCATTACTGCTTCCCTTTGAAAACTCCACCTGCTCAAAACTCAACCTCCTCTACCCACTCCAAAACTTTAGATTAACTTGTGGGAAAGACCAGCAGAGCGGTACAACACCAGGGTAAGAGTGTGACTTTATCAATGACAGGGTTGTGGGTTCAATCCCTCTGGGGCCATAATGCTCAAATATATTCTGCACTCACTGTAGGTCTTTTTGGATGAAAGGGTAAAGGGTATAGGGTAAAGGGTCTGCTAAATGGCATTGTATTGTGTATACAGTATATATTGTAGCGAACGGTGGGGCAGGAGAGCAAACCCGGGTCGCTGGCATTAAACACAAACACACTAGGCATCGCGCCAATAGGGTTAACCCACTTGGTGGGAATTGTAACGTGGCTCATATAGCGAGGATCACTACAATATACAGTACCAGTCAAAAGTTTGGACACACCTACTCATTCCAGGGTTTTTCTTTATTTGTACTATTTTCTACATTGTAGAATAATAGTGAAGACATCAAAACTACGAAACAACACATATGGAATCATGTAGTAACCAAAAAAGTGTTTTGTGTATATTTGAGATTCTTCAAATAGCCATCCTTTGCCTTGATGACAGTTTTGCACACTCTTGGCATTCTCTCAACCAGCTTCACCTGGAATGCTTTTCCAACAGTATTGAAGGAGTTCCCACATATGCTGAGCATATGAGCACCAAAAATCTCAAATTTGGACTCCAGTCCAAAGGACAAATTTCCATTTTTTACATTTGACATTTTAGTCATTTAGCAGACGCTCTTATCCAGAGCGACTTACAGTTAGTGAGTGCATACATTTTCCACTGGTCTAATGTCCATTACTCGTGTTTCTTGGCCCAAACATGTCTCTTCTTCTTATTGGTGTCCTTTAGTAGTGGTTTCTTTGCAGCAATTCGACCATGAAGGCCTGATTCACACAGTCTCCTCTGAACAGTTGATGTTGAGATGTGTCTGTTACTTGAACTCTGTGAAGCATTTATTTGGGCTGCAATTTCTGAGGCTGGTAACTCTAATGAACTTATTCTTTGCAGCAGAGGTAACTCTGGGTCTTCCATTCCTGTGGCGGTCCTCATGAGAGCCAGTTTCATCATAGCGCTTGATGGTTTTTGCAACTGCACTTGAAGAAACGTTCAAAGTTCTTGAAATGTTCCATATTGACTGACCTTCATTTCTTAAAGTAATGGACTGTCGTTTCTCTTTGCTTATTTGAGCTGTTCTTGCCATAATATGGACTTGGTCTTTTACCAAATAGGGCTATCTTCTGTATACCCCCCCCTACCTTGTCACAACACAACTGATTGGCTCAAACGCATTAAGAAGGAAAGAAATTCCACAAATTAACTTTTAAGAAGGCACACCTGTTAATTGAAATGCATTCCAGGTGACTACCTCATGGAGCTGGTTGAGAGAATGCCAAGAGTGTGCAAAGCTATCATCAAGGCAAAGGGTGGCTATTTGAAGAATCTCAAATATAACATATATTTTGATTTGTTTAACACTTTTTGGGTTACTACATGATTCCATATGTGTTATTTCATAGTTTTGATGTCTTCACTATTATTCTACAATGTAAAAAATAGTAAAAAATAAAGAAAAACCCTTGAATGAGTAGGTGTGTCCAAACTTTTGACTGGTACTGTATATATACTGTAGAGGTAGGAAGTTTCATTGCAAAGAGCTGTGTTAACTGTTTTTTTTCTGTCCTCTACAGACTCTAAAAGAGGAAGTGTTGGCCTCGTTTCTTGTGGTTTAGAAAACGCTTCTTGTTGACAAGATCTACAAAGTATGTTGATGTCACCTATCTCCTTGCATGCATCAGCTACATTGTTAGAGTTTAATCTATACGTCTGAAATGGAAGTGTTGGCACAAAACAACATTGTCCTTCTTTCTGTCGGTTTCTTCTTGGCATAGCCTACTCTTTCAAAATGGCTGCTCCAGGTTTCACTTCCTGTACACTGCGTTCTATAATCCTGAAGCTTTGCCTATTCTCATAGTCTATGTAGAGTCCCAGGGGAATCCTGCACCACTGAACCAGTCTCCAAACCAGGTTTAATATTTGATGAGATTAGTTCCGCTCACTGGTTCTACACTGTTAGTTCTGCTGACTGCCTTAGATGTCTAAATTGAGCAGGTGACTCAAGAATCCAGCTTTCTTCTGTTCAGATAACCCTCTACCGGTATGCACATTCTAAATAGAACATTAATCAGAGAGAAAACAGATTTTAGCCGTAAAACCGTGTAATCCCGGTGTTTCCATCTCTAACTATGGCCATTTTTATTTGATGTCCAGATTTTCAGAGGCAAGATACAATGTGATTCCACTGATCCCTGAGAAAAGACAGAAGATTGGACAGGATGTAGTTCTATTTCCCAACGACACAGACAGGACTAATGTCATAAACACAACTGGTTCTTGTCATGTTAAAAAAAGGGGACATATGGCAGATTCCCCATTGAGACTTTACTTAATAACATACGATTCCTGCTTTGTAGAAGTGTTACATTGCAACTAACCGCCTGAAGACAATCTGCATCCCACCTACAGCACAGGTTTCAAGATGAAATATTGGAAGAAAAGTGTTTATTTGGACTAGATTGATTTACTCCCTCTAAGTGTGGTCCTCTGTAGCTCAGCTGGTAGAGCACGGCGCTTATAACGCCAAGGTAGTGGGTTCGATCCCCGGGACCACCCATACACAAAAAAATGTATGCACACATGACTGTAAGTCGCTTTGGATAAAAGCGTCTGCTAAATGGCATATTATTATTATTATTATTATTAAGTGAGACAGGACTGTGTTCTGCCACTAGTAGGGTCTTGGCATCGCCTGTTAGTCAAGAGAAGTTCTGAGAGGTGGAGAGAGCAGGAGGTGAGGTGGAGAGTTAATTATAGGTTTGGATTTAGGTTCTTTGATTGATGTTCATTTAGACGGCAACAGACAACGCTCTCTCTAAGTACTCCGCACTTGTAAAAGAGGGCTTTTAAATGTAAAGTGGGGCCAGTAAAACTCTTAAAAGCCTTGCTGCAGGTAAACAAAGTAAAATCCTTGTCGAACTACAACGTAAACAAACAGATGTAAGAGGTGGGACAGACATGTCAGGGTGTTATGGTATCTTTGGTTGCAGTAAGAGGTGGGACAGACATGTCGGGGTGTTATGGTGTCTTTGGTTGAACTAAGAGAGGGACAGACATGTCAGGGTGTTTTGGTATCTTTGGTTGAACTAAGAGAGGGAACAGACATGTCAGGGTGTTATGGTATCTTTGGTTGCAGTAAGAGAGGGAACAGACATGTCTTTCTATCTTGGTCAGTGTGTTCATCTTATCTCTTGAGGTAAACATTTTTTCTTAGAAACAGTACACAGTAGATACTGGTAGAGATGTAGAAAACTGTACATTCCAGTATTCCTCAGGCAGTATGGAACATAGCTTACTACAGTTTTCTTACCTGATCATAAACCAAAAACAGATACCTTGTGGGACATGAAATATGGTTAGGCTTATGTTGTTTACATTTGCAATCTCCAAGAAGGAGAAGCTGTTGTGAATGAGGAACACACTGCTGTTGAAGCCCAGACACTCAGTAGACAAGCAACCTTATAGATTTTCAAATTATTCAAATACTTTCAATTTTCTTTCAAGGAATACTATTCCTTTACTACTATATAATGTATCATAGACATTACAATCTATTTGTGTGTGGCAATATTACGGATGGACCTTTAATAGTCCTAGTTCGAATGTTGTGTGACATAGGGAACAGGCAGTCAGAAGTTGATCTAACCCAAAGACAGACAAGCCTATAGAGGAATAGTTGAACTTGAGTTTCTAAAATTAGCTTGGGAAATGTGAAATAGTTCAGTCCCATGGCTATATGACAACACAACACACATTTACCCATACATGGTCTGGGAACCAAGTCTTCTCTCTGACAGATGGCATCACAAAATGTCATTGTTACGGTCACTTACCTCCAAACTACTATAAGACACTGTGGAAATATGACAAACACAAACACAGTTTAAATAATAAGTGGAGGTAGCCATGGTTACCACCAAAACACAGCCCCCTTAGTTTGAGACATATAAGTCACTAGAAAGTGTATCATAAAGTGACCCAGTCACAGTCTATAGTTGGTCAAAGAGTCAAACGATAATCATAGTGTCATCTTTTACTTTATTCATATTATTCAAAGTCTGGGTTTTAGAATGGGTAAGCAGGCGCTCCATTGTGAATGAAAATGATAACTACCCTAGAAACTTAACAAATGATAACTACCCTAGAAACTTAGAAAACATTTTTTTTTTTATGTTGACCACCGAGTTCATTAGATATTTTACAGAATGTATTTGTACTGTAGTTGTAGTGGTTATACTGATAAATATCCATGTACATGGAACCAAATATGTTGACAAGGAAAAACATCTTAAAGTAGCCTTATGTTTACTTAACAGGGCATTCTGCCCATTAGAAACCATTGTATAATGTTCTAGTCTAAGGGTGTTTGGAGCACAGGCTGTCTGGTGTGATTCTTATCAACAGGCCTTCCTGTCTTTGAAATTCCAGGGCTGCTTGCATGGGCCCATGCCCACTTCCTTCACAGTAGCCTCAGACATTACAACTACACATAAACACGCTGACATCACAGCACATTGGACAGTAATTAGGGGGTCCCAAAAGGAGACAGAAGCAAATCCACATTAATACAGTTCATTGATGTTTTCTCACTGAGTCACTGCAGAGATGTCAGTCAAATATTTTCATTTACAGACTGGGGTGAGGGGTATCAACACCAATATCATTTAACTAATTTCATACTTTTCAATGCTTGTCTTGCTATAAATATAAAGTAGAGATTCAACCAGACGTGTGTTCAACAATGCGAACAGTTCACAAATGTTTGCTAATAGTCTAATTAGTCTGTATTGACTTGTTGCTTGAGAATTATTGTAGTGGTTCAACACGCTGATGCCCAAGTTATATTCCTAGTTTTGTGTCAGAATCTCCTCCAGGGATCTGGCCCCATTCCCGTCCAATGGACCTCTTCCCCCATCCCCCTCTCCCCTTGAGAAACTGGCAGCATAGTTTATCAGATTCCTCTTCCTGGGAATATGTTGCCCTTTGGTTGTAATAGCATAACCCTCTGTGTCCATGTCCCATACTTCAACAGGAAGTGGAGGACTGTTGTAGAGAGAGGATATTGAGAGAGTGTTTGTGTTTTCACTGAAATGTATCCATATTATTATTTGTTCTACTGATACCCAGCCTAGAAAGTCCCCGGTTTTGGGACTGAAGGCTTAATTCTTACATTGACACTAATTGCAAGACATATTATCAAAATCATAACATATAAGTAGGAATTTAGCATTTGCTAGTAAGCCAGAGCTGACATGTTAGCCATGGTTAGTTTGAATAACACAATTCAGATCATTTCAGAAAATAATATTTACATCAGTTGTTGTTGTTGTTATGACAACAGCTATTACATTTATTACAGGCTGTGAGAGTGCATCAGAGAGGACAGCAGCACCATCTTTATCCTAGTCCTTTCCCTAAGATGATCTGTCCTTGTCAAAAGGTTGAACGAGAAAAACCAACCAAGGGTGTTGTTTTTGAGTCTGTCATTCACACGCAATATATCAGACACTATCCAAGTAGTTCTCTGAATGGAATACTGTTGTTCAGGGAGCACCAAGGATACAGTCACCATCATGATAAAACCTCATGTCATATTTCAACTCAAAAGTTATTGCATTCTGTTCTGTATAAAACAATAAACAGCGGCTAGCTTGGCACTAACTTTGTTTTCATTTTGGGGAAGAAAGAAAACAACAACCCAGAGTTTAAAGGTCCAATGCAGCCATTTTTATCTCAATATCAAATCATTTCTGGATAACAATTAAGTACTTTACTGTGATTGTTTTCAATTAAAATGGTCAAAAAGAAACAAAAATAGCTTCTTAGCAAACGGCAATTTCTCAAGCAAAAGTTTTGCTAGGACTGTCTGGGAGGGGTCTGAGTGAGGAGGGGGAAACAGGAAATTAGCTGTCATTGGCAGAGGTTTGTAACTCTCTTTCTTATTGGTTTATAACTAATTTACCGCATGGTGATGTCAGGAGGTCTTCTCAAACAGCTCTTACACTAAAAGGGCATTCTCATCATTTTCAAAATGTCACAGTATTATTCCAAACGCATAGTGTGGAAATATATATAAAACACAGCAAAATCACGTTTCTGACTGCACTGGGCCTTTTAAGAAGTGGTGGAGGCAATGAACTGAAGTTAGAGTGACTTCATGCATGTTTGTGTTTCCTGGGATGTGAATGACTACTGGAGTCTCTGGAACTGTCTTCCACAGCTGGGCAGTGTGCAGATCATGTTACCAGTGTTTGATGTTGTGATCCAGAGGACGCTCTATAATAGAGATTCACCATTTAACAACAACGTTCTATCTTTACACTGTCTCTTTAAACTCTGTGGAATTTCTCCTGTTCTCTCACATGCAAACTCAAATGAGAGAGATTGTCATCCGAAGTTCACCATACATAAAGGTATCTGTATAGATTTCCAAGCTAACCATTATCAAGAGAGCCTATGCTCTGGGAGATAGCACAACTGAAGAGTCATTGCTGTCAATTTAAAACCCCTGAGGGTCAAGACAGAAAGTTACCCGTAAAGGCCAACCTGCCAAGGTGAGATGACAGTGACGTTTTCTTTCCTCAAGCTACAGTCGGTGAGGGACAGAGACTGGGTGATGTTCAGTAGGGCTCAACGTCGCGTTGTTATTGGACAAGTTCAGGTAGTACCTCCCCTTTTCAAAAGGTTTGAAAACGTTTTCTACTGAACACCACCCAGTCAGGTAACCTACTGTCAGAGACGGAAGAGTGAGCCACCCCACTCCCTCCTTTTCTCTGGTTACATTACAGTCAATGAACTAAGCAGACCAGACCCAGCTGCTATTGCATTAGTGTCTATGGGAGAACCACCCTGTTAAACCTTTTTTTTCCAGTGGTATACGTCCTGAGTGCACTACTGTATCTTAATTTATCCACCCATTTTGTTACTGTCTTCCCTCTTCATGTTGACTCCCAGAAGCTACACCTTGACTCCCAGAAGCTACACCTTGACTCCCAGAAGCTACACCTTGACTCCCAGAAGCTACACCTTGCCCACCAGAAGCTACATCTTGACTCCCAGAAGCTACATCTTGACTCCCAGAAGCTACACCTTGACTCCCAGAAGCTATACCTTGACTCCCAGAAGCTACACATTGACTCCCAGAAGCTACACCTTGACTCCCAGAAGCTACACATTGACTCCCAGAAGCTACACCTTGACTCCCAGAAGCTATACCTTGACTCCCAGAAGCTATACCTTGACTCCCAGAAGCTACATCTTGACTCCCAGAAGCTATACCTTGACTCCCAGAAGCTATACCTTGACTCCCAGAAGCTACACCTTGACTCCCAGAAGCTACACCTTGACTCCCAGAAGCTACACCTTGACTCCCAGAAGCTATACCTTGACTCCCAGAAGCTATACCTTGACTCCCAGAAGCTACACCTTGACTCCCAGAAGCTATACCTTGACTCCCAGAAGCTATACCTTGACTCCCAGAAGCTACACCTTGACTCCCAGAAGCTACATCTTGACTACCAGAAGCTACACCTTGACTCCCAGAAGCTACATCTTGACTCCCAGAAGCTACATCTTGACTCCCAGAAGCTGCACCTTGACTCCCAGAAGGCTATGTGCCGCTACAGTATCGTCAGCTAATAGGGTCAAGAACAGAGTCAACTCTATTATGTAACGATTAATGAAAAATAACTGAAGAGAACATTAGGATTCTATGATTTACTCCCGTTTTATTTGATAGGAAAAGCAGTTTTAATAGAATACTAAGCCAGTAAAGCTACACACTGTATGTTCTTGTTATTTCTAGAAAATACCTTGATTCTCTATATATAAACCATCCATAAAGGGGTATACATATAAATGCACATCCCTCTGTGCGGGCGAAGGCTTCAAAGTTCCCTTGGACTTCCAAGTGGATGTTTCGCTCAGCCACAGAGGACACTGGGAACACAAGCTAAGTGCTTTAGCGGCCGGTGACACTAACGCAATAGGACAGAGTCAGTGAGGCGCTGCAGAAGAAGAGTGCTGTGTGAGGTGACTTATGGGACAATGGGGCCGCTTTTCACAAATAAAACATGACGCTCATCAAGAGCCTCCACTGTGTACTTTGGCTTTGTGTCAGGTGTTTATCTATAGCAAAAGAGGACAAGGAGACATCTGACCTGATGATAACAAAAGCTGTAACTATTAGGGATATAGTCTACAGTAGTCTACTCTTCTCCCTCTTCCAATGGTGGAACACTCGATAGTATAGCTGTAGAAACTCATTTACATTTACATTTTAGTCATTTAGCAGACGCTCTTATCCAGAGCGACTTACAGTTAGTGAATACATATTTTTTTTATACTGCCCCCCCATGGGAATCGAACCCACAACCCTGGCGTTGCAAACGCCATGCTCTATCAACTGAGCTACATCCCTGCTGGCCATTCCCTCCCCTACCCTGGACGACGCTGGGCCAATTGTGCGCCGCCCATGAGTCTCCCGGTCGAACTCCACACTAGTGATGGTGTAAATGTTTTTCTATTTTGAAACAAACAGACTCACGGAGACATTTTGTTTCATGTAAGTGCCAGTGGCCAACTGAAATGCATCAGTCTGAGGATGATATCAGGACAAACCTTCATTATGGTATTTTAAGACTCCAGAGCTGTAAGACTCACTCATGCCTGATACACCTGCTTGACCAAACAAACAACACCTCAAGCTGAGGGGAGATCTAGTCACGACAACGTTTTGGGGGGGATTGTGACGCTTTGACATTCCCATTGCTTTCTCATGCTTTGCATCAGGTTGCTACGAGTTGGATGCTATACCTGTGTACAGTTACAGTACGAGGCCTAAGATGTTCCAAAATGGCTGCCTTCCTTTGTAGGCCGGAAGGGTAAACATCTCTCTATGATTTTACTCTAAAAAGTTAAATACTAAATTATGTAAAGCACCTAGGGTAGTCCTGACAAGGAACAGGGTCTGGATTTAGCTCAGAGCTCATCATTTAAAAGACTTCTGTGATTTGTTGTAGATGTCCCCTTTAATCAGACTGGAGAAGGCCATAAAGAGATCAGCATCCAGTCTGTCTTTGGTTGAGAGTATGGCATTGACGTCTCTTGTCGGAAAGGAAGTAGCTTGCCTAATTTTTGGCCATTTCCATTAGTTTACCACAATCAGCAATTGTTAAAGCTCATACATATTGGTGTTTAAACTGTTCTAACGGCTTTACATTAGACACCATCTTCTACGTTCGGGTTAGAATCCTGTATATCGTTGTTGTATTGTATTAAAGATACACTATGGACGCTAATATCTCATGAAGCCACACCAATCTCTAGTTTTAGGCAAACTATACTGAACAAAAATATAAACGCAACATGTAAAGTGTTGGTACCATGTTTCAAAGATCCCAGAAATCTTTCATACACACAAAGATATTATTTCTCTCAAATGTTGTGCACAAATTTGTTAACATCCCTGTTACTGAGCATTTCTCCTTTGCGAAGATAATCCACCCACCTGACAGGTGTGGCATATCAAGAAGCTGATTAAACAGCATGATCATTACACAGGTGGACCTTGTGCTGGGGACAATAAAAGGCCAGTTTTGTCACACAACACAATGCCACAGATGTCTCAAGTTTTGAGGGAGCATACAATTGGCATGCTGACTGCAGGAATGTCCACCAGAGCTGTTGCCAGAGAATTGAATGATCATTTCTCTACCATAAGCCGCCTCCAACGTTGTTTTAGAGAATTTGGCAGTACATCCAACCGGCCTCACAACCGCAGACCATGTGTAACGCGACAGCCCATGACCTCCACATCCGGCTTCTTCACCTGCGGGATCGTCTGAGACCAGTCACCCGGAAAGCTGATTAAACCGAGGAGTATTTCTGTCTGTGATAAAGCCCTTTTGTGGGGAAAAACTAATTCTGATTGGCTGGGCCTGGCTCCCCAGTGGGTGTGTGGGCCTATGCCCTCCCAGACCCACCCATGGCTGCACCCCTGCCCAGTAAATGTGATATCCATACATTAGGGCCTAGTGAATTTATTTCAATTGACTGATTTCCTTATATGAACTGTAACTCAATAAAATTGTTGAAATTGTTGCATTTTGCGTTTATATTTTTGTTCAGTATATATGCTCATGGGGGAGGTGTGCCCCTTTCTATCCAATGAGATCACCTCTGGACAAAATGTCTGCCCATTTAGGGGACCCCTTTTTGTCTCCAGAGCATTCTGAGAGGCAGACGTTCTGTGTAGCGTCTTTCATTGTAAGCAGCATTTCTCATTTGCATCCCATCCAGTTTCCCTCTGTAAAAACATCATGCGGGGAAAGTATTTTCAACTTTGCAAAAGTAATGAGGCTGAGGAATCGACTGTGTGGAAGCAGTACAGTGAGATAGAAGGACCTTGGAGGACTGCTAAAAGCAGTCGTCCCCCCCCCCCCCCCCCCCCCCCCCACCCCGGCAGAGATCTATAGGACATTACAACTCAAACAGAATGAGTCCGAAAACAGTCGTTGAACACAGGTTTGATTTTCAAAGCAAAAATGTAACTGTGACTGACTGGATTAAATCCAGGTCTGCTGTACACCACCCGACTGTGTTAGCCCGCTGCAGAAGCTCTGGGAGCTAATACTAGTTGTGAGATTGACCCATATACAGTGCAAGTCATGTGAAGACTTTGAAAAGCTCCATGTAAATCCATTCCATGAATATAGCCTGGCTTTCGTCTCACTCGGTGTAAATGTGACTGACCGAGACACAGAACATGAAACTCTCAGAGGTCACATAAACACAATCTTGTTGTGTTGCTATACAAAGTGTTGCTATATAAAGTCAGGAAGCCGCCTGCCCTTTGAGATTTAGTAAGGCCTTGTTGAGATACACTGTATATACAAAAGTATGTGGACACCCCTTCAAATTAGTGGATTCGGCTATTTCAGCCACACCCGTTGCTGACAGGTGTATAAAAATCGAGCACACAGCCATGCAATCTCCATAGACAAACATTGACAGTAGAATGGCCTTACTGAAGAGCTCAGTAACTTTCAACGTGGCACCGTCATAGGATGCCACCTGTCCAACAAGTCAGATGCCCCGGTCAACTGTAAGTGCTGTTATTGTGAAGTGGAAATGTCTAGGAGCAACAACGGCTCTGCCGCTGAAGTGGTAAGCCACACAAGCTCACAGAACGGGATGCCGAGTGCTGAAGTGCATAGCGCGTAAATATCGTCTGTCCTTGGTTGCAACACTCACTACCGAGTTCCAAACTGCCTCTGGAAGCAACGTCAGCACAATAACTGTTCGTCGGGAGCTTCATGAATTGGGTTTCCATGGCAAGCATCGGCTGGATTGGTGTAAAGCTCGCCACCATTGGAAATGCTTTCTCTGGAGTGATGAATTACACTTCACCATCTGGCAGTGCGACGGACGAACCTGGGTTTGGCAGATGCCAGGAGAACACTACCTGCCCGAATGCATAGTGCCAACTGTAAAGTTTGGTGGAGGAGGAATAATGGTCTGGGGCTGTTTTTCATGGTTCGAGCTAGGCCCCTTAGTTCCAGTGAAGGGAAATCTTAACACTACAGCATACAATGACATTCTAGACGATTCTGTGCTTCCAACTTTGTGGCAACATTTTGGGGAAGTCCCTTTCCTGTTTCAACATGACAATACCCCGTGCACAAAGCAAGGTTCATACAGAAATGGTTTGTCGAGATAGGTGTGGAAGAACTTGACTGGCCTGCACAGAGCCCTGACCTCAACCCCATTGAACACCTTTGGGATAAATTGGAACGCCGACTGCGAGCCATGCCTAATCGCCCAACATCAGCACCCGACCTCACTAATGCTCTTGTGGCTGAATGGAAGCAAGTTCCCGCAGCAATGTTTCAACATGTATTGGAAAGCCTTCCCAGAAGAGTGGAGGCTGTTATAGCAGGGGGACCAACTCCATATTAATGCCCATGATTTTGGAATGAGATGTTCGACGAGCAGGTGTCCACATGCTTCTGGTCATGTGAGATACACCTGGGCATTTCTCCAGCATCATACCTTGGCATAAACTTGGTGTCATTTTGCTTTAAACAATTTCAACATTTGTTCATCACAATCTGCTCATAAAGACCTGCTCAACTTAAAAAGGCATGTCATAAAACATAAAAAGATGTATAGGATTCTGTATACTTCGATACAGAATAATTATATAGATTCTGTACTATTAACTTTGATTAAAACATTTGACTAGTCATTAATGCAGTTTTAGGATGCAGTAGTAACAATCTACGTTGTTTTTGAAAATGAACATTGGTTTGAAAATGTGAATAGAAACCCTCTATATTATAACAGATATTACTTTGAGATCATATGTCATAATCTAATTAAATTAACCGATCTTTGTCTTCAATAATATTCTGAGCAGATGGAATCATTACCGTTATGCATTATACAGAAAAGCATTTTAAAGAAAACAGATAGATATGGGAAATATTTTGCCTAAAGTAGGCCTATATTAAATATCAACTTTCGAAAATGTAATTAGGCTAATAAAAGAGAATGTTTTATCAGTGATAATAAATATTTTTAGGCTATATAAAACAAATATACAGCTCACAATTAATTAACATTAGCCAATGATACACTAACATATATTTTTCAAATTAAAATGGCTTATAATGTCACAAATCTAAAATATAAAAGGCCTATTCATTTAGTATTAAATACTAAAGTATCTCAAATAACTGGCACAAATAATAGGTGTTTCTGTAATTCGATGGCTGGTGTTTTTTCTATTAAAGTTAAGTCAATTTGTATCAAACAACACTGAAATTGTATATGAAATAATCTTCCTTTTTTAATAGTGAAAATAATCTCCATCATTATTTAAAGGCTAATTATATTTTACAAGAAAAAAGATACTCGAAGTGCATGTCAAACAACCATACATTGAGATGTATAGGTCTATAATAAAAATGTGTGGGATGCTCATTTTATAGGCAGACAAAAAGGGAATGTATAGGTTGCGAAAATATTTTCTATTGGCTCATGGTCTCCCATAGAAACGGTGATGCAGTTATGAAGGGGCAGGGTTTGATACCAGCTGAGGCGGATCTCCAACATGATTACAGCACTCACAGGGCTGGAACATAATTGATGACCTAATTGCAAAACAGGGGAAGGACCGCGGAAACGCGCTCCAATGAAAAAGTTGACTTGTTCTCCCACCAGATTCCCCAACCAAACGCAATTGATGTGAGCAGAGGTGCATACGAGCACTTCTTTCCCCCTGTTGCACCCTCACACTGCACTTATTCACCTTTAGTTTATTTTTATGAATGATTATCTCTCGCAAAACATCCTTGGATACTTCGGCTACACCACGAACTCACCTCGGCACATCTTTCCTGAAGTATAAACGCCATCAAGACTTCAACCACAAGCGCACTTGGGGAAAATACTCTAAAAACTTCACATTTTCTTCTCTAACTGACGCTGAAGTAAACCTCAACATGTCTATCACAAGTCTGAAGTCTGATTCCGAGACGAACAACGTTTCCATAGAAGAGGAGGTAAGAATATGGTCTTTGGTGTTTTTTTACTTGTCATAAAAGTTCTGTATCAGAATGTCTTTGTTTGGAACCGGTTGTGAGTGTGCCTACGAAGTCTAGTCTGGAAGAGATGCAAAGTAGCCTACAAATTGATTTCCTCCCCCTAATTGTAGGCTAATTCATGTTAGACTGATTCAAAACCCATTGCAAGAGAAAAAGGGTGTGAAGTTATATCTAGGTATGGTTTTCTTAAGTCGTTCGTTTCCATTGGAGGTTCTGAAAAGGGTGTGCCTCAGTTTTTTTTTAATGGACGTTTACATTTTTATGATTGAAAGTAAAATGATTGTTTTTTGCGGGGGTTGGTGTCTTTAAATTAGGTCTACAGTAGATTATTGTTATGGCGAACGTGAAATATTGGGTTAGACTATAGCCTAATTGCCATGACATTTTGGCTGAATTTCAGGATTTATTTTGATTTTGCTTTTAAAGTCCCAAATCTATTCAATGTTAAATATTACAATTGTAGATCTATAGGTTAGGCTTCATTTTAAACATTTTAACAAATCCGCAGTAGGCCTATGAATTGATCAGGTATGTCTGTCCTGTAGCTTTATGGACAGACCCACCTGATTTCATATACTGCCGATGAACTTCAGCGCACACTATCTGCACCGTCGGACTGAACCGGACTTTATTTTGCCATCACACACATTTCGTATCCTAATCTGATCTGTGGTCAGTAAAAAATGTAAAATGTATTTCCAATCTTGCAGTGTAAATAAATAAAATAAATAAATGTCCTCTGGTCTGGACATTAACTGGATAGATCCACGAAATCCACCAACGTTTGGTAGGTAGGCTTACAGCAAGTGGATGGATGGATTGCCAAAAGGACTTCATAATTTCCCTTACATATCCCAATCAATTATTTAATTTTGTTCCAGATTCCAACCATATACCTTATTTTGCGTTTGCCTTGTATTATTTAGGCCCTGTAACCTACACACACTTGAGTGTATTTTTGATTAACCTTCAACAAACATTAAATTGTCCAAGAAACCATATTGTTCTAAGGTTAAACCATTTTTTAAATGACAATCAAAATTTGAAATCTTTTAACAGTAATGCTTATTTTCTACTCCGTAGTCAGATGTTCAAATTAGGCCGATGAGTTAGTCTAGATGGGACGGGGCTGACAGTACGTGCCATAGACTTGCATGGGAGTTCTGTCGCAGGAGCACCTGAAATGTTGGCGCTGTGGTTCGGAGGCGCGGGTCAAAGGAAGGAAATGGTGTCACACTGTGCACTGTTGTCCGCCGCTGTTCCTCTGGCAGTCCATTGTGCTGCACAGGCCTCCCCACAGAGTGGGAACCAATGGCCCTTCTGTAGGCCTGTTTATTTCCTCAGCCACTGCAGGGTTCAATGGACAACATTACAGGCCCATGTTTGTGTTGGATTCACATGTGGAAATCCGTCCCTTTTTCCCTCTCACTAAATAGATCGCAGCATTTACACAGGCAGCCCA
Source organism: Coregonus lavaretus (assembly GCF_964263955.1). Classification (NCBI taxonomy): domain Eukaryota; kingdom Metazoa; phylum Chordata; class Actinopteri; order Salmoniformes; family Salmonidae; genus Coregonus; species Coregonus lavaretus. Next base: position 30,033,137 of record NC_140024.1, read on the forward strand.
ATTCTGATTTCACTAATTGGTCTTTTGACCAATCAGATCAGCTCTGAAGATCTGACGTAAAAAGATCAGATGTGATTGGTCAAAAGTCCATTTAGTGGAAAAAAATATCAAATTGGGCAGCCTGTGTAAACGCAGCCTGAGTCATGAGGGGCAGCACATCACTACTTTGTTCTTAAAGACAACACCACCATTTTAGGTCGCCGTAGCACATCGTCCTTTGTTATTGCTTTTTTATGCTGCATGTTCAAGGATTTGGGCCGACATCTGGGGGCATGTAGAGTGAGCATTCCTTCAGTAGCCTAGTCATTGTGGTGTGGCGGTACTAGTTAGAGTGGTGTGGCGGTACTAGTTAGAGTGGTGTGGCGGTACTAGTTAGAGTAGTGTGGCGGTACTAGTTAGAGTGGTGTGGCGGTACTAGTTAGAATGGTGTGGCGGTACTAGTTAGCGTGGTGTGGCGGTACTAGTTAGCGTGGTGTGGCGGTACTAGTTAGAGTGGTGTGGCGGTACTAGTAAGAGTGGTGTGGCGGTACTAGTTAGAGTGGTGTGGCGGTACTAGTTAGAGTGGTGTGGCGGTACTAGTTAGAGTGGTGTGGCGGTACTAGTTAGAGTGGTGTGGCGGTACTAGTTAGAGTGGTGTGGCGGTACTAGTTAGAGTGGTGTGGCGGTACTAGTTAGAGTGGTGTGGCGGTACTAGTTAGCGTAGTGTTGCCCAGAAGCGCTCCATTATCTCTATGTAGGAAAATGGTTTGGTTGTGTCACTAAGCAAGTGGTATAGCGCTTTATTCAGTCAACTAGGAATAGGTTAGTCTGTTAGGAGATTCATGTCAAAACTGTCCTTTGTACAGTACAGAAAACATCTCAATTTGTTTTGACATTTCAAACTGCATCAGAGGTGGCCAATCCTCCCCTGCCGACGACCGGTCTGTGTGCAGGTTATAGCCAAGCAGTAACGCCTGATTCTGCAAGTTCTTGACAATAACAGATCGCAAAGAATATTTGAACATATCAAGACGGTGCTCCATTTTCAGGAGCAAGATTGTGTGCACAATATCCCATAATATGTTAATGAGTAGAACCTGGCCAATGAATCTGTCCTTCAGTCACGATTCTATGATATATAATATGCCATTTAGCAGACGCTTTTATCCAAAGCGACAGTCATGCGCGCCTATATTTTACGTATGGGTGGGAGATGAACCCACTATCCTGGCGTTGCAAGCGCCATGCTATACCAACGGAACCATACAGGACCACATTGCCATACAGTCTTCTCTAATGTTCATGACTGATTCTATTAAAATGTATAAAGGTTTTCCTATAAAATAAAAATCATTTGAATCCTATGCTCTGGCCGCAGTTTTTCAAGGTATCTAGCCGTATTTCCCCTAACAGATAGGATTAAATGCACAGAAATAGAATGCTGATTCATCCATTCTATTACTATGCATTTAATCCTGTCCGATAGACGAAATCCGGATAGATAACTTTAGAAAAACGGGGCCCTGGAGATAGTCTAGACTGTTTTTCATTGAGTTTTGTTTTCCAGGTACGAACACTCTTTGTTAGTGGCCTACCAGTGGATATCAAACCTCGTGAACTGTACCTGCTGTTCAGACCATTTAAGGTAAGCATACTCTTGGGATTAGTTACCGAGGCGATGGAAGAATTTGGCCTCCATATTTTCGTAATTGTCCACTGCAACGGAGACAGCAGACAGTCCACTCTTGTCATTGGCTTTTCTGTTCCGTTTTAATTTCCTGCATTTTAATTCTCTGCATTTTCAAATTAAAACATTTCATAATGGGAATAAACAAAGGACATATTATCAGGAGTATTCTTTGTAAACGCACGTGTCAACGGACAGCATCGGGTGCCAATAACGTAGCTTAGCTGAATTTAGTCCCTTAAATGTTTTGACGTTTTTGCAAAAGCAACAGCCCATATGGTTAATTATGTTGTGATTATCATCTTACAATACCACGGAAGACTCCAGAAATATTAAAAGGAGTAACACTAAATCACTGTTCATCTACAATATATTGTTCATTATTAATCTACATGTACAGCTTCATAACCCACCCCCACCCTCCCTCAGACCAAAATGGAGGTGGTATCCATCACACATGGATGGTCTTGTGGAATGTGTAAATGAGTAGCACTGCTATTGGCCAACTATCCCGGTGACCCAACTCCCCTCCAGGTCAGGAAGATTAGGATTCTTCCATTTCGTTTCGCGTGTGATTCGGGCCAAGCTTTCAAAGCAGTTCTATGAAATCACTGAAACCAGGCCGTTCTCCATGTCTGTTTTCATAGATTAGATTCCATTGTATATATTGTTTGCCATAGACTGGCTCTAGTCTATACTCTCTGCTGTTGTATCATTCTGTATATTGGATCTGAAGCTTGATTTTGGCAGTGGACCTCCCAACCCTCCCAGCTGCTTTACTGTTTTTCCCAGAACACCACAACCTAAGGCCCACATGCTTTTTAATGATTTGTATGAAGCAAAGTAGATGGGATTCAGCTGCTTCTGTTATTAGTTGTATGTATTTAGTGTTACATTTGTGTTGAAGGTGGTTTGGATTTCCTGACAGGATTGAAACACTCCCAACTTCACATCGGCTTAAGTTGTTTAATTTCCCATGTCTGTATATCAGGATTAGAAGATCTCTCATCCATCAATACCACAGTCAGGCCAACATCCACTACATTCCCCAGGAATCTGACTCATCCTGACATCCAAAGCCAATTTTTATAACAATGACTAAGAATGATTCACATTAATAGTAATTCACTAGCTGTTGAACAGCCTATGAAGTTCTGGCATAGTTCAGGAGAAGGTTGGAGCATCAGTTCACAAACTAGTTAGACCTACACAGTAACATAAAATAGTTTCCTTTAAGATGAGACAAAAATACATAATTCCAGACGGTCTGTGGATTTCACCTTTTTCTTTATCGACATACCTATATGGTTAACCATGTTACCGTGTGCTTAATCATGTGTATGACGGCCCCCTTTCCATGCAGCGTATCAATTGCGTGACCCCCAAAATACAAGCGCCACGCTGTCAGGTTTCTCCTCATATGGTGAGGGGAGTGTATGTCTGGCTTCCTGCATGGGACTTCATGGTTGTTAATTGGAGGTATTTTCTTCTTACAGGGTTACGAGGGGTCACTGATTAAGTTGACATCAAAACAGGTGAGAAGCTTTCTGTTATTACTACAGCGCAATCATGGCCCCCTAATGAAGGCTACATATGGAGTATACCACCTTGGCTGGAGAGTGGAATTGTTCAGTTTTCCAATAACAATTTGGATTAGCTGTAATCAAAAAGTGGTACATAGCTAATTTAATGTAGGATTGCTAACATTGGTCTAGTTAATCATTTTTCAATAGGTAACAACACCTTCCCATGCAGCTGTCACGCATTCATCTAATAAGATTAAACCTTTATGTGGTTTAGCTTTTGTTGTGAAATTGTTTCAAACTGATTGGAAAAAGTGATTTACTTATTATTATTATTGCGATCCGTTTGCGCTCGCCTTGTCTAATGCATTTATGATTCAGTCACACTGTATTCTGACCATTTACCTCAAGTGCACTTGGCCAGTGTTGTTCCTGTGCTAACCTGTGGAGGTGGACATTAGGCCCCTCTGTCTGAGTGTTCTCTCCTCTCTTCCAGCCAGTTGGGTTTGTCACCTTCGACAATCGGACTGGAGCCGAAGCTGCCAAAAACGCATTAAACGTAAGCATCAGACCAGGCGGACAGTGTTGACAGTAGCCGTGAATTGTTGCAATGGCTTCATCCTCCCTGGACACAAGGACTTTGCCCAAAATGTGTTGCGTTGTTTGTTATTTTGTGGCATATACAGTAGTTACTCTGTAACACTTTACGTAAAGCCTGCATGTTTTGTGCTTTATAACTTGGTATAAGCCTTTTTATGTCTGTAACCATTAGAAGATTACACCTAAAGGTGGCATACATGATCATGACGTCATCGAGTCTTACAGAACTGTCAAAATGCGTTATACCTGCAGGCTTTGTGTTAGCGTTACTTTGACTCTGTCTCCTCTGTCCTGTTTCTAACCTGTAAGGTATGGATGGGGGTTCACTGCTGGGCTAACTGATCTCGTCTGATCACTCAAACAAAGCATTTTCTCTTACAATTCAAGGGCAGGGCCATTTTTGGAAACAGAGACCAGAATCCTGTAGACTTACGGTAGTTAACCTTGGTATAATTGAACACATCTTTCGTAATACGGTACAGCTCTCCTAATTTGCATATCACTGCTTAGCCATATAAATATATAATTACGGAGCTACATTGATAGTTTTGAACACCTTCTGTAATATAACCTCTTACTGTCACTATGTAGCCACAATGGCCGTATCTAACACAGCTCTCATAGCATAGTCTTCCTCATATGGACGTCACAACCTGTAGCCACATAAGCAGTCTCACACTCACACACCAACATACTCACCTGCATGTGGGCACAATGCTTAGGGCACAGAAACACAACCAGGGTCAACCACATCCAAGGCCAAGTCTTTCACAGCTTCCTCTCCTCCTCGTCTTCTCTCGTCATGAAAGGGCTCGATATGGTGGAAGCAATAGGCTGACTACCTATCCACACCCTGTGCCCTTAAGTGGTCATGGAGAGGAGAATACTAGTGCCCTGTAGACTACTTTAAAAAGGATGCATCCTTCCACCCTTTTCCTCTTTGACGTCGTCACTGATCTGATGCGGTTGGATTGGTCGAGACAATAGGGGAAACTTTACTTTTCTTATCCAGTCACGTATAGATCAGTGGTTACCTTAATGAAGGTGGGGAAACAAGGACGCATTGGACAAGTATTGGAGCGGGGCCAATGGAGAGGGGGTCATGTAAGGCTGAGACACACTTGCCCTAGGCCTAGACTCACCTAGGCCGCCTCCTTTACAATCCTGTGTCCCCGTCTCTCCTCTCAGGGCATCCGTTTTGACCCTGAGTGCCCCCAGACCCTGCGGTTAGAGTTTGCTAAAGCCAACACGAAGATGGCAAAGAGTAAGCTGATGGGCACACCGAACCCCACTAATATCCACCCTGCTCTAGGAGCTCACTTCATTGCACGGGACCCATGTAAGTTGTTACGGCTTCACAACAACACTATAGCCTCTACCCACTCTCACCACTGTGCCAATCCTCAGTTCCCCCCCCCCCCCCCTCTCTTGCTGGGCGCGTTGAAGTAAAACCCACAATTGGGTGGAATAATGAGCTAAAGACTAACTCACCCGCCACATGCATGCCTCATCGGACTGTAGATGTAGTTATAATTTTTTTTTTCTTCAATTTAGAATTTCTACAGTGTCTGTGCTAGTCTGACTCGGCCTAGACTGCAGGTGCCCCCTCTGTTGCCCATGCACCTGCTTGTTGCCCCTGGGTGAGGAGTGGCACTGGATGGCCCCGGCCTAGTTAATGACCTTATTGATGTTTAAATGGTACTGGGATGACTTCTACCGGGCTTAGTTGTTATATTGATTTGACTTAAAATCCCATAAGACCACAAATTTATGACTGTAATTGCTTAACTTCGCTGACTGTAAATTGGGTTTACTGTCAGCACATGTAAGTACGCCATACTTTTTATCTGAAATATTAACGCAAAGAGGAAAGCAAGACAATGACGACTTTCCCTACTTCAACTTTACAGTTCACATGTACTACATAGAGGATTCAGTAGGGTTCTGAGTAGTGTTCTAGTTTGTCTTTCAGCTGTCATTCAGTTAGCAGCTTCTAATCACTACTGATAATGTCAATGGGGCATTTGCACAGATGGTGGTTATACCCAATACTGTGTTTTCCCCCATTTTTTTGCCTCCTGCATGTTTCCAGATGACCTGACGGGGGCAGCGTTGATCCCAGCGTCCCCGGACGCGTGGACCCCATACCCCCTGTACACCACGGAGCTGACCCCCGGGCTCCCTCACGGCGCCTTCACCTATCCAGCGGCGGCTGCTGCTGCTGCTGCCCTCCACGCCCAGGTACGGGACCAACCGGTCTCTTTCCTCTTCTCCCCTCTCCTCTCCACTCACTGCAGTTCAGTAAGAATGGAGGCCAATAGGCTCTTCCTTGTGCTCTTGACATCCTCCCAGCGACTGTCATTAGCCCAATTCAATGCCTTGCCACCGTCCGTAAAGGTCGACTCAGCGATACGACGCCATCAAACACGTTGGGGTGACTTCCCGCTTGCAGATGTCAACGGCAACAGAATTGTTGGCTCTTTTGCATACTTCCTTGAAGCATGTCAACTAGGACAAGCTGTTAGTGGCAGTCTTGGCAGATTAGAATTGTATTGTTTTCTGTGAACAGGAAATTGCCCCGCTGTGTATGTCATATAGTCTTCAAAGCAACTTATACCACAGAGGAAGTTATTTCTGACTCACTGAATAATTGTTCTCTATTCTGTTCTCTACGCTAGTAGCATCCATTCCTCTGTTCTCTACGCTAGTAGCATCCATTCCTCTGTTCTCTACGCTAGTAGCATCCATTCCTCTGTTCTCTACGCTAGTAGCATCCATTCCTCTGTTCTCTACGCTAGTAGCATTCATGTCCTGACGGACTCCTCACGCCACATACTTCCATCTCCTCACAGCCCCTCCCATTGGTTCTCACCAGTCACAGCCCCTCCCATTGATTCTCACCAGGGAAGAGCCCCACTGCTCCGTAGGTGTCTGGGCCTGAAAGCTGCAAGTGTGACTGGAGCCTTTAATGCATCCTCACCTTCAGAGTTCACTTCCTTCCTGCTAAGTCAGTATGCAGCCTCACACCGTAGGGTCATTAGGGAGAGGAGTCCATAGATCCTATTAAATTACTTATTCTACATTTATGGAGGAGACACTCCTACCCAGTGGTGGAAATGGACTTGACTCAGTTAGGGCAACCCAGGTAGGGAGGTCCGGGGACAGACTGATGGACGTATCGCCGGCAACACAGTTTACACACAGAATCCAGGGGCCACGTTCAGTGGGAAAACATTGTGACACGTTGCGGCTAGAAATATCATGAACAGATGTAATTCAGCCACAGTTAATGTCAGAGGCATGTTTGTTCTTTTATATATTCCTATCCAAACGTTCGACAATGTCGTGCCTTGTTGAACGTGGCCCCGTTCTAGGGGGTTCCCCCTCAATTCCACCACTGCTTCTACCTTCGAGTGAGACTGTCTTGGGAGGAAACTAGCAAATGATAAAGAAGCTAGCTATAGGACCCTTCAACCAGCCTTTCCATTGGTGTGTTGTAGGAATGCTCTCAAAGCAAACTGAGGCAGAAAACACTGGGTGAAGTCCTTCCATTGATAGCTAATTGCTGTCTGCATGCTGGTATAATGGTACAGTGGGCTACACTGCAGTTGTCCGGTCCAGCAAGAATAGTGGAAATGGTTTCTGCCACGGGTCATTTGAAGTTCCACGCCGAGGTAACTTCCTTGTGTAATGTATGAAAACAGTGGAGTGTTACTCTGTGAAATGGGCAGCGATTGTGGCCTTTTTCTTTGGGCAAAACAACCTCAGAGAAATGTGTGGTATTTACTGGGAGAGAACTGTCGGTCATGACGATCTTCTTTGGAGGTGCCAACTTACTGTCCACGTCCTTGCTTGGAACAAAAGCTTTTCTGTTAGAAATGCAAAGGAGAGGGTTCCTAATTGCCATCTGATGAAGGATCCCGCAAATGCTCTGAATTTGCTCCCACCAACACTCCTGTCCAATGGATGAATGAGGAAATACACTGAACTTGGTATAGTTGTCAAACCACCAATGAATTGTAAGGGCTCCAAAACCAAAGCTTACCGTACAATTATCAGGGGTTCACCCTCTCGCGGTCAAAATTCAGGTTTCTTTTGTTTGATGAAATCCTAAGGCAATAACTTGTCTACAAAGCATGAACCATTGTTCTTGTAGATTTTGTACCGTGTCATGATTGACCTCACTTTAGTCCAACCAAACTAGTTTGACCAGAGGTATGGGAAGGTAGTCGTCACTTAATTAGTTACCTTTTTAAGATGGAAATGTTTAACACATGGAATAGCTTGCTTGTCTCATTTCCATTAAGGTCTTGTTATGACATTGTTGTGCATTGTCATAATAGGGCAGCTGTGACCCACATTCCCATGGTCTTTGAATGACCAGCGCTTAAAGGGACAGTTCATCCAAATCTGTTTAAATGCATTTATACTTTTAGAGCTTTTCAATGGGTGAGAAGACTTCAGTCCACAATTTGGAAAAAGTTAATTTCCCTTTCCGTTTAAAATCTTGTTTCCGACAGTCCTCCTGTTGGAAAATCTTACAGGTTGCGATCAATTGTTATTCTGTCTGACTTTGGTTTCTTTGATCTCTCTAGATGCGCTGGTACCCTACTCCATCTGAAACTAACCAGCCAGGATGGAAGTCCAGGCAGTTCTGTTAGATATTTAGTGAGTATCTTTTATACAAGTGCTTTAATCAAAGGTTTTTCAGAACATGCAATATGGATGACATTAAACTGATTGAAAAATGACAACTTTTTTTGTTGTTGTCCAATTTCCCCCTTCAGATGTATTTTGGGATCCAGACCTTCTCCGTCCAGTTGAAGGAAGGTTTTACTGAGCTCATCATTAATTTAATCAGGTTTATTTAATGGACAAATGTGCATTACGGACCTATTTATGTTCTCTGGCTTCTCTGGAGGGGTCTGAACTGACAACACCTTGCTGTCGACAGATTGAGCTGATGATTCCTTTTGGCAACTATTCCGGTACCATCTTAGCACTTCCAACCCTCACGCGAGCCAAGTCAATGCAATGGGTCATTATTTGCTGAAGAAAATAACATCCTGAAGAAGTTATACATTATAAAGCTACTCCTTGGGTTATGGCTCAGAGGTTAGAGCTGTCATTGCATGTTGAAGTATTTTTGGCATGAATTAGAAAGCAGAGTTCTGTGTATCCTCGTTTTTCTTAGTGCTTGTGTTGCCTCTTTACCTGGACCTAGAGTCTAGACAATGAATCCCCTTTGCTTCCTGTGTATTTCTGGTCGTACAAGTGAAAGATGGACTGTTGTGTAGATGGCTCCTCTTGCATGGACCTTTTAGAATGCACCTCTAGGTTCTGACAATCCCAGTCTCTCCCAAAATATCAATGTCTATAAAGAGTATATTTGAGCATATACAAAGTACAAGTATTTTTGTACTTTTGTTTAATGTATATTTATGCATTTTTTTTGTGGTAATAAATAATGATTCTGTATATGTTTGTTTAGGAGTATTTTGTGTTTTGGTGGTGTTTTGATCTATAATCCTGTTTAAGTACTTTAAAAAAAGTGCAATTGTATTTGTTTTATGAGGGAGGTCTCCTGAAATACTCAAGAATTCTAAAAGTGGCCCATGTGCCATTTGGACTGCTAAAAATTTGATTGCTGATTTTTCAGAATGTGAAACTGGACTACAGACATGAAGGGGTTGCTTTTGGGGGCCATTTTTAAATGGCCCAGTAGGATTAGGTGGATGGAGAAATTTAAGTTTGCAGTTTAGAAAATGTTTGTCTCTGTATCTGCTGAACATGAGATGTACAACTGTTCCCGTTTTATGAATTAAACAAAGTGAATGCATTTGTTGTCTTATTGAATTACCAAGGTTTTAACTATGCACTTTTGTCTATTACACGTAAGCTTTGGCTTTGCTGACTTGACTCCACTTTACAGTACATCACAGCTGAATTTGATGTTTGCAGGTCAATTATTCATTTTAAATGTGCTATTGTATTCGTCTCTGTTACCAGTAGAGCTGACCTACACCACACTCTGCCTTCTGAAGATGTTAAGTGTTTCTGCCCAACCAAGCATGATGGCTACTCAAGGGACTGTTAAGTGGACATTTTTCAATAGAACAGCTGCTTATTTACATTGGGTGACGCACGGCTGTGATTCTGTCAATTTTCATGGCCTGTTTAGTGGCCAGAATAAGGATTCATTTAGGTATTTAATACAATTTTGGCCTATGACTAGGTTATAATGTTTGGACCCCAGGTAGAGTATCTGCTGCCTTGGCAGCAGCTAATTGGGATCCATAAATACAAAAATATAATTTGAAATATAAGAACTATGAAATAATTTAACATTAAAGCAAAGACGCTGACCTATCAACCCAAACTAATCCACATCGGCTAGACTGGATAGAAATTCAAGTAGAACCAAACTGCCTTACCTGGCCTGTTCCATCACACACCAGTAAATACAAATATTGGTTGTAGGCACTCTTGCTCCAATAACAATAGACTATAGCCATCTCATAATGGGGAAAATGATTTCAGCAGCATATTGTGTACACAGTATCAACTGTACACAACCTTGGATGTGGTTTGTGATTAATTCTGTTTTTACAATCTGTGTCTAAATCCTAATGAATAACATTCAAACTTGAGTTCATAAAAAGCAATGAATCTCTGCACATCACAGTAGCTTGCCCTTCAGGAAAACATTAGGACATACAACACAAGACTTGTGCTTTTATGCAAGAGAGTTGAATTGACAGGATATCGATGACGCCTGCTGTGACATCATGCACACTATGGATTAAGGACAGATGGGTGCTTCGGCGGCCATCGTCTGCACCAACCAAATCTGGAAGTAAAAGGTAGAGCAGGTCGAAAACATCCTTGTCTTTCCAAATCATTTTATTGTAATCAGTAAGCAATGAACAGAATGTTATGTGAGATCATTAAAAATATTGTGTTTGTGAATGAATCAGAATGAAATTGTATTTTGTAGATTTGTAGCCTAGGCCTATTTGAATTGGTATGTGTTAGTAAACTGATTTATTTCACAACAGATGTAAACAAGTGTATCAGATGTTACCAAGTGTTACTGATGTAAACGAGTGTAACTGATGTAAGGAAGTGCAGATAGTTTTGCTTAGTCAGTTCGATACCCCAACTGACATACAGTACTATAACCAAATATTTCACAATTTACCATTATGATGAATAAATTATGATCGGATGGATGGATTAATATTACTGTATTGATCCCGGGGGTCACAGGCTTATACAACAACATACACATTATAACAACATAAATCCATTTACATTTTAGTAGACGCTCTTATCCAGAGCGACTTACAGGAGCAATTAGGGTTAAGTGCCTTGCTCAAGGGCACATCGACAGATTTTTCACCTAGTCGGCTCGGGGATTAGAACCAGCGACCTTTCGGTTACTGGCACAACGCTCTTAACCACTAAGCTACCTGCCGCCCCAATTACATACCATTTACATACCAATTGTTTTTATCAGTGCTGTATATATACACATGTGCATGTATGTTTTTTTGTATCATTAGATACTTGTTTGAATAGGTCAGACTAGAGATTGCCCCTATAATATAACCACTGAAATGTCCCTTATGGTGACATCCATTGGGGGAAATGCACGTTATTTATACCCACTCAGATAGACAGGTTAACATGGGGGATGTTTTGGCATGGTGGTCAATGGCCAACAATCTGCATATGAAAGGAAAAAGGAATCGTTTCAAGTTCTATTTGTTACATGCGCAAGTACAGCACCAGTGTACAGTGAAATGCTTCACTTGCAAGCCCTACCCAGCAGCGCAATAGTGACAATCGAGAACCATCAGTTATACAGGTATTGAATTCCAAAGCAACTACAGGTATGTAAACAACTCCATGAGAGCGGCACAGCGGTGTCATCTACAGGTACGCAGTCACACAATAACCATGTTCACTTTAGTAGAGCAAGCATGCCCCCTTGTGACAAAAGTAAGTAATAAAATGTGTTCGTTCTGGTGATGTTCTGCAATAAGCACAGAGGCCCCATCCATTAACAACCTGTAGCCTCCACTCCTTGGCACATGAGTTCATCTGAGAGGATTGGATATGGAGAAAATTCCACCATGCTTAACCATATTGCTTAGACCTATCCAATCCTCTCAGATCCACACGTGTGTCAAGAGTCAGGGCCAAGGTGTTGTTTCTGAAATAGGGTCTGAAATGCTTGTGATTTTACAAACTATAAGGATATTTTAATTTGGAGTTGACAGCCAATGTAGGCATGCAGTAAGGGCAGCCAGCTGAAATGGGAAAATAAGTGTGCGAGGGACACCTATGAATAACATTTGAGTGTCTGAGAAGCCTACCTTATTCACAAATCCATTCTAGGATGTAATACAATTTGAATATGTGCTAAACATTACTACAAGGGCATTTGAACTCTTGAACTTGACATTATTTGACGAGCAAATTTTATATGGTTGTTATTTCAAACTGTTGTTAGTCGAATGCTGTTGCTAGGGAAAATATGTCACCCATGTCCACAGACACTATCAACTGCAACAGTTGTAAGAGACAGAGCATGAACAGGCAGGCGTTAGATATTCAACATATGTGTCAGCATCACCAATCTGTTGTGGCTTCTAAAAGGCTGAAATGTTTATAAACTGTTATACCATGGCATTGTTGAATACTCCTTTCTGATTGGCTTGAAGGGCATTCTAGAGCATGCATTATTTCACTATAACACAGGTATATCAGCATGGTAGAATTAATTGACTATAGTTAATTTTTTATGTTCGAGCTGCTTTTGAAAGCAAAAGTCCAATTGAAAACATGATTGGCATTGTTGAATTCTATTTTCATAATAGCAAACTAGGACTGATGGTTTTTAGCTAAATTTGCAAGTCTGTTTGTTTGGTTACCAAGGCAACAGATGTACACTACCAGTCAAAAGTTTGGACACACCTACTCATTCAAGGGTTTTTCTTTATTTTTTACTATTTTCTACATTGTAGAATAATAGTGAAGACATCAAAACTATGAAATAACACATATGGAATCATGTAGTAACCAAAAAAGTGTTAAACAAATCAAAATATATTTTATATTTGAGATTCTTCAAATAGCCACCCTTTGCCTTGATGACAGCTTTGCACACTCTTGGCATTACCCGACCTACGTACAGTACCTGACCCTGGACCTAAGATTAGGACTAGGATATTTATGTAGTTCTGTTCAGTGAACTAGTACATTAGATACGGTCTATTATGGTCAGGACACACCTAGGGGCCCAGTTGTAGGCTACAAGGTGTTGCTATAGGCTAATAAAATAATAGTGACATTATTTCATTACAAAAAAGTAGCTTTACAATATCAATTTAAAATGGCTATCAATTATACATAATTGAGTATCAATAATTATATGTGGACATTGGCTCTGATCAGACCCTACACCCAAACGAGGGCACTACATTCATCCACCTCTAGCCTGCTAGTCCCCTACCTCTAAGGAAGCACAGTTCCCGCTCAGCCCAGTCAAAGCTAATCGCTGCTCTGGCACCCCAATGGTGGAACAAGCTCCCCCACTACGCCAGGACAGCGGAGTCACTGACCACCTTCCGGAGACACTTGAAACCCTACCTCTTTAAGGAATACCTGGAATAGTATAAAGTAATCCTTCTTCCCCCAACCCCCATAAAAAATAAAAATAAATAGGTGGTTGTCCCACTGGCTATCATAAATTGAATGCACCAATTTGTAAGTCGCTCTGGAGAAGAGCGTCTGGTAAATTATGTAAATGTAAATGTAAATGACATTGACGTTTTTTGACTGTGTTAGAAACCCGATGTTTTTCATGAAATTGCATATTGGGCCAACTGACCTAAAAAGGAACATTGCATTAATTTTATGCAAGGGGGTCACCTGGTGACTAAAGTGCAGGTAAGCAAATGTTGGTGTGCTCTTACATTTACATTTACAATGTATCCAATTATAATTTATTGTGAGGGAGTTTAATAGAACATTTCAGTAATTTAACAGACACTCTTATCCAGAACGATTTACGACTAGGGTTAAGTGCCTTGCTAATGCACATTTACCTAGTCCGCTCAGGGATTCGAAACAGCGACTTTTTGATTAAGCGCTCAACGCTTTTAACCGCTAGGCCACCTGTCACCTGTCACATTTTACATTTCAGTCATTTAGCAGACGCTCTTATCCAGAGCGACTTACAGTTAGTGAGTGCATACATTATTTTTTTTATTTTTCATACTGGCCCCCCGTGGGAATCGAACCCACAACCCTGGCGTTGCTAACGCCATGCTCTACCAACTGAGCTACATCCCTGCCGGCCATTCCCTCCCCTACCCTACCCTGGACGACGCTGGGCCAATTGTGCGCCGCCCCATGGGTCTCCCGGTCACGGCCAGCTACGACAGAGCCTGGATTCGAACCAGGATCTCTAGTGGCACAGACCACTGCGCCACATTTCTCTGCAGCACTCTCATCAACTAATTTATTTCAGCACATTCCAAAAGTTGGCTACTGTTTCGCTCCAGCATTCACTCGTGAAAAACACCTGTCAAATGCTGTGTTCATAACCAAGTGGGAAGGTGGTAATTTCGCGTTATGAAGTAGTAAATACTAGTTGGACGCATTCATGTGCTTTGAAGTCGTTGAGATACGCCGATTGGCTAATGGCAAACAAGATGCGTCAACAATAAATTAAAAGTACAGCTATCATGCTCGCAAACAAATTATAGTGTTCAAAACCCATATTAATAGATAGCTTTTTATAAATAATGTGTTGTTGTTCCATTTAACAACTGAAAATGCTGTTCTCGAGGTAATTTTCTTAGTAGGTGACGTCAGAGGTCAGCCTGTGGGAGAAATCGGCGCTCAGGGATGATAGATGAGGGACGTTCAAGTGAATTTTTCCCAGTCGTATACAAGGGTCTATATGAAGATAAAGCCATCGATCACGTGACACCATCATTCCTATGCGAAGACTCAATAGCGCATTGAAGCCAAATTAAGTCGGTTAAAATGGCGTCTCATGGAGATTTATAACGCGTTCAAAACAACTGGGAACTCGGAAAAATACGATGTCAAATCATGACGTCAGTGATATTTAGGTCGGAAAGTCGGAGCTCTAGAACGAGGCCAGAGTTCCTGGGTTGGATTTCCGAGTTTATTGACCCTTCAAATAGAATTTTCCCAGTCGGAGCTCGTTTTTCCCCTCGAATTCCCAGTTGTTTTGAACGCACTGAACTCGGATGTCGGAGATTTCCCAGTTCTCAGTTGTAACAAACGCAGTTTGAGCTAGTCCCGGAAGTGACGTTCCAGGCTAGCTCAGTGCTGCCACCTCTCATTGAGGAACTCAAGTTGAAGGCCAACCGGGGTACTGCATGCTGCCAAGGGGTGAAAGTAGATTTAATTTCTTCCCAGTACGGGACTCCCTATGTGTGCACACTCTTGCACGCGCACCAAAAAAATGTATGGGCCTAATCATAGAATTCTATTAATTCAATAGGATCTCTGTAGGCTAGTCGTAAAGATTTGTCATTTAACTTCTAAAATGTATGACCTTTTATTGTGGAATAAACACAACCAGTCATGATGTTTTCATCTGATTGTCAAACAATAACTTAAAAGGGCTCCTTTACTGGGCTACCCCCACACGTTCATCCACTCGCAACAAATCTCCAGCCTCCAAACAGTGGTGAATGGAAAGAGACATCTTTTACACAAAACACCAAAAAGGGAAATGACATTTGGCGATTGTCATTAGGACAGAATTTATGCGTCCACTGTTGTCTGCGCAAGTCTCGATGTCGGCCACTATTCTCTGCCTTGGCAAAATGTCAGTGTTCTCATCGAACCACATTGCATTTTAGAGTGTAGGCTATACCACCCGTTTTCAAGTACATTCACAATTTTTTCATGCATCTGACTTGCGGTAATGATAAATAATGGTGTAATAGCCAACAGTTTATTGTGATAGGCTCATGTTTTATTTTGCAGGGACGCCTTACCTGACTGTACCGACTTACTTTCACACCTGAGGCTGCCATTAGCAACTAAATTATCCTTATAAATCTTCTTCTGTGTGCAATTTTAAAATAATTGATTCAAGGACATACATCTGGTGTATTATAAGCAATTATAGGCGGGATGACTGTCTTTGAAAAAAAAAATTATTTACACGAAGATTGACATTTTTCCATTCACTGTGATGGGGGATCCTGTTTTCTGCGAACAATGCATGAGATACCGCAGTCGGCATTGAACTTCCGCAGCTTCAATGAGAGGGGGCAGTGTTCTCTCCTGGCCGTATGTGGTAAATACCATCTTCCCACTTGGTTATGAACGCAGCATAAGTACTTGGCAATGGTACCGCCCAAATCACCTGATTGGATAGGCATACGTTTACTAATCAATGTGGCTAATTGTCTACCGGCTGCATTCATAAGTATGACCTCGACTTAGGTTACGGTTGTTTGAAACATTTCTGTTAGACGTTTCCTACCATGGCGTTTTCATTGGTAAGAAAAACCCAACGAATAGTTATATTTTCGCTCAATGGTTTTTGTCTTTCAAACAATAACAGTAGCACATGAAAAGCATATAGGCCTAGGCTACAATTAAAAGTAGGCCGCTACTGCTAGCCTAATAGGTTTAGGCCTAAATATATATAAAATGGACAAAAAGCCAATATCGGGACTTTTTTTTGCCTGAAAATGAACCTAGAATATGTATTATCCAGGGTGATCGGTGTAGCCTACAAAGCCCTATATTTGTTAATTTAAAATGTAAAAAAACCTTACTTGAATTACATCAAAGTGATATTTTAACAAGTCTGTTCTCTTGTCATTTCTAGAAAGACGAATTTAGACCCCATGACAATTGGGCACCCGAATCACCAGCCTTGTCCACTTGCAGTAACGCGGACATATATCGTAGAATGAACACCATGTTGGGCAACTCTCTGGATTTTACTGGTGTGTGCACAACATCCGGCACCAAGGGAAAGCTAGACATGCTCCTGACCGGTAAACTCTTTCTCGCTGCACGTGTACATTGGGATGACACATTGGTATGCTTGTTGTCGGTGGCAGTAAAGGGAAAACTATTAGCATACTAAACATACAATTTCCCTTTTTTAATGGCTAAAGTTTTGTAGTCCACACCACAGCTTTGTCATAATTGTGGGAACAGCTGATTCATGCTGCACCGTCTGCAGCATTGCAGCACTTGTAGTCTAAGCTTTCCAGAACTTGAGGTCTTTGCCAAGACTCTCACAGACACTGCAATTCTACTGTATTTAACCTGATAGATTTCTTTTAAAATCAGTCAGTACTCACTAGTCCACCAAACTTGGTCACTTTTTAGTTTTTAATGAATTGACAAGATAATTGGATTATAATTGGTAACATTGTTACACTCCTAGTTCTTAATATAAGGCAAATGCAACTTGGTCTCAGAGCATTTCGTATTCTGTAAGTAAATCCGAGACACTCCATTTAATGTTACGATTCGTATGGTATGTATTAATTCGTGGATGTCATCACCTATTTTGGATGATATATTACGAATTTGTAAAACGCACAATGTTACGAATTTGCAAAACTGTACAATAATTACCAATTTGCTAAATGTATGATATGTTATGAATTTTGGCTAGGTGGCTAATGTTAGCTAGCTGGCTAATGTTAGCTGGGTTAGGGTTAAGTTTAGGAGTTACGTTAAAGGGTTAGGGGAAGGGTTAGCAAACATGCTAAGTAGTTGGAAAGTTGCTGAAATGTTGGAAGTTGTCAGTGAGATTTGAACTCACAACCTTTGGGTTGCTAGACGTTCGAGTTATACGCCAACCCATCGACCCCGACCAACCACGTTAAGTAACCATTTGTCTTATGTAACCGTACCAAACATGATATCATACTCATTTGCATCCCGGATTTACATTTACTATGTTACGTCTAGTCTGACACCAGGCTGCAAAATGTCTTACACTTCAATTCAGTTGGCACCAATGGGTTTTGACCACATTGTCATCCCTTTATTATGAACCTTCCATACAACTGTGTAACCAGACTTGGGCCATATTTTAATTATCACAGGCTAGTATAGTTGGTTTTTATGCTGAAATGTTGAGATTTTCTCAAAACAAGTCATTTTATAATTTTGATTTACTTGCACATTTTACACAGGTTACAACAATCACTCCTTGATGAGATTGGGTGTAAATGATGCATTGTAAACTATTGAGTCAGTCGGCGACATTAATCCAGCTAGAAACGAAGCTTCAATGATGGCCTATCCCCCTCCACCACCCCTCTCCTCTGCCCTGCCTGGATTTGCTGAATCAGGTCTGTAGCTAGCAGTTGGAGGCTGTCCAGCCCTGAAGTGCGATGGGGCAAGCTGGCGGTGCAAATCACCCCGTCCTCCTACTTCTGATCAGTCAGCTGCTGCTACTATAGCTTCTCTGTGTGACACTGGCAAATCTGGGAGGGTGGGCCAGCCAGCTCAATACACCAGGGATTTCTGCTCTGTGCCCCCTCCTCCCCTGCAGCTAGCGTATTACCACACCCCTCTCTCTGCTAGTCACCCTCCCTCTCTGCCTCATCTCTCTCTCACTCTCTGCCGGCTCACTCAGGAAACTAGGCTAGAGCCACTGTTAGCAGCAGCTGGCTGCCACCGCCAACACTGACAGACGCTGTGCCGGGGGAGTTCTATCAGCCTGCGAATATCTCCAACTGGAATTTTTCATTACCCAGTTAGAGGAAACGGAAGGGGGGGTGGCAGTGGAGCTGATGTCATTAGCAGGGGGGTGCGAGTGAATCAGCAGTCAGGTCACATGCTAAGTCGGTCAGTGATGCAGATGGAAATGCATGGCAGTTGCACCGGGCACAGTCGCAGCAGGTTCGCCCCCTGATCACAATGCAGGGAAGGGTCGCTACAGTCTGACTTCATTTCTATCAGTAAGATTTTGTTTTTGGGAAGGAGAAGCCATTTCACTCGACACCCTCTTCCCTCAGGCAGATGCAGGGTGCCTAACTGTTCATTCGCTCTCTCCTCGTTCGTCCACAGACCTGCAGGAATCGGAGCTGGCTGCAGTGGGCAGCAGGATGCTCTTCCCCAGCAGCAGTGTCGGTGGCAGCGGAGGCTCTCCCCACGAGGGCTCCTCCAGAGGCCTGCCAGATGTCAACGACCTGGGTCTGGGCCTCCAGTCCCTCAGCCTGTCCGGCTGGGAGCGCCCCTGGAGCAGCCATGACACGGACGCACACACCACCGCTGCTTCCCAGGCCCACACCAGCTCTACCTCCAGTGAGTACTGAAATACTTCCTGTGTAGTGAATACTTACTGTTGACAATGTGTCAAATGAAGTAAAGACAGGAAGTACATTAACATAAATGCTTTGACTGTCCTGCTAGTTCTACTGTACTACCTGTTCCAATGTGCTGGGAATAGACTGCTAGTGTCTAGTCCTACTTCACATTGGATATAGTGAATGCTATAGCCTATGTAGGTTTTTGTGTGGCGTTGTGCCAATGTAACTTGCTCTGGTTTTGAGACAGTATCCTGTATTCTCAGTAATGACTTCAGTTCAGATGTCAGGTGTTGGCATCTGAGGTGTTTCTCTTGGGTTTGGTCTGAAGTATTTGAATGATTTGATACTGAGCTATTGTCATCCCTAGATGGAGATCTGTTTCATCAGGCTGTTGTAGTGAATGATGTGGCAGTTTGTCCGTCGTCTGAACCTGCTGTTTATGTCCACAAACGGGGTGACCCTTTCCATCAACTTGTTTTTCAGATATTCAGCAGGGTCCCTGCTTAATTGACTTGTTAAATTCTGCATTTTCCCCTAAAGATGAAGGCGTGAATGTACTTGCCTCAAGCACCTTTTACATAATTATTTGTCTTGGGGAATATTCTATTCAATATTGTCTTACGTAATATCTCATTTAATGTTTTAGCTTAATGACATTCCCCTGCCTCCATGCAGTGTCCCTTCCCCTCTCACTTTGTACTGACCCAGTTCTTGTGACGAGATTGAATCACAACATATCCATACCGTCCCAGACACAACCCCGTTAACAGCACTGCCCACTGGGACAGCTACAGACCCACAGTATATATTTGCCGTGGGTGTCAGCTGATCCTGTCTGCGTGGGTGTCAGCTGATCCTGTCTGCGTGGGTGTCAGCTGATCCTGTCTGCGTTGTCAGCCCAGCCCAATGATCAGGGCTTGCCAAGCTCCTTACAACCAATAGTGTTTTAATGCAGTAGGTTAGTGACCATGCTAGTTGTTGTGATGGGGCGTTAGACATATACGTTTCATTATGGAATATTGCATAACAACTACAGCAAGACATGAGTCTTTTAACCTTGCCTTGTTCTCTGGTTTTAGCCTTATGGTGTATTATCTCAATCCTTTCAGCGTCTTGGCACCAGGAGTTCAATGAAACTATTTAGGAATGTTTTAAAATGGCTCTGCTTGGCTGAAATGCTGAGTCTGTCTAGTCATAGTCTTAGAAACTGGCAGTGTGGCAGAATTCTAATCTGGAATGGACAGATGGCCACTATGCTAAAGCGTAATGGTTTACCAGTCACAATTGCTCACTCGGAAGCATCCATTTTGTAACCAGTTGATTAAAAATGGGCTCCCAGAATGTTCCTGTTATTGACAGTGTGGGCCCTATAGCATAGTGTGGATTCCCTATACATTAGAAATGAGTCACATGAAGATCATATCAGGTTTATTTAACTATCTGCTGGTTTTATGTTCTCCTAATCTGGGAGCTGTGAAATGTATGATCTAGCAGGTAAAGTGTTTAGTGCTGGTTGAATAACCTTATATCAGCTTCAGCCTCTGATGCTGCTAGTTGGAAGATCTGACAAACATGCTGTTGTGGTCTCAGTGCTGGACATGCTGGGCAGTCCCCTGGGCCAGATCCTGGGCAAGCCCCTTGGCTACCACCCCCCCAGCGAGCCCATGGGCACGGCAGCTGACTTCCTGGAAAAGTTCCCCGGCATGGCGCGCATGACCAGCCGTCTGGACTCTCGCTCCTTCCTGGACTCGCGCTCCAGCAGCCCTGTAGACTCTGAAACCAGTGGCTTCAGCTCCGGCTCGGACCACCTCTCAGACCTGCTCGTAAGTATCTGTGTACGTGGGGGGGGTGGGTGTACGTTTGTAAACTTGGGATGTGGTTTTTGAATTGATGTAATTTACAGTGATATGCATTTGACATACATTTCACTCAATGATTGTCGCGGTTTAGATTTTCATCTTCATTGTTGAGGGTTAGACTTTTAGTTTGTTGATCAAGGTCATATCACATTTTGTTTTGCCACAGAGCAATTTATGAAGATTTATGGCCTTTCTGCTGATCTGAAGGAATATCTCCTGTAACCCCCTCCCCCTGACCAGTCCTCCCTGAGGATCTCTCCCCCCCTACCTTTCCTCATGTCCAGCATGCAGAAGGACTCTATGAGGCTGAGCTCTCTGGGCTCCAGGCTGGACTACCAGGACCACGGCTCCCCTCTCACCCCACCTCCCAGCGCCACCAGCTCTGCCACGGCCCTGTCCCGCCGCTGGCCCGGGGCATCAATATGGCCAAGCCTGGACCTGCTGGAGACTCCCGACGACCCCTTCAGCATCGAGAGGGAGGCCCGCCTGCACAGGCAGGCGGCTGGTATGGGACAACAATGCTAACACGTTGAGCTTTCTTTTTAATCTATACGTCCTTGTGTTCTACTGCTGTTAACCAGCTCAGTCTTGACTATCCCTTCAGCTGTAAATGAAGCCACCTTCACCTGGAGTGGACAGCTGCCTCCCCGCAACAACAAGAACCCTCTGTACTCCTACAAGGTCTTCCTGGGAGGAGTACCCTGGGATATCACTGAAGGTACGGCTGTTTGACCAGCTCCATGGCATTAAATTGGCTCTAATTTGATCTTATTTTAGTGTGGACGCACATTTGGAAAGGGAGGAACAATGTTAAACAATCTTGAATCAGATTGGGTTCACAGAACACTATTTCTGTTTAACTGACCTATTACTGGTCTTTGACACCTTCTGCTGACCCTTTGCTCTTCTCTCCAGCTGGTCTGATCAACACTTTCAGTGGCTACGGCCCTCTGAGTGTGGAGTGGCCCGGTAAGGATGGCAAGCATCCTCGCTGCCCTCCTAAAGGTAATATGCCCAAAGGTAATGACAGGCTGGTAGGATATTTACTCTTCCTTACGGTTCTAAGGTGGCACAGTGGTGGGCACTGGGCACGTAGTGGGACGGTGAGTTTAGACATAAGTGTACTTGGTCACTCAATGGTTCCAACAAACCCTACTCCACACACACGTGCAAGAAGTGGAATATTCTGGGTTTCTTGGTCTACCATGTTGTCATGTTGAGAATGAGTTTGATGAGCTGTTTACCTCCCTGGCTTCAGAATGGAGGTCAGAGTGGATTGTATCACTTGAGGACTCACTAACAATTGAGAATAAACTATGAGCAACACGTATTGGAATGTCTTCGCTCACATCCACCATATTATTACTCTTGACCCATAATAGACTAGCAAACTCACTACGTCTGTCAGTTGGCTTGGTGTTCACGCTCTGCTGTGCTCTGCTGTAGGCTACGTTTACCTTGTGTTTGAGAACGAGAAGTCTGTTCGTGCACTGCTCCATGCCTGCACCCAGGACCTGCTCCACCCTGAGGAGAACGGAGAATACTACTTCAAGATGTCTAGCCGCAGGATGCGCTGCAAGGATGTGAGTGGGGGGAGGGGGTCCTAGTGACTGCAGCCAGGGGGTTTTGACAAACTGCGTTCAAATTCTCTACCCTTCTCCCAGAAGTGTGCGCCTTAATAAAAAATGTTAGCTTAGTAGATGAGCTAGTTCAGGGCTACAACAAAATTGTGAAACATCTGGGGGTCCCTGGTGAGGTTTTGAAAACCACTGGTTTAGTGTGAAAGGGCTCGGAGGCAAATATTTCATGTGAACATAGGATATCCACAACCAAACGTTTCACATAACATGTGAAATGTTGAGGAAGAAAGACGCTGCTAGACTATTGCTACCCTTGACCCTCTTCCCCTTCTCTCTGATCCCACAGGTGCAGGTGATTCCCTGGGTGATCTCGGACAGTAACTACGTGCGCTGCCCCTCCCAGCGCCTGGACCCCAGCAAGACTGTGTTTGTGGGCGCTTTGCACGGCATGCTCAACGCAGAGGCCCTGGCCAGCATCATGAATGACCTGTTTGGCGGAGTGATGTATGCTGGGATTGACACCGACAAGCACAAGTACCCGATAGGTGAGAGATTCCTCATTACTGTTGAAAGACTGGCACCAACTAGCCATGACTGTAGGATTATATTGGTTGATGTAGCTTTATTGTGAATGTCCATGGGGTGTGTTCTGTAACTGTCTGAAATGCAGCGGTCATTAAGGGTGTAATGTACATTGACAGGTTCTGCATTGCTTGCTCTTTGGGGTTTTAGGCTGGGTATCTGTAGAGCATTTTGTGACAACTGCGGAGGTAAAAAGGGTTTAAAATTTGAGAAGTAGCCTATTGCTGTCTGGGTGTGACCTTGCGTTGAAGACTGGCTGGTTCCACTCACTGAGTTCCAGTTGAGCTTTTTATCCAATAGAGGGGGTGGTAATGGTATCAATCCTTCCCTTTCACCTGAACCTCATAATGTACAGGGTCTGGGCGTGTCACCTTCAACAACCAGCGCAGTTACCTGAAGGCTGTGTGTGCAGCGTTTGTGGAGATCAAAACCCCCAAGTTTACAAAGAAGGTAAGAGCCGAATGCGCCTGATTTAAGACTTGAACAGCAGTGACTGCTTTCAACTATACTGAACAAAAATATAAACGCAACATGCAACAATTTCAAAGATTTTACTGAGGTTAGAGTTCATGTGAGGAAATCAGTCATTCATTAGGCCCTAATCTATGAATTTCACATGACTGGGAATACAGATCAGTCTGTTGGTCAGATGCCTTATTAAACAATGGGCTTCACAATGGGCCTTAGGATCTCGTCCGTCACTGTATTTTTGTGCATTCAAATTGCCAATTGATAAAATGCTACTGTTAGTTGTCCGTAGCTTATGCCTGCCCATACGTAACCCCACCGCCACCATGGGGCACTCTCTTCACAACGCTCGCCCACACGATGCCATACACATGGTCTGCGGTTGAGGCCAGTTGGATGTACTGCCAAATGCTCTAAAACGACGTTGGCGGCAGCTTATGGTAGAGAAATGAACATTCAATTATCTGGAAACAGCTGTGGTGGATATTCCTGCAGTCAGTATGCCAATTGCATGCTCCATCAACTTGAGACATCTGTGGCATTGTGTTGTGACAAACTGCACATTTTAGTGACCTTTTGTCCCAGCACAAGGTGCACCTGTGTAATGATCATGCTGTTTAATCAGCTTCTAGATATGCCACACCCGACAGGTGGATGGATTATCTTGGCAAAGGAGAAATGCTCACTAACAGAGAGAAATAAGCTTTTTGTGCGTATGGAACATTTTCAGGGATCTTTTATTTCAGCTCATGAAACATGTTGCGTTTTATATTTTTAAGTGGATTATGGTTTATTATTGAAGAATTCAGCTCCTCTAATTGGGCTGTGTAATTATTCCCTTCTCTCAATGGTCTGAATACTAAGCACTGTGATAATGTCCTTTCTCAGGTTCAGATTGACCCCTACCTGGAGGACTCCATGTGCCAAGTGTGCAGTCGCCAACCCGGGCCGTTCTTCTGCAGGGACCAGGTGTGTTATGACTTTGTTTTGACGTGAAGCTAGGAGTACAATTTCTGGTCTAACTAATCATGTTTAAGTATTTGTATATCTACTAAGGCTTCCTACTAAGCCTTTATTCAGGAAGCGTACATTTGTGTAAGTGATAAATGTTTAGGAACATCAATGATGCACATGTATGTTCGCCACAGTGCACACAGAGCGCTCACTACTGCCTGGCTTGCCTGTGTTCTCCCCAGGCCTGCTTCAAGTACTACTGTCGCTCCTGCTGGCACTGGCAGCACTCCATGGACCTCCTGAGCAACCACCGGCCCCTGATGCGCAACCAGAAGAACAGGGACTCCAGCTAGAGCAGAGGAGTCCAGCGAGGGGGTGGAGAGAGCCCCACACCTCACGGGTGAGGACACACAGAGGGCGTCCGCAGAGCACGAGTGTCCAGCTGCCCGCGACACCAGGGGCACCATGGCACTCCCACCAGGACTGGGGGAGAAACACTGTAGAAAAGTCTACTGCTGCACTTGCTACTTTTTGCTGTTTACTTGTTCACGTTGGCACTATGCACAGTGACCTTTTTGGGATAGTCAGGGGCCCCCACACTTCCTTATGCAGTTTCCCCGACTTGTGGCCAGACGAGACGTGATTCAGGCCAGGGTTCAGAAGTAGATGAAAATGCCTTGCTTTGGTTTTTTTTCTTATCCTTACGTTTTTTTGATTTGTTTTACATGCGTTGCATATTAAGGAGCGATCATGCACGTCTCATTGCCATTCATTGGTAGATACCATACAGTGCCTTCAAATTGTTCCACCCCTTCGCCCCCACCCCCAGTTGGCTTACTGTTTTTCCTGTGCAAGCCAGCTGGTGTTTTTTACTTTGGAAGATGAGTTGGGCTTCATTTAACCAGTCGCATTTCAGACATTTTTACGCAGTTTTTTACTAATTTGTACACAAACGGTTTTAAGTCATGACAAGGAAATTTGGAACCGAATTCTACCTGGCGGCTTTTTAATTTTTTCCCTCCCCTTGGTTTTTCCTCACCCCAAAGTATTAGTCTGGGGCTGGTGGTAGATTTGTTCTCCCTACCGGTGTTCTACTGCAGGGGTATGCAACCCTGTTCCTGGAGTGTCGCAAGGTCTACAGGATATTGTTCCAACTAGGCACCACACCTGACCAACTGAGCTAATTGATCAGTTCAGTGATTTCCTAAATTCAACACACCTGGTCTTCTAGGTTGGTTAAAATCCAAAACATGAAGTGCCTGCGGCGCTCCAGGACCACCCCTGTTCTACTGAATGGGCACAAATAAAGGTGTTGAAGCATTACTTTGCTTGTGGTGTTGGGCCTGTTCATAAAGCCTAACGTTGCTGGACACTGCTTCAACTGGGTTTCCATCATGTTTTTCAATCAATTGGATGGATCTTTACTGAGACTGGAACGGACATTGACATTTTGATTGTAAGTTACGTAGTTTTATTGTTGCACTTTTTAATTTGCACTTTAGGAGAGGGTGGCAGTGATTTTTTTATCACTGTTTTTGTACATGAACAGAGGGGCTCTGAGCCCAGATATGAGCAGCTGCTTGTTTCCTGTTGAATGTAGAACTTCCACTTTGCTAAAAACATACCAAGAGCTGGAGTAGACCGAACACAGCTTTCCCTGTGCTTTCTTACCCCATTGCCTTCCTTGTTCCAGTTGGATATATGCATATTGAGCTGTGTGCCAAAGACTAGCGTCTTTTTTCCCCCCATCAAGTTACTCATGCTGAGCTTGTCTTAGCCCAGCTGCTTTTTAGAGTTTTGAAAGTCTACCTCACTGTGGTCTCTTTGCTGCTACTTACTGATGTGGATTATGTTCAGATTGGGCACAATAAAGGTGTTTAAGCATTACTTGTTGCTTCTGGTCTTACTCTTAGACTAGAATCTTGTCTGATTTATTTCCATGAATTTGTGCATCGCGCTTGTGTGACGTTACCTTAGAAATTAAGTGGATTTAAAGATGGGTCGTTTTTTAAAATGTGGCTTGTGATGACTCATTGTTACGCTACTTACATCATGAAACAGCTGGGGATGATCTGAAATTTGAGGTAACAATGATTGCCTTCAGAAAGTGTACTTACCCCTTATTCCACATTTAGTTACAGCCTGAATTAAAAATAGGTTAAATAGATTCTCACCGGTCTACAAACCACCCCATAATGACTTAGAAAATATGTTTATAGTTATTTTTGTACGTTCACATCAAGGATTTGGCTCATTAATTGTTCCCTTTAGCCGTACCAGTCTCTGCTGCAGAAAAGCCTCCCCCTAGCATGACGCTGCCACCACCATGCTTCAAGGTAGGGATGCTGTTAGACGGGTGATGAGCTGTGCAGTAGCGGTGTGTGGAATCAAGGGGAAGCCAAGCCCCCCTTCCCACCCCCCAAAAAGCCATATAACAACCTATGTGTTGTGATAATTGCATTTGCTATATAACCTGTTAGTTCATATGCCTTGCGACCGTGATGCATAAGCCTAAAAGCCGAGACAATAAGACAGTGGCAGAATAAATTCGATTAACCTTTGTTTAATCACACCGGATAGCAACCTTTGTCCAGTGAAGTCCACAAAGCATGTACAGTAACAGACAGTTGCATGGTCAAGCAAGTTAATGTTTCTGACATCTTCGGACCACAGTTACCGCAAGTCGCAAAGAAAACAGGAGCCGCCTCCACCATTCCAGCACCTCTGCTTAGTCTAACAGTGACAACTAAAATATGCCAAAAAATTTAGTCCAATCAACGTAAGCTAAATATGTGGCTGTCGATGGTTCTGTGTTCGTGCAAGCAGAAAAACATGACTCACCCTACTTGTAGAAAAATGCCATCCTCGGTCTATCACTGTCATATAATACACGCTTATTTTTTGTTGTCGTAGGCTACCTGGCTAAAATGATTGCTCGCCTAACTTTCATTCATTCATGGGCAATGTTAGCTAGTTAACATTAGCCTTCTACATCTAGCTACATATTGAACTTCCATCCTCTCAGGCCATAGGCAAAACAATTTCTGAATTAATGGTTGGATCAGAATCGCAGTTATAATCATTGGCCAGTACGGAGAATTAAGTAAAACCGCAAGTCCAAATCCCTATCTCCATCCATGGCTAATTTAGGAAAGGGCCAATTTTAGCTAGCTAGCCACCGGAGGACAACACAACAAGATGCAACAATTTAATTATTTATGTCAATGATGTATGCTCTCAATGGGATTTGATGCCAAATCCAAGCTGGCTTCCCTTGACACCTTTTTTTTTTTGGGTGCGCCAGGACCATTCACAGTTGAGCTCAATGCTGATTGGGTCATTTTTTAAATACTGTTTTTGTCACGGGAGGCCAGATCCTTGCTGGCTTGCCTTCAATGTTACGGGCGGCAACAATGTCATACTCGTTTGGACCAGACCGCATCAGATAGATGGCCTACACCTAGAGAGACAGAACGGCGCTGTTTCGCGCGCTCTGATGCTTTCCTCCTGTGTGATACATTCAGCCTCTTGCGAACTGAAGGCAAATTATGAAACGGAGCTACGAAATAAATTCTGTTTTTATTGGTCAATTTTTTTGGGAAGCCTGGCTTCCCTTGGCATCCATTAATACACGCCACTGGAGCTGTGCCTGGTTTTCTCCAGACATGGCTCTTTGAATTGAGGCCAAAGCGTTAAATAATCTCAGACCAGTCTTTTGCCTTATGATCTGTCTTTCACGTGCCTTTTTGCAAACTCCAGGCGTGTGGTCATGTGCCTTTTTCTCAGGAGTGGCTTGTCTGGCCACTCCCCCATAAAGCCCAGATTGGTGAAGTGCTGTAAAGACTTGTCCTTCTGGCATGTTCTCCCATCTCAGCCAAGGAACGCTGTAGTTTTGTCATTGGGTTCTTGGTCACCTCCCTGACAAAGATCCTTGCCTGGTTGCTCAGTTTGGTTAGAAGGCCAGCTCTAGGAAGGCTGGGTAGTTCCATATTTTTTTCAATTTCCCAATGATGTAGAACACTGTTCTTGGAAACGTTCAACACTCTAGAAATAATAGTTTTATACCCTTCCCCAAATATGTCTCATCACAATTCTCTCAGATCTACGGACAGTTCCTTGGACTTCATGGTATAGTTTCTGCTCTGACATGCACTGTCAACTGTGGGACCTTGTACTGTACAGACAGGCGTTTCTTTCTAAATCAAGTCCAAGGGAGACTCCAAGTTGTGGTGACATCTCAAGGATGATCAAAGGAAATTGGATGCTCAATTTAGAGTGTCAGAGCAAAGGGGTGTGAATACTTACGTAAATTGTATTTCATTTTCAATAAATTTGCAAACATTTCTAAAAACATGTTTTCACTTTGTCATTATGAGGTATTGTGGGTAGATGGGTGAGAAAAAATAAATTGATTTAATTGATTTAGAATTCAGGCTGTAACAAAATGTGGAATAAGTCTGAAGGCACATCATTCGTTACAAGTTGCTGAAATGGATACCAACTAGAACACAAGCCAAAATCTCAATCTTTCCTCAATGTTGTAACTAGCACTTGTCCCAAAAGGGGCATACTTGACACACTATCCCCATTTACAGTGGGGAAAAAAAGTATTTAGTCAGCCACCAATTGTGCAAGTTCTCCCACTTAAAAAGATGAGAGAGGCCTGTAATTTTCATCATAGGTACACGTCAACTATGACAGACAAAATGAGAAAGAAAATCCAGAATATCACATTGTAGGATTTTTTAATGAATTTATTTGCAAATTATGGTGTAAAATAAGTATTTGGTCACCTACAAACAAGGAAGATTTCTGGCTCTCACAGACCTGTAACTTCTTCTTTAAGAGGCTCCTCTGTCCTCCACTCATTACCTGTATTAATGGCACCTGTTTGAACTTGTTATCAGTATAAAAGACACCTATCCACAACCTCAAACAGTCACACTCCAAACTCCACTATGGCCAAGACCAAAGAGCTGTCAAAGGACACCAGAAACAAAATTGTAGACCTGCACCAGGCTGGGAAGACTGAATCTGCAATAGGTAAGCAGCTTGGTTTGAAGAAATCAACTGTGGGAGCAATTATTAGGAAATGGAAGACATACAAGACCACTGATAATCTCCCTCGATCTGGGGCTCCACGCAAGATCTCACCCCGTGGGGTCAAAATGATCACAAGAACGGTGAGCAAAAATCCCAGAACCACACGGGGGGACCTAGTGAATGACCTGCAGAGAGCTGGGACCAAAGTAACAAAGCCTACCATCAGTAACACACTACGCCGCCAGGGACTCAAATCCTGCAGTGCCAGACGTGTCCCCCTGCTTAAGCCAGTACATGTCCAGGCCCGTCTGAAGTTTGCTAGAGTGCATTTGGATGATCCAGAAGAGGATTGGGAGAATGTCATATGGTCAGATGAAACCAAAATATAACCTTTTGGTAAAAACTCAACTCGTCGTGTTTGGAGGACAAAGAATGCTGAGTTGCATCCAAATAACACCATACCTACTGTGAAGCATGGGGGTGGAAACATCATGCTTTGGGGCTGTTTTTCTGCAAAGGGACCAGGACGACTGATCTGTGTAAAGGAAAGAATGAATGGGGCCATGTATCGTGAGATTTTGAGTGAAAACCTCCTTCCATCAGCAAGGTCATTGAAGATGAAACGTGGCTGGGTCTTTCAGCATAACAATGATCCCAAACACACCGCCCGGGCAACGAAGGAGTGGCTTCGTAAGAAGCATTTCAAGGTCCTGGAGTGGCCTAGCCAGTCTCCAGATCTCAACCCCATAGAAAATCTTTGGAGGGAGTTGAAAGTCCGTGTTGCCCAGCGACAGCCCCAAAACATCACTGCTCTAGAGGAGATCTGCATGGAGGAATGGGCCAAAATACCAGCAACAGTGTGTGAAAACCTTGTGAAGACTTACAGAAAACGTTTGACCTGTGTCATTGCCAACAAAGGGTATATAACAAAGTATTGAGAAACTTTTGTTATTGACCAAATACTTATTTTCCACCATAATTTGCAAATAAATTCATAAAAAATCCTACAATGTGATTTTCGGGGAAAAAAAATCTCATTTTGTCTGTCATAGTTGACGTGTACCTATGATGAAAATTACAGGCCTCTCTCATCTTTTTAAGTGGGAGAACTTGCGCAATTGGTGGCTGACTAAATACTTTTTTCCCCCACTGTATATCTGGTGCTAATGTGTTCTGATCTTGTCCACATTCGGATTGTGCCCACATTTTTAGACCGGTGTAGAAGATTAAAAGACTGTCATATAATTGATCAGAGCTTCCTGACCACCTCCGGAGGTAGTCGGGCACGCTTTGTCTGGATATCTTTACGAATGTGTATGGATCTTGGCAGTGAAACAAGTCATACCAGCCTTAAATCATTGAATGTTGGCACGGTTGACTTATGGCATCAATATGTCTCAAAATACATTTTATTTTGAAAATCGGTCAATTTGGATACATGGAGGGACCAGGAAATGTGTTCACAATGCGGACGGATAAAATACATTTTACTACAATTTGTAGACAAATGTCTGGAAATGTGGGTACAATCCGATGTGGACAAGATCAGGACATGTTAGCAACAGTTATAAATGAGGCTTCTGGGTCATAGGTGTGTTAAAGAGAAAACACCCTGGTACAAAGCATAGTATATGTAATGTTTGCCTAGGTACGTCATTGATAAGTGTTACATAGGATTTGGCTACTTGTAAAGTAACTTCAGGTGTAATTACTGGGGGGGGGGGGGGAATAGCAAAATAACTGTTCTCTCTATTCACACTGCCCTAGCCTTTGAATGAGGACAACTCTTTTGCCAGTTCACTTCCCCTCTTTTTTTTTTTAGGTCAGAGTCCTCTTTGCATTCACATTGCTATGTTTAGAAAGGAACATTCACTCAATACACCAATATGCAGGATGAGTCATTCCATCAGAACGTGTTATCGGACAGCTATATATACACACATATTTTGGAAGCTAATAGATTGCATTTAGTTAAAAGATGCGACAATTGTAATCAGAAGATACTATTAACATGTATATATTATTCAATCCGATCACGGGTTATAGGCATTGCAGCTTTTAGTTAATGTACCCACGTTCACGGTAAACGCTGCATAGGTCGGCTCAATCGGAAATAGTCTATAAAAGCTGCAATTATCCACAATCGGATTGCATCCTGACCCTGGGACTCTATTCAATCACATCCCCTTTAGCCGACATCCGCATAGCGGTTGTTTTGGCGTTGTCGGGAAGTGGAACTGCTTTAGAGTGGTCAAATCCACAGCAGCCCCTGGCATTATACCTAAAGCAGACATTACTATTAGCTGCATCGATAATCTACACCTCGATTATTTAGGATGCTCAAAATCATCATTTTTCAATTTGAGCGCAATTATTGCTATATCACTTTCTCGTTCTGAACTTCTAACGAGTGTGGGGCAGGTGTGGCTTCGTGACAATGATTGCAAGAGCAGCTGCTCACCGATTTGACGGCTCCAACGCAGTTCTACCTCCGACACCTCCAAAACATCTGCTTTATTTATATTTTAGTCATTTAGCAGACACTTATCCAGAGTGTTCTGGTCCCGCGTGGGAATCGAACCCACAATCCTGGCATTGCAAGTGCCACGCTCTACCAACAGAGCCACACGGGAGATTCGCTATGCGAGTGTCTGCTATCGCCGGTTAAGATGTTGCATAGTGTGACCTCGCAGAAGAGACGCCACAGTGTTTCCTTTCAACTTCTCTTTATTGACAGAGATATATGAAACGCGTTTACACTCCCCTGGGTGTTTTGAAGTTCATGCCAACGGTAGGTTGGGTGACCTGCAGGTTGGACAGGCTGCCGAAGTCCTAACAGAGGAAAGAATGAAATAATTAGTCAAACAATTCCTCATCTAGCTCTAATGAGCATTACATTCACCCCAAATACAGACATTCTGAGGCCCATCATAGGAAGGTAACACTGACTGTGCCCAGCAAAG
Organism: Coregonus lavaretus; assembly: GCF_964263955.1. NCBI lineage: Eukaryota > Metazoa > Chordata > Actinopteri > Salmoniformes > Salmonidae > Coregonus > Coregonus lavaretus. Next base: position 30,065,722 of record NC_140024.1, read on the forward strand.
ACGGGAAAGCTTTCCAGTGCTCTACTTGCACTCAGTGTTGGGGAAGCTACTGTAAAAATGTAGTTTACCAAGCTACCAATTCCTTCACAGCAGAAGAAGTTGAGCTACAGTAAAGCTACTGTAATACAGAGCAATATAAGATAAACTATAAGAGAATTAACTATCAGAGAAAGTGTTTAAAGTAGTTCACTACATCAAAACTACAGCGTGAAAAAGTATATCTAAATCTGATAGACATCAGATACAATTATCATATCTAAATGTGCATTTCTATTGGCCACAGACGATCTTGTGAAATCTCCCTTGTAGTGGTGTTCACACAGCAGGAACAGACAAATACTGCCCTAATCACTATGACCAGCCCAGTGTGTGTGTGTGTGTGTGTATGCGTGCATTCGAGCTTGCAGTAAATAGTATGGACCCTGCCACACAGTGCGACTAATGAGCTCCTGGTTTTCATAACCAATCTAAAGATCATTAAAGATCGTCTGCAACACGTGAATTGTGCCACTATCGCTCCAAACTCGTACGGTGGGGGCTTGGCATAATAAACATATGTTGTATAAATGGTCTGCTCTGTTAAGTAATGGCCAGTGTGAGATAGGCTACATTGTTGCCGGATGAGGTCAGAGTACTCAATCCACAAGCACTGGCAAAGAGTAACAGAAACAAACAGCAATACAATAGAGATTAAAAAGTACAGTATGAAAAATCGTGCATGTTGTAACAAGAAAACGTCACGTTTAGACTAAGACTGTAGGTAGGCAGTGATATCTGAGAAGTGAGGTTTAGAACTTACCAGCAGCTTCAGCATCTCTTTGGTGTCGGGATCCACCTCGATGATCTCCTGGTCCAGAGCAGACACCTACAGACACAAACAAAGACCATCAGCTTTACAGTGGATCTCATAGGAACCTATCAGTAGTGAGTGTTCTCAAGACAGACCCGAGTATAATGAGTGTCTGAAAGATACAGGGTTTGAGAGGGATAGACAGCCCGACAAACACAGGGAAAATCTGTCAGTTCTATCTTCCTGCATTATCAATGACCTGGCAACAACCATGCCACAGCCACTTTCGATACAGGTATGCACCAAATTACAACCTTATAGATATCATCACAATCAGCAAGGACATTTCTCAAGTTATCTGACGCAAGATGAAGGACCAAACTGCAAGGTAAACCTGAGACATATACAGTGCCTTCGTAAAGTATTCAGACCCCTTGACTTTTTCCACATTTTGTTACATTACTGCCTTATTCTAAAATTGATTAAATAGTTTTTTCCCCTCATCAATCTACACACAATACCCCATAATGACAAAGCAAAAACAGTTTTTTAGAAATGTTTGCTAATTTATGTGCTTAGAGTCGTTGTCCTGTTGGAAGGTGAACCGTCGCCCCAGTCTGAGGACCTGAGCGCTCTGGAGCAGGTTTTCATCAAGGATCTCTCTGTACTTTGCTCCGTTCATATTTGCCTCAATCTTGACTAGTCTCCCAGTCCCTGCTGCTGAAAAACATCCCCACAGCATGATGCTGCCACCACCATGCTTCACCATAGGGATGGTGCCAGGTTTCCTCGAGACGTGAAGCTTGGCATTCAGGCCAAAGAGTTTAATCTTGGTTTCATCAGACCAGAGAATCTTGTTTCTCATGGTCTGAGAGTCTTTAGGTGCCTTTTGGAAAACACCAAGCGGGCTGTCATGTGTCTTTTACTGAAGAGTGACTTCCATCTGGCCACTCTACCATTAAGGCCTGATTGGTGGAGTGCTGCAGAGATGGTTGTCCTTCTGGAAGGTTCTCCCATCTCCACAGAGGAACTCTAGAGCTCTGTCAGAGTGACCATCAGGTTCTTGGTCACTTCCCTGACCAAGACCCTTCTCCCCCGATTGCTCAGTTTGGCCGGGCGGCCAGCTCTAGGAAGAGTCTTGGTGGTTCCAAGCTACTTCCATTTAAGAATGATGGAGGCCACTGTGGACCTTGAATGCTGCAGACATTTTTTGGTACCCTTCCCCAAATCTGTGCCTCGACACAATGCTGTCTCAGAGCTCTACCGACAATTCCTTCGACCTCATGGCTTGGTTTTTGCTCTGACATGCACTGTCAACTGTGGGACCTTATATAGACAGGTGTGAGCATTCCAAATAATGTCCAATCAATTGAATTTACCACAGGTGGACTCCAATCAAGTTGTAGAAACATCTAAAGGATGATCAATGGAAACAGGATGCACCTGAGCTCAATTTGAATCTCATAGCAAAGGGTCTGAATACATACGTAAATAAGGTATCTGTTTTTTATTTTTAATACATTTGCAAACATTCCTAAAAACCTGTTTTCGCTTTGTCATTATGGGGTATTGTCTGTAGATTGCTAAGGGATGTACATTTTAAAAATACATTTTAGAACAAGGCTGTAACATACTTTCCAAAGTCACTGTATTTAGAGAGTTGGGCCAACTGTTCTAATTCAGTTCCATAGCATTGTTTAAACATCCCCCATGTCATTGTATTAAAGCGGGGGCTAACATGGCTGCCGTTGAATGTTGTGGTGTCATGTAAATGCATCATCATGCAGAAACCTCAACGTCCCAACTCTCTAAATGCATGGCTCAGAGGTAAATGATTGAGGAACCCCACTGACCTCTGGGACGTAGTTGTCCCTCCTCTCCCTCTCCTCCTCCTGCAGCTTGATGGAGATGCCTCTGACAGGGCCCCTCTGGATACGCTTCATCAGATGGGTCACATACCTGAGGGACACATGGGACATAAGTGGAGAATACAGAACACAACAGGGGTATTGTACACAGACGATACAGTGCGATTTGGGCTCACATATGCCTCTATTTATGCGTGGGAATACTTGGGAAAAGATTTCCTACATGAAAAAAAATCACTGAGCTGATTTCCTGGTGATTTTGCAGTCGGTTGTGTGCAACAACGACAGAGATAAGCACCTGGGGGTGTACACAGATGGGTACTTAGAACAGAGCAGTATAGAGTAGACTGAGGTCAGTAAACTAGTGCTTGGATTTAGGGCTCTCTTTCATCCTGGCCTTCTAAACAATAAGAAACCTGATTCTAGAAATCCCCTAAATCATAGTTTTCAACCAAGGTTTCCGATTGGTAGAAGCAGGTGTGTCACTGCTTGGCTGTAGCAAAAGCCTGCACCCACAGTGGGCGGCTAAGGTAAGACTGCCCCACCATTGATTTTGGGTGCTAGTAGTTTGAGAAGTAGTGGTGCTGCCTCATGTGCCAGCACCATGGGGATGAGTGAGTGAGAGGGAAAAGGTTGCGGGAGAATAAAAGGTGTCATTCTAGAGGTCTTCTCTAAGAGGAGAGACATGACAGACGAGTGACATAACTAAGATCGAGTCCGTAAAACAACCTGAACATGTTTCATGATGTTTGATTAGACAGGGAGGCCTTGCAGCGGTTTACTGACATTGTATTCTTTAACTCTATGACAATTAACTGACTTGAGCTAAAGAGGGGGAATTTCAACAGTGCCTCACATAGCTCCGCTGCTTGGGGTCACAGACAGCTGGATTTGTATACATTTACATTTTAGTCATTTAGCAGACGCTCTTAACCAGAGCGACTTACAGTTAGTGAGTGCATGGTCCCCCGTGGGAATCGAACCCACAACCCTGGCGTTGCAAGCGCCATGCTCTACCAACTGAGCTACACGGGACCCTCCACTAGTTTGTTTCCCTGTTCTATACAAGTCACTGAGAAAAGGCTAAGGCTGTGTTTAGACAGGCAGCCCAATTCTGATCTTTTTTTGTCCACCAATTGGTCTTTTGACCAATCAGACCAGCTTTGAAAAATATCTGACGTGAAACGATCTGATGTGATTGGTCAAAAGACCAATTAGTGGCAAAATGATCAGAATTGGGCTGCCTGTCTAAACACAGCCCAAGCGCGCACCAACAGACACTACAATTTGAGCGTCTCTTTCCAATCCCTTTTATTGGTAAGTGGCAAAGATCACGGACTATGGTCAAGAACAACTAGGCCTACACCTACTGTACAGGGACAGTTCTCAAGCAGATGATGAATGAGGCACAGGGCCTCACGTTACCAAGACAACCTCACCCCAGAAGCAGGCTGGGTTCATTTGAGAAAAACAAACAAAACAACGCCACAAACACTCAGATAATCATAATAGGACTTCAATCAGAAAGGCTTTTACCTACTTGTATATTTGCAACAAGAAAAAGGCCAATTTCTGCATGATGGCTCAGGAAGCAAATAACCTACATTGGGATCAGACAATTATTAAACGTGCAACAAGCCCAATATTGCAACACCACTTGTCTACAGTCAGGCCAAATATCTCTGACTTCGACATGGAGACTAGAGGTCAACTATCATTGAGAATGAACTGAGCACAAGTGTTCAACTACTGAGCCAATAGTATTCCTTCAAATAATAGCACTGTTCTTATAACATCTTAAAACAACTGAAAAACAGATGTGCACAAACATACAGGAACACAACACATCTATTACAAAGAGTTCTTCAAAGCAGTTCACCACAATCATATTATGAATAAGATATCCATGCAGGAACTGAATCCACAACCTTGACATTGCCAGCGTCATGCTCCAGCTCCAACCAACTGAACCAAGAATAGCAGCTGCTAGACGTAGGTCTACCCTTTCTCTACATTATTCTGTCTGTAAGCCAAAGCAAAAAAGGCCCCTGTTTTAAGACAAGGCTGTTGGACGTGGAGCTAAGCAGCCTGCAACACAAGCTCCTTGAAGCCACAAGATAGTAAGCCTTCATTTGGTCAGACTTGCACCCTTCTAAAAGTACTGAGCCTAGCTGTACTGCACTGGCCTGGTTACAGACACGCCACAGATGCTGGAACCGTGCTGGAAACTACAATGTGTTAGAAAATATCTGAGGGAGCACAGTATGATTTGGGTCGGCATGATCATGTGAAAGTGGCATTGGTGGTCTGAAGCCTGAAAGTGACACAAGCTTGTATCGGAGCATTCACTCACCCAGAGATCTTGTTGCGCAGCTTCTTGCTGGGGATGATGGCTATCTCCTCACACACCCTCTTGTTGACGTGGAAGTCACTGCCCAGCCGGGTGTAGTACTTCTCAATGATGACCCTGGCGGCCTTTTTCACCGTCTTTGTCCTGACTCGTCCCTGTTGGGAAGATCATCAGCTTATTAATGACAGAACCACACCAGTTTCTTGAGACAATACCTTTAATTGCTAACATTCACTCACATATCTGTAACTACTACACAACATCACTGCAATTCTTCATGTTCACTTGGAATTGTTTTAACCACTGACAACTGGTAGCTTAATGCAAACTAGCCCTGCAAGCACAACTCCTGGAACAATATTAAACAGAATATGCATAGCTAGCTAGATGCATAGTGCCAACTGTTTCGTCTTGACCGTAGATAGCTAGCTAGAACTCCTTGAGTGACAAGTAACTTTTACATCAACCATTAATTCCTGGCTGGCTAGCAGACCACCACAAGACGATTGACCAGAAGATATAAAATAACTTTAGTTAACTACACTGGTATGGATGGCAAGATAGCTAGGTAAGCAGCTAGTTAGCTAATAACATAACTAGCTAAACAACCATAGCTATATCCAGCTAACAAGTCATTCTTACCAGACGCTAGACAGCTGAACTACTTACTACACGACCCGTAAATGCAACTAGCCCGCTAGTTTATATAGATAGTGGTCAGCTCGCTAGCAGACCAGTGTAGCAGACTAGATTGAAAGATCTTGTGCTAGCTACCGGTAAGCTAGCTGGCTACATTCACAACATAGCTAGAGAAACGACACAAGAAACTGGTAAATAAAATGCAACAAATCCCAAATAAATATTTGTGAAAATGTGTCGTATTTTAATTAACATTTGACATGTTTGTAGGCGTGTGTGGAACTGATAAGAGACAAGGATTGAAACAGATTGTGATGTATTCAATTTTGTCAAATACCCACCATGTTGGCTTGGGCTGGCGGAAAAGAACTGGGGAGGTTGTGACCGGAAGTTTATTTGCGAAGCAGGAAGAAAATACTGCAGACATTTGTTTTCGTAGCTTTGCAACACTGCCCACTACTGGTTGATGGCTACCTTCGACACACTAAAAACATTTTGTGCATTGAATTTCATACAAAATGTACTGATCCAGTGTAACAATGTATTCTTATTGGTGTGGAAGAAGTAGGCTATACATTATGTTCAGCATTTTGTCTACCCTTGATAATTAGGTGCATCACATAAGGCTGTTTTCTCACGTGTAGGTCTACATAGCATGACATTACAGGAACTGTTGCAAAAGTGTATAGTATTAAATTATACAACTTAGTAGTAATGTATGATCAAGGGTATGGGCCCAAGAAGCAGTGCAGCTGCAGCCTAGCAGGGAAAAGTCATAGGGGAGATTCAATTGCATACTCCTAGACCACTTTCTCTGCCTCCTTCTCAAACGCCATTGGAGAAAGTCAGAGGGGGGGGGGGGGGGGGGGGGGGGGGCGGGGGGACCTCTGGCTTTCTCATCCAATGGGTTTTGAGGAGGCGAGGATAGAGGATGCAAGGAGTATCCAATTGAGATTCTCCCATTGGTTGAATGTGACCTGAGAGGATGGTATGACCATAAAAATAGAATTTTCCATGGGTGACATGCTTTCTCAGCAATTCTAAGATGGCTCATTAGAATGTAAATGTGACACTGTGTACTGGAATGCCCTGGAACAAAAACCGACCCATACTCACAAGAAAAGGTTAAGAGAGATTTTTTTATTTGTTTTACATTTTTAAAAAAGGGTGCAAACTTGAGTTTCCCCTTTAAGCGTGGAGGGAATAAAAAGTGAATTTGTAAGGATATATGTGACGTCTCACACGAATCCCCAGGAAAATAGGCCTTTAAGATAAAGAGTCTGGTCATTTATCTTTCTGTACTTAAAAAAATTTAATTATAATAAAATAAAGAAATCAAAAGATGGGTCCTTCATTCATGAAGCCCTTAACTAGGTTAAACCATTCAAATACATTTGAAGTAACATTCATATTTCAACACAATAATTTTCATAATACAGTTGTAGGATTAATTTCTTAAATCATAGCTTTGAAAACAATTGCCAGAGCAAGAGTAGGGGGATAAACTCGTGGTACTGTACAATTCTACTTTCCACAGTTTGAAAGAAAAACGTCTTTATTTTCTTTAAAATAATCCAACTGACAAAAAACTATAATGGTGAATGTAAAATGTAAAATAATTAAAACATTGCAGTCATGTGTCACACCAGACATATTATACAGCCAACCCAAGACAACTCTACAGTACAGCGACAGGAAGAAAGTGCCAGAGAACCCCCCCAAAAAAGACCAGTCATCTCTTTCCATTCATTTTCCTCTATGCTGCTATAAGGATTTACATGCCATTTTGACACATGCAGGAAATAAAAATGATGAACAACACAAGACACTGAAGTCAATTGAAAGCAATGAGCTCTGACTGACAGGCAAGGTGTAGTAGTACTGTATAAGGAATGACAACTGAAATTGGAATGTGCTCTGGGGAGGACTTTATCAAGTCAAACAAATGGGAGGCCTTATTAGAGCTCGATTTTGACCAGAGAGAATAACTTTGTACGGGTGCTTAGCTTCATACGTCCACTCCAGGAAGCCTTGCCATTTAACAGGTAGACATCTGCTCCAGATAAGCCATGCAAATACACAATACAGCAAATATTCCTCATTCTAGACAGGCTGTGGAAAGGCAAGTCTTGAGGAAACTAGAATGCACATATCAATTTGTAGTACTCATAATTTGTAAGTCGCTCTGGATAAGAGCGTCTGCTAAATGATGTAAATGTAAAAATGTCTATCAGCTGTTAAAGCCAAAATTGCAGGAAGGAAATGAATTTAAACAGTGATACAACACCTGCATTAAGACCACTGTTGACGGTAGGATACAGATGTATCAAAGTATACAAAGTGACGTTCCACTCCAAAATAAAATGGTCGACTGAAATGGAAATATATGGTTGAGGAGTGAAAGTTAATTTTTAAAAATGATTAATTGACAAGTGGTTCAATAATTATGTTTCGAATTATGTTATTACTCTCAGCCACCTCAAGAACACAATATAGGACTTTAAATCGCTAGTTTCAAACCTCAACGGTCTCTTTCAACATTACAGGTGGGTGAAAAATATATAAAATGGCAGTGGGGCACGAGGTGGAATTCGATCAGAGTTGCAGTTGACATTTTCCTGGCACTGGTGAAGGCGGTGGATAGTAGTCAGTAGGACGGCATTAGGAACAGAAGGACCATTCAAGGCCATTCTCTGGATGTCTGTCTCACTAGATTCAACAATACTTTATACTTTCAAAGTGAACTGGTATGTCACAGTATAACTGTGATGGCTAGTCTATTAAAAGTAGTGTTTATCAATACATCCCCAGGAGACACCCAGAGGATGCACATTCTTGTTCTAGCCCTGCACTAACACGCAATGATTCCAATATTCAAGGATTTGGTGATTGGCTGAATGAGGTGTCAGTGCTGGGCTGAGCAACACTGGTTTGAAGTCTGACAGAAAAGCCTACATACACCCAGCAGGTGGAGCCATTCTGCTGACATACTTGATCTGAACTCTAGACCCTGTTGTGCAGCAGTTACTGATGTCCCTGAATGACGGAGTGCCAATCCAACCCTAGGCTAAACCAGTCACCCACAGACATCCAACAGAGGCAAGCTAGACCGCAATGCCAACTCCCTCCCTCAAACACCCAGTCAAGAGGCACTATGAGGAATACCGGTCATTCAAAAAGCCTTTTCCTCACCAGTTATGCTCTCAAAGCCATCTCAGAGGAATAACGTACTGACCTATAAAACGGAAAAGACAACAGAAGAAGTCCAATAGATTTATCACATTCAAGTATTCTCAACACAATAACTTAGACCCCAGAGGAACTAGCTCAAGTCACAACGGGGGAAAAAAACATAAAAAGAAAGAATATACAATATAATTATGCACATACAAGCATGCCTGCTCATAGAGGTCTGTTGAGCCGGTTGGCATCCCCTCAGGCATTGTGCCTCCATATGGGACGACCAACCTGGGTCATGTTCAGCAGGGAGAAAAACGTTTCCCAAACGGAGAGGTACTACCTGACCTAGTACAATAACACAGCTTTTTTTGATTACAGTTGCAAAACGTTTGGCAACAGTGTGCCCTACTGAACACAACCATGGTCAACAGGACATCAGCATCCAGCACCCCACCAGGAGGTGACATCACATCATACATGTCTAGGGTGTGTATGTCTGTGTGGGTTTACACACGTCATGGCACGGGGGTTAAAGGGGGGGGGGGGGGTTAATGCCGGAATTGGTTAAGTGTATGTAAGAACAGACCTAGCACAGAAGGCCGCTACAATTAAGTATAGTAAGCACATCAATCAATACAGTACGGGGAAAGCAAGGTATTAGGTCAACATCAGTGGGTCAACAAATGTAGTGCAGTCAAAACTCTAGCTTTTTGTCCCCCTCTGTCCGGTCCACATACTTCATGGCTATTTGAAACAGAAAAATACATTTGCTCACATTTGAAATTCACATTAGCTATATATTTAAAAAATAAAATAAAAATGGACATAATTACATAAAACCCAAATGTCACTCCTATGGAATTAATGCTGTGGAGAGGATAGGCAAGGTGACAGTGTCGACGTCGAGTGTGTTTGTTCAAGGCAATCCTCCATGTCACTTGCAAGGAAAAACAAAAAGCAATATTGAATAAAATAAAATAACCATATACACAGATTTTCACCAGGTACTTTTCAATATCCCTATGAGGCAATCCCAGGTTTTCCATTTGGGACTTTTGGGGACTTGGCATTTGGGATCAATCATCATCAATAGTCTCACAGATGATGCTTTGCAGCATAGGGCAAATACACTGGAAACAGAGGGGCAAAAAATGTGAAAGAGCATTCCCTCAACGACAGAACATGAGATCATTCTACGAGACCAGGGGCTTACACAGTGTGTTGCAACGTTATGAACATTGCAGATAGAGATCGAACGCACAAAGCTGACATGGCACTGAATTTTACATGACAGTTCACTGACAAACAACCAAATGAACCCTAAACTGTTGCCCCTAGTCAACATTATCTCTGAACCACCTATTCTATAGATACTGTACCACCAGTGGGGAACTGAACTCCACATTGGGTGGGTGGTATGTTACATCATTACATTAAGCAGGGGACCATAGATATCCTCTCAGTACGGAGAGCCTGGCCTCCTGCGTCACCCTCTCCTGGCTCTGTTGGGTACTGGTTTGGTTAAGGCATTGGACAGTAGCAGTAGACAACACTTAAGCCACCATCTCCCTCTCTTCTCTCCTTAGTGTGCAGTGTAGAGGAAACACCACTAGGTTGCTACCATGTGGACATTGTTACACTGAAGTCCAAACCGTTTATAGAGGTGTGGCAGTTCCAACTGATATTGGTCCATTATTTATTTACATGTAGTCAGTCAGTAGCCAACAAGCTTTCCTCTCCCAGGACTTGTCCCATCTTCTTTATTCTCCCATAGACATTTATCTTTCCGCCCATACATTCAGTGTGTGTTTATGAAAGAGCAAGAGGCTGAGAGACAGTCCGTTGTGTTTCCATTGTCCAGCCCATCAATCAAGCTTAAACTAATTGCAAAAGCCAAGATCCCAATCCCGGCAACAACGGGGCCCGACAAATATTCCCAAGCATCGTGGAGGAAAAACAACAAAATTCTAAAGGAATTCCCATCGACAGACAGCCACACTTGTCTGTGTGTGTTCACATCGCCTCTCATCACTCTCCCGTGGTCTTCTTCGTTGGTCTGAATGGGACTTTATTGATGTTCTCGATTCACAACCTTATCGAGCAAGACTTTTGAGCGATCCAGGCGTGCCGCTGATCATTTGTGTCGCGGGGTGTTCTTCTTCCGTTTTCGTTTGAAGAAGCAGCAGCACCTGTAGACGTGGAAAGAGACTGGTTAGAGGCAAGCCAACACTGCATACTATGACTGGGTCGTGTTCATTAGGCACCAAACGGAAGAAAACTGACTAAACCAGTGAAGGGACTAACCTAGACTTGCGCCCTAATGAACACAACCCTGTTAAGTTGTTAAAGTGAGAGGTAATTTCATTTAAACAGCTAGAGGACAAGAGGAGAAATTATATGTTACACAATAGCTGTGTTGACACAGGCAGCCCAATTCTGATCTTTTGACCAATTATTGGCCAAATATCTGATCTGATTGGTCAAAAGATCAATTAGTGGCAAAATATCAGAATTGGGCTACCTGTGTAAAGGCAGCCAATGACCGTCAGTGTACACATATTTTACTGGCCTCAAGGGTTAGCAACAATAGCCTGGTCCCATGCCTGTATATGCTGTATCCAAGTCTTCTGACTAGCCTTGCCATGCCATTCCTGTATGGAACACTGGAAATGGCATCGCTAGACAGAGGAACTGACCTGAAGCCAGGTTAGAAGAACATAGACGAGTGGATGGATGCCATCAGATGTTCATTTGTTAGATCCGTTCCTTCTAACCAACATCAGAACATCTCAAGGAGTAGAATCAACATGAAGAGACTGACTCGGGCATTAGAAGAAATAAGAACTACCGTGATGGTAGAAGTAAAACACACACACTATGCCAAGATCCCCAACAGTGTGGAGTCAAAACAGTTCTAAGAAGAACCTACAGAGGGCGTCTGAGGTAAAAGGACCAGTGTGTTTAGTACAGTGGTGTGATAAACAACAGTGGTGGAGACAGAGCACAGGACAGAGCCTAATGGGATGACTATTACAGCATGCAGTGACTGACCAGAGGTCAGCTCTACACACACAACACAGTGACTGGCTACAAAGAAAAAACTTTGATTTATTTTTAAAGGCACAGCGTTGAGATGAACCCTAAGGAAGTCATTTGCTATTCTCAGGTGCCCTGTTAGTAGGTTTTAGTAGATATTAAAAAGGTGCCCTGCTAGCTAGCAGGTTTTAGTCTATATTTAAAGGTGCCCTGCTAGCTAGCAGGTTTTAGTCTATATTTAAAGGTGCCCTGCTAGCTAGCAGGTTTTAGTCTATATTTAAAAAGGTGCCCTGCTAGCTAGCAGGTTTTAGTCAATATTTAAAAAGGTGCCCTGCTAGCTAGCAGGTTTTAGTCAATATTTACATTTACATTTTAGTCATTTAGCAGACGCTCTTCTCCAGAGCGACTTACAGTTAGTGAGTGCATCATTTTTATTATTTTTATTATTCATACTGGCCCCCCGTGGGAATCGAACCCACAACCCTGTCATTGCAAACGCCATGCTCTACCAACTGAGCTACATCCCTGCCGGCCATTCCTTCTCCTACCCTGGACGACGCTGGGCCAATTGTGCGCCTCCCCATGGGTCTCCCGGTCACGGCCAGCTACGACAGAGTCTGGATTCGAACCACGATCTCTAGTAGCAGGTTTTAGTCAATATTTAAGGTACCCTGCTAGCTAGTAGGTTTTAGTCAATATTTAAGGTGGCCTGCTAGCTAGTAGGTTTTAGAAGATATTTAAGGCTGCCTCCATGGTGAATAAAAACATAACAGAAAAAAAGGAATTGACAGCATTTCCAAATAATTTACTTTTAAAATAAAATTTCAGGACAAAGACTTTCTAAAAAGAAAGTACTCAATAGCCTATATTAAAGTCAATGTATGAAAAGCACAGTGTTATTTAAAGAATGATTAGTAGATATAATCAGATATCACCTAGCCCACAACCCATTCAGCTGATCTGTAGCATCAGTATCAGTGAGAAGATAGTGTCTGAAAAGGCTTTTATAACCCACTGGCCTATATCAGTAGTGGACATATCGAGCACTCTTTTTAATCAGTTTTGCCCAGTATAAGAGCAGGGTCCCTTCACAGTGTGTACTAGTCAACTACACTAGTGAACTCCACTGGGCCCAGCAGCCTCGGCTGGTCCACTCCCTGTCCTGTCCCATGGGTATGGTATGGACTAGGAGAGAGGGACTCACCACAGGTTGAGCATTTTCACGCAGCTACAGAGAAGAAAGAGTGTAGAGAGAAAAGACAAGATTAATACAGCAGTCAATGGGACAGACCATGCCACACACACACACACACACACACACAAGACAGGTGGAGACAGAGGGCAGGGTTCAAAAGGTCAAAGATTGAAGACTCAATGGCTCTGACTCTTTGGTTCTAGAGCTAACTCCACCGGTTTAGTTCTAACGAGTTCTAAGTACACTATTCAACTGATGTATAATCTTAATCTCACTCCATTTCAACATACTGTATCATGGACGCTCATTACCACGAGCGATACTTCCAAAATCCTTTCGGAGCGGATGTAGAAAGGATTACCAGAGAGCGAGAGAGCGAGGGAGGGGGAGAGAGAGAGAAACAACGAGCAAAAAACAGAGCTTTATGCCACATTGCTATGGAAACCCTGTTGTCACATTAATTGAACTCTGTCTTCTGGGGCCCTGGCTTTCAACACAGTGGGATCATATCAAAGAGGAAGTCTGTTGATGATGGGAAAATCAAAGGGCCAGCGGAAAACCTCCTATCAAAAGGGTATGTGAATGAACAAGCGGGAGACAAACCAATCACCTAACAATTTCAAACGTGTTTTATAAAGCCCTTTTTACATCAGCAGTTGTCACAAAGTGCTTATGCAGAAACACAGCCTAAAACGCCAGAGAGCAAGCAATGCAGATGTAGAAGCACAGTGGCTAGGAAAAACTCTAGAAATGCAGGAACCTGGGAAGAAACCTCGAGAGGAACCAGGCTCCGAGGGCTGGCCAGGGATACATGCACAGTGTGACTGAATCTAACTGAGGTGGGGGACAACAGACACTGGGGGATTAGATTATATCGAAGGACAACACACTCAATGTTGGCATTCACTATGCTGGGTATGTTACAGGGATTTCATCCACAATTACTGACTAGTAGGTGTATCTAATTTAGGGTAATCCTAGAGATGATATTACATGATATGCATTGAGTTTTGATAAGCTCATTGCATTATAGTAGTTTTATTTTGTTCTTCTCTTGCTGCACTGAGCCTAGGAGAAGTGAGAGGACATCTGATGGGGGGGGGGATAAAGGAGCAGTCCCAACCTTAACAAAACAAAGGATTGTAATAGGGACACGCAGGACACAGGCTTAGAAAGTACACAATCAGGAAGCAACACAGAGAGGGGACAGTGTAGGGAGAGACCTGAGAGAGAAAGAGAGAGAGAGAATGAACAAGACAGACAAGGGATGTATGTGAGAGAGAAAGAGGGTGGAGAGAGAGAGGGGGGTGAGAGAGAGAGATCAAGACAGACAAGGGATGTACAGTTGAAGTCGGAAGTTTACATACACCTTAGCCAAATACATTTAAACTCAGTTTTTCACAATTCCTGACATTTAATCCTAGTAAAAATTCCCTGTCTTAGGGTGAGTTAGGATCACCACTTTATTTTAAGAATGTGAAATGTCAGAATAATTGTAGAGAGAATGATTTATTTCAGCTTTTATTTCTTTCATCACATTCCCAGTGGGTCAGAAGTTTACATACACTCAATTAGTATATGGTAGCATTGCCTTTACATTGTTTAACTTGGTTCAAACGTTTCGGGTAGCCTTCCACAATAAGTTGGGTGAATTTTGGCCCACTCCTCCTGACAGAGCTGGTGTAACTGAGTCAGGTTTGTAGGCCTCCTTGCTTGCACATGCTTTTTCAGTTCTGCCCACAAATGTTCTATAGGATTGAGGACAGGGCTTTGTGATGGCCACTCCAATACCTTGACTTTGTTGTCCTTAAGCCATTTTGCCACAACTTTGGAAGTATGCTTGGGGTCATTATCCATTTGGAAGACCCATTTGCGACCAAGCTTTAACTTCCTGACTGATGTCTTGAGATGTTGCTTCAATATATCCACATAATTTTCCTTCCTCATGATGTCAACTATTTTGTGAAGTGCACCAGTCCCTCCTGCAGCAAAGCACCCCCACAGCATGATGCTGCCACCCCCGTGCTTCACGGTTGGGATGGTGTTCTTCGGCTTGCAAGCCCCCCCCTTTTCCTCCAAACATAACGATGGTCATTATGGCCAAACTGTTCTATTTTTGTTTAATCAGACCAGAGTACATTTCTCAAAAAAGTACGATCTTTGACCCCATGTGCAGTTGCAAACCGTAGTCTGCCTTTTTTATGGCGGTTTTGGAGCAGTGGCTTCTTACTTGATGAGCGGCCTTTCAGGTTATGTCGATATAGGACTTGTTTTGCTGTGGATATAGATACTTTTGTACCCGTTTCCTCCAGCATCTTCACAAGGTCCTTTGCTGTTGTTCTGGGATTGATTGGCACTTTTCGAACCAAAGTACGTTCATCTCTAGGAGACAGAACGCGTCTCCTTCCTGAGTGGTATGACAGCTGCTTGGTCCCATGGTGTTTATACGTCTCCTTCCTGAGTGGTATGACGGCTGCGTGGTCCCATGGTGTTTATACTATTGTTTGTACAGATGAACGTGGTACCTTCAGGCGTTTGGAAATTGCTCCCAAGGATGAATCAGACTTGTGGAGGTCTACAATTGTTTTTCTGATGTCTTTGCTGATTTATTTTGATTTTCCCATGATGTCAAGCAAAGAGGCACTGAGTTTGAAGGTAGGCCTTGAAATACATCCACAGGTACACCTCCAATTGACTCAAATGATGTCAATTAGCCTATCAGAAGCTTCTAAAGCCATGACAATTTTCTGGAATTTTCCAAGCTGTTTAAAGACACAGTCAACTTAGTGTATGTAAACTTCTGACCCACTGGAATTGTGATACAGTGAATTATAAGTGAAATAATATGTCTGTAAACAATTGTTGGAAAAATTACGTATGTCCTAACCGACTTGCCAAAACTATAGTTTGTTAACAAGAAATTTGTAGAGTGGTTGAAAAACGAGTTTTAATGACTCCAACCTAAGTGTATGTAAACTTCCGACTTCAACTGGATGTGTGTGTGTGTGTGTGTGTGTGTGTGTGTGTGTGTGTGTGTGTGTGTGTGTGTGTGTGTGTGTGTGTGTGAGTGAGTCAGTGAGAGACAAGGGATGTATGTGAGAAAGAAAGAGGGTGGAGAGAGAGGGGGGAGGGAGAGAGCGAGAGAGAGGGGGAAGGAGGTAGAGCGAGAGATCAAGACAGACAAGGGATGTATGTGTGTGAGAAAGAGGGTGGAGAGAGAGGGGGGGTGAGAGAGGGGGAAGGAGGTAGAGAGAGATCAAGACAGACAAGGGATGTATGTGAGAAAGAAAGAGGGTGGAGAGAGGGGGGAGGGAGAGAGAGCGAGAGAGGGGGGGTGAAAGAGAGGGGGAAGGAGGTAGAGAGACCGAGAGATCAAGACAGACAAGGGATGTATGTGTGAGATGGAGGGTGAGAGAGAGAGGGAAGGAGGTAGAGAGAGAGAGATCCAGAGGGTGGAGGAAAGAGCAGAAGAATGAGAGTAAGAGTTGAGGAGGAGAGGAAAGCAGAGGGAGTAGAGTTGGAGAAAGAAATTGAAAAGGTTAAAGGGGGAATATGAGCTGATACATACTTGGCCTCATCCACCACCTCCACCTCGGCCTGGACTGTGATTGGTGCATTGGAGTGGGCTGCCAGAGGGTCATCGGCATTCAGCTCCCCATTGGTTGAACTGACCACCTGTGGCACACGGAGAGAGGGTTGATTCAGGTGGAGTCACTGACCGTTTCCACATATTCAGCTCATTCAGAAAAACACAACTTCAACCCTCAAACACAGAGCCAGTACATGACACACACACACCTGTGACGTATACTGCAAGTAATACCATCTATTGTGTTCTGTAACAAAATCTTATCAAGCTTTGTCAAGCAGTTTTAGCTTTTCACATTTTGAAGAAATAAATTACCCTCTCCGAATATTTATCAAGAGGTGTGAGTAAAAGGTGCATCATAAATGTATTAGAGCAGACATTAAATCCCACTATACTGAAGCCCTACAATGCATTAAAGGAAGGGCACAACGTATGACAGTCAGAGTCCCACACACAGGGGCATTATTTGATGATGATTTACCCTCTTTAGGTTTTATTTAATAAAAAACATGCATTGCTAGGCCTCCCGAGTGGAGCAGCGTTCTAAGGTACTGCAGTGCTTGAGGCGTCATTACAGATCCGGGTTCAATCCGGGAGACCCATGAGGCGACGCACAATTGGCCCAGCGTCGCCCGGTTTAGGGGAGGGTTTGGCCAGCCTGGATGTCCTTCTCCCATCGCGCTGTAGCGACACCTGTGGCGGGCCGGGAGCATGCACGCTGACACGGTCGCCAGTTGTACGGTGTTTCCTCCGACACATTGGTGCGGATGGCTTCAGGGTTAAGCGAGCAGTGTGTCAAGAAGCAGTGCGGCTTGGCAGGGTCGTGTTTCGGAGGACGTATGGCTCTCGACCTTCACCTCTCCCGAGTCCGTACAGGAGTTGCAGCGATGGGACAAGACTAACTACCAATTGGATATCATGCAATTGGGGAGAATTTTTTTTTGAAAAAAGTAAACAAATATATAAACAAAAAAAACATTGCTAAACCAAGTCAACTCATCACTGCACCCAACACAACAAGGATCAACCTGGTTGTATAATGTTAGTTTGTCATGGTTATTAGGTTATTCAATTATAACATCTGACCTCCTAGTGTGTGGCTCTCCTTTTCTTTTTCAAGTGTTCTACTCTGCTAGCCAGCACCTCTCCTAAACAGGTGTTCTACTCCGCTAGCCAGCACCTCTCCTAAACAGGTGTTCTACTCCGCTAGCCAGCACCTCTCCTAAACAGGTGTTCTACTCCGCTAGCCAGCACCTCTCCTAAACAGGTGTTCTACTCCGCTAGCCAGCACCTCTCCTAAACAGGTGTTCTACTCCGCTAGCCAGCACCTCTCCTAAACAGGTGTTCTACTCCGCTAGCCAGCACCTCCCCTAAACAGGTGTTCTACTCCGCTAGCCAGCACCTCTCCTAAACAGGTGTGCTACTCCGCTAGCCAGCACCTCTCCTAAACAGGTGTTCTACTCCGCTAGCCAGCACCTCCCCTAAACAGGTGTGCTACTCCGCTAGCCAGCACCTCTCCTAAACAGGTGTTCTACTCCGCTAGCCAGCACCTCTCCTAAACAGGTGTTCTACTCCGCTAGCCAGCACCTCTCCTAAACAGGTGTTCTACTCCGCTAGCCAGCACCTCTCCTAAACAGGTGTGCTACTCCGCTAGCCAGCACCTCTCCTAAACAGGTGTTCTACTCCGCTAGCCAGCACCTCTCCTAAACAGGTGTGCTACTCCGCTAGCCAGCACCTCTCCTAACCAGGTGTTCTACTCCGCTAGCCAGCACCTCTCCTAAACAGGTGTTCTACTCCGCTAGCCAGCACCTCTCCTAAACAGGTGTTCTACTCCGCTAGCCAGCACCTCTCCTAAACAGGTGTGCTACTCCGCTAGCCAGCACCTCTCCTAAACAGGTGTTCTACTCCGCTAGCCAGCACCTCTCCTAAACAGGTGTTCTACTCCGCTAGCCAGCACCTCTCCTAAACAGGTGTTCTACTCCGCTAGCCAGCACCTCTCCTAAACAGGTGTTCTACTCCGCTAGCCAGCACCTCTCCTAAACAGGTGTTCTACTCCGCTAGCCAGCACCTCTCCTAAACAGGTGTGCTACTCCGCTAGCCAGCACCTCTCCTAAACAGGTGTGCTACTCCGCTAGCCAGCACCTCTCCTAAACAGGTGTTCTACTCCGCTAGCCAGCACCTCTCCTAAACAGGTGTTCTACTCCGCTAGCCAGCACCTCTCCTAAACAGGTGTGCTACTCCGCTAGCCAGCACCTCTCCTAAACAGGTGTTCTACTCCGCTAGCCAGCACCTCTCCTAAACAGGTGTTCTACTCCGCTAGCCAGCACCTCTCCTAAACAGGTGTTCTACTCCGCTAGCCAGCACCTCTCCTAAACAGGTGTTCTACTCCGCTAGCCAGCACCTCTCCTAAACAGGTGTTCTACTCCGCTAGCCAGCACCTCTCCTAAACAGGTGTGCTACTCCGCTAGCCAGCACCTCTCCTAAACAGGTGTTCTACTCCGCTAGCCAGCACCTCTCCTAAACAGGTGTTCTACTCCGCTTGCCAGCACCTCTCCTAAACTCTCTCACACACACACTCAAGTATGCCACTGATGAGTAACGTATGCCATTGACATACTTGTGGTGGACCGTGGCACACCATGTGAGGAAACAGGAGAAGGAAGGCGGGTTGGGATCGGAGGGGAAGTGGACAATCGACTGATGGGTCAGTGTGGAGTTGTAGTTGTGTACCTGCACTGAGCCCCCGTGCCTGTCCGATGCCAGGTGGGAGGCCATGTAGGAGGAGTTTGTCCGACTGGGCTGCACTTCCCATGCTCCCCTCCGGTCGGAAGCTGCCGTCTGCTCAGGGAGTTATGGTGGTGATGGAGGGGAAGGGGAGTGAGGGTGGGGGCGGGGTTTAAGCGTGTGTGGGGGCGGGGCCAGACCAGGTGTCATGCAAAGCGGCAGGAGAAAGGAAAGAAAAAAAAGAAAAAAGCAGAGATGAATAAAAAAAGGCGAAGCAGGAAACTGCCTTAGTGACCGAGGGCCGGATACTAACTTGGCGATACGCACATTCCACTCAAACATTTGCTTGAATCTCCCCCATTTAAATCAATGGGTGATATACACAAAACGAAGTTCGAGTAAGGCGTGCGCTTCACAAGTTGGGATTTGGCCCTGAGTGAACCAGTCATCACACTACACAATAAACACAGGGCAGTTGACTACATAAAGGATACAATCAACGGGACTGGAACACATGAATAGGTCTCTTTTGGCTGTTTATTTAACAGAGTAAGAATTCTACGAGTGTCTGCATATTAACTAGCAACATTCAGTGTGTGAGCTAGGTTCAGACTGAGATTTCCCATTGTGACGTGACTGTGGTGAGGTTATTGTTAACTTCCTCAAAGCCTGGTTGCTCTCCCTGGTATTTGGCCTGTGTTGAGGAATGCATGCAGAGGTGGCATGTGCAAAAGGTTAAGGTAGCCCCTTCTAAATCAAATGCTTGTCAAAAGGGTTCCTTTATAATAATAATATAATATAATATGCCATTTAGCAGACGCTTTTATCCAAAGCGACTTACAGTCATGCGTGCATACATTTTTGTGTATGGGTGGTCCCGGGGATCGAACCCACTACCTTGGCGTTTCAAGCGCCGTGCTCTACCAGCTGAGCTACAGAGGACCACATGTGACATGTACAAAACCACTGGCAAATAAAGGTAGCATATCAACTTACTTTCGTAAGAAAACACAATTCTACATAACATTTTGAACCAGGAATTACAAAAAAGTTTCATCCCGATATACCTTTACTGCTTCTTTAAATGCCAGAAGATTTATACACATGCATCTTTGCCATTATGTGCATCAAGCAAGCTCCGCAGTCTAGCAGGCTTAATAAGCTCCGGAGTCTAGCAGGCTTAATAAGCTCCGCAGTCTTGCATGCTGAATAAGCTCTGCAGTCTAGCAGGCTTAATAAGCTCCGGAGTCTAGCAGGCTTAATAAGCTCCGGAGTCTAGCAGGCTTAATAAGCTTCGCAGTTGGTGGCAGCTGTGGGATCCAACCACCATTGTTTATTTAACAGAGTAAGAATGATGAGTCTGACTCAGTGGGTTCTGGCCTGGAGCTGCTGTGGTGCCTCCCCACCACACCCAAGGGACCCACTCTGTAAACCCACCCCCACCACAGATTCTAAAACTTGCTCCTCAGTAATTAGGAGGAGGAGGGGGTCAGTGTTGGAAGATGTAGGCTAATCAAATCAAGCTTTATTTATATAGACAGGGATGCAACGCAATGAAATTCCCAGGAAAAAAAACAAACCAAAAAAGAAATTACAACTGAAATATTTACTACACAGAGGATAAAAAAATAAAAAAATAAAAACTGAAAGACTAAAAAGCACCCTAAGGAAAAGCAGAGTTAAATGCGTTTCAAGATCCTTTTGAAATATGTCCACAGTTTCGAACCCCCTCAGGTTCTCTGGCAGGCAATTCCAGAGGCTGGGGGCATTGTAACTAAAGGGGTAATGTAGCAGCCGTTATGATCCTTGAGCCTTAATTGAAAAATACTGTGGTTAGGGCACAGTGTGGACCATCAGTGTGGATCAGGGCTCTTCAGAGCCAGTTCAGTTTACCTGGTTCCTCATGGGTTGGTGCTGCGAGGGCCGTTCTCTGTGTGGGTGGCTCTCTCTGGTGATGGCAGAAGCCCCAGAGTCCATGTTGACAGTCCCTACTGGTGTTGGCTATGGGGTACAAGAGTAAACCAATGTTATATTGTAGCTAAAATACTTAGGCCTGCTCTATGTTTTCCCCCCCAATATTAGCCAGTGAGTGGCGTTACATACTATCTGCCTGCCGACCCAGTCGTAGGTGTAATCGAAGGTGTATCCTTTCCGTTCAAACAGCTCTGTGAACAGGGTCCTCAGGTATTCGTAATCAGGCTTTTCAAAGAAATCCAACCGCCTCACGTAGCGTAAATAGGTGGCCATCTCTTCTGTAACAGCAAACACCAATTGCAGATGTAGATTTGAACGTGTAATGTGAGGAACAATACAACATCCTGAAGTGTAGTCAAGGGGCGCCAAAAGCACTCCTTGCTTACATGTGGCTAAATTACCATGATCAAACTGTTGTAAAAAACCCAACAAAGTGTTGCATTGAAAAACAGCATTAGATTTAGATGAGAGAAATAGTCAAGGCTGTACCTGGGAAGCTCTCACAGAGAACCTCAACGGGAGTGTTTCTTTTTGTGTCGCCGATCTTCTGGTATCGTTCTTTCAGTGTATCAGCCTGTCAAAGACCCACATAAAACATCTGTATGTTGCTACAAACACAGCACCAGCGTGAAATCTCAGAGGACGTCACATACCTTTAGTCCTTGCCACGGTAGACTCCCACGGAGGAAGTACATGAACATGTGACCCAAGGCTTCCAGGTCATCTCGACGACTTTGCTCTATTAACAAAAACAAGGGGGAGTTACTTAAAAAGGAGGAAAACGCAGTGAGCCATGATTAGAATTTCCTTAACTTGCTTTAACCCCAACCTTTATCTGGGAAGCTGCCTCCCTTTTTGTGATAAAAGTTCAGGGGCCCTAGTCACTCATAAACCCTGGCTAAGTTATACTTAGTATTTGCAACCTTGCCAACCTTAAATGAAAAAAAAAGCCCTGGACAAAGAAATGTTGCCTACTCATTGGCCAAATCCAAGGAGACATGATTTATCTAAAAGTACACTGCTCAAAAAAATAAAGGGAACACTTAAACAACACAATGTAACTCCAAGTCAATCACACTTCTGTGAAATCAAACTGTCCACTTAGGAAGCAACACTGATTGACAAATGTCACATGCTGTTGTGCAAATGGAATAGACAACAGGTGGAAATTATAGGTAATTAGCAAGACACCCCCAATAAAGGAGTGGTTCTGCAGGTGGTGACCACAGACCACTTCTCAGTTCCTATGCTTCCTGGCTGATGTTTTGGTCACTTTTGAATGCTGGCGGTGCTTTCACTCTAGTGGTAGCATGAGACGGAGTCTACAACCCACACAAGTGGCTCAGGTAGTGCAGCTCATCCAGGATGGCACATCAATGCGAGCTGTGGCAAGAAGGTTTGCTGTGTCTGTCAGCGTAGTGTCCAGAGCATGGAGGCGCTACCAGGAGACAGGCCAGTACATCAGGAGACGTGGAGGAGGCCGTAGGAGGGCAACAACCCAGCAGCAGGACCGCTACCTCCGCCTTTGTGCAAGGAGGAGCAGGAGGAGCACTGCCAGAGCCCTGCAAAATGACCTCCAGCAGGCCACAAATGTGCATGTGTCTGCTCAAACGGTCAGAAACAGACTCCATGAGGGTGGTATGAGGGCCCGACATCCACAGGTGGGGGTTGTGCTTACAGCCCAACACCGTGCAGGACGTTTGGCATTTGCCAGAGAACACCAAGATTGGCAAATTCGCCACTGGCGCACTGTGCTCTTCACAGATGAAAGCAGGTTCACACTGAGCACGTGACAGACGTGACAGAGTCTGGAGACGCCGTGGAGAACGTTCTGCTGCCTGCAACATCCTCCAGCATGACCGGTTTGGCGGTGGGTCAGTCATGGTGTGGGGTGGCATTTCTTTGGGGGGCCACACAGCCCTCCATGTGCTCGCCAGAGGTAGCCTGACTGCCATTAGGTACCGAGATGAGATCCTCAGACCCCTTGTGAGACCATATGCTGGTGCGGTTGGCCCTGGATTCCTCCTAATGCAAGACAATGCTAGACCTCATGTGGCTGGAGTGTGTCAGCAGTTCCTGCAAGAGGAAGGCATTGATGCTATGGACCGCCCGTTCCCCAGACCTGAATCCAATTGAGCACATCTGGGACATCATGTCTCGCTCCATCCACCAACGCCACGTTGCACCACAGACTGTCCAGGAGTTGGCGGATGCTTTAGTCCAGGTCTGGGAGGAGATCCCTCAGGAGACCATACACCACCTCATCAGGAGCATGCCCAGGCGTTGTAGGGAGGTCATACAGGCACGTGGAGGCCACACACACTACTGAGCCTCATTTTGACTTGTTTTAAGGACATTACATTAAAGTTGGATCAGCCTGTAGTATGGTTTTCCACTTTAATTTTGAGTGTGACTCCAAATCCAGACCTCCATGGGTTGATACAAAAATTATCAATGGAAATAAAGTGTGATTTTGTTGTCAGCACATTCAACTATGTAAAGAAAAAAGTATTTAATAAGATTATTTCATTCATTCAGATCTAGGATGTGTTATTTTAGTGTTCCCTTTATTTTTTTGAGCAGTGTATAAACACCTCATAACCAAGTTTCACAACAACACTAGCATGCTGACAAAGCAGTGTCATAACTAATAACTACATTTAAAAATGTGCGTAAACCACCCCTTAGAAATTCTTGGCAAACCAGACATACCTTTTCCCAAATGTGTGTTAATGGACATGTATCGGGCTGTCCCGGTTAAGCTCTTGTGCTCCCGGTATGGGATGTGTTTTTTGGTTTCAGGGTCGATGTACTCTTTGGCCAGGCCAAAGTCAATGATGTGGATAATGTGGTCCTTTTTGCATCCTCCCCGTCCGATGAGGAAGTTCTCAGGCTTTACGTCTCTGTAGATGAGGTTTTTAGAGTGCACATACTCCATCCGGGAGATCTGGATAGGGACGGCACAGGACAGTCAGTAACAGAGTGGCCTCCTGGACTATGCATGGGTACACACAGACTAGACCAATAAGTTCAATCAATCAGGGTTCAATAAGGAAGCAGAAACTCTACCAAAAATCTGATCTCAGCAGGATTGGGGTCAATTATAATCCAATATTTTCCCGGGGATGAATTCATGACTTTAAAAAAAGCCCCTTTCCAAATCATGAATTGGGAAAAATAACTTTTCAGAATCACATTTTAAGTTCTCCTAAATTGGCCGAATTACATGGAATTGACCCCAACCTTCGAATTGCAGACCAGTTTGAACAAATCTGGTAAATATAGCATTATTTGATGTTGGGAACTCACCAGCTGAATGGCAATCATTAATACAGTCTTTAGTGAGAAGGTCCTGTCACAAAGGTCAAAGAGGTCTTCTAAACTGGGGCCCAGCAGCTCTAGGACCATGGCATTATACTTCCCACAGGGCCCAAAGTAGAACACCTGGGGCAGGCCTTCCGCTGAAAGAGACAGCGGGAGAAGAGGACTATTAGAACAATGAAAAGGTAGCTTCTAGTTATCGCCTTGTTGCCTGCTGACATAGTGAACCACGTGTAGTTGGTCTGACCAGTTTTCAGTAGACCATTTGAATTGTGTTACACTCCTGTGGACCCACGCAATGTAAGCAGCATGAAGTCCTGGGAATGAGAGGAGCTGTACATTGGAGACTGGCCTTGTGGGGGAAAACCTAGTGTGTTATTTCTGCCTCGCCTGACAATGATGAGAGAGGTTGAACCCAGGGCAGCCACAGGCATCATTGACCTCAGATCAGCCAGATGGGAGGAGAAGCACAGACACGGAGGTTCAGAGGTCAGAGACCGCTGCCTGCCAGTTCTGCACTAACCAGAGGAAAAGGAGTAGTCTAAACCCAAACAGCCTGTGGAGATGGATGGCTAAGCACTGTTCATACGGGGTCAACTGACTGCAGTGTTGAGACTAATGCTCTATGTAGGATCTTACATTTGATCAACCTGTTGCAGGATAACTTTCCTGCAATGCAGGACATCTAACATTTGTAGTGTATTTGAGGTTTAAAAAAAGGTTGCTGAAGTTTGTAATTTCCACTTGATTTTCCATTATGAAAAATGTATCAACCCCTACAAAAATGACCATGAATAATAATAATAATAATAATAATAATCCACATAATTCACATTTCCCATTGCAGCAGAATTATTTTCCTGCTGTAGCAAACTGGCTCAAATTAAGATTCTACATGTGTATGTAAAGGTTGTGCACCTCATCCAGTGGACTAACTAGGCAGCAGGTTGTGTGGAGCAGTGGTTCCCAAACTGTAATAACTCAGTCCGGCCTTCAACCTACTCTTGAAAGTTGTAATAGTAGAATGCACAAGGTGCAACTTCGAAATTCGGTAGTTCGTCATCAGTTTTCCTCTTGACATGTCAGTCACTGCATACCTTAGAGAGCTACAGGCCTCCTGTAGAGCATGGCGCTTGCAATGCCAGGGTTGTGGGTTCGATTCCCACGGGGGGCCAGTATGAAAAATGTATGCACTCACTAACTGTAAGTCGCTCTGGATAAGAGAGTCTGCTAAATGACTAAAATGTAAAATGTAAATGTCATTTATAACTTGTAAGAAATGTGCAGATCAACGAGCCCATATGTTTTTTTTAGCAAAAAATATGTTTTACACCTTAGATTTTGTTGCAACGTTTGAGTCACTCTAATAACACATTAATACACATTAGGCAGAGTGGAAACATAAGTAAACTTGCAGGAAATAAGCTTTAAACCTGCAACATGCTCTCTCCGTTAACAAGAGGGGTGTGAACAGTTTGTGTCATGAACAGTGCTTGTGCCCATAGAAACAGACGTGGGGCGTGGGGTGTTCCCCAATGCTGGAAGGGGGCCTGAGGGAAAAAGTTTGGGAACCCCTGTTGTAGAGAGCTCATATGTTGACTTTCTAAAGGTTGTGTGAGGAGCACATCTTTAGGTTGTGTATGGCCAATGTGAGGAGCGATGTATTAAGCAGTAGTGGGAAAAGTACCCAATTGGCATACATTAGTAAAAGTAAAAGATACCTTTATAGAAAATGAATCAAGTAAAAGTGAAAGTCACCCAGCAAAACACTAGTTGAGTAAAGGTATTTGCGTTTTAAATATATGTAAGTATCAAAAGTAAATATTATAGCTAAAATATACTTAAGTATCAAATGTATAAATCATTTCACATTCCTTATATTAAGCAAATCAGATGGCACAAGTTTTTTTTACAGTTAGTCAGGAGCACACTCCAACACTAAGACATAGTTTACAAACGAAGCATTTGTGTTTAGTGAGTCTGCCAGATCAGAGGCAGTAGGGATGTTCTCTTGTTAAGTGTTTGAATTTGACCATTTTCCTGTCCTGCTAAGCATTCGAAATGTAATGAGTACTTTTGGGTGTCAGGGTAAATGTATGGAGTAAAAAGTACATTATTTTCTTTAGGAATGTAGTGGAGTAAAAGTAGTCAAAAATATAAATAGTAAAGTACAGACACCCCAAAAAACGACTTCAGTATTTACACCACTGGTATTGAGCATTAACACTCGTAAACGTCACAAAGGAGTTCACGTGTGTGAGTTGTGAGTTGATTCTGTGAAGAACTCAAACTCTTAATGAAAATACAAAGCATTCAATTGACTCAGTTAAATATTGCATAGGCAACATTTTTCAATTCAACACAAGTATTTTCTAAATCGCTAAAGCTGTAGAGGTGAATATTCTCAAAATGCGTAAAATCAATGCTTGAATGTTGGCAGTGGTCTCCGTTTTGACAGATGACAAACATTTCCCACAGTCACTTGAGTCGAATCATAATATTGGGAAGTAGGTTAATGCTGCCCAGACGGTGATCTCTACACAGCAGATGTCAAACAATTAAAAACAAAAACCATACAACCAAACTTCAAGCAAAAAAATTGCTTTCCTATCCAGTTCATCTATCTGATGCTGTATAATGATTTGTTCATTATTCATGGCTAACCCCCAGTAGAGTTTGGTCACCTGAATTCAAAATACCTGAGAGCGTGAACTTTTAAGAATAACAACCAGCACAATCATTGCCAACCACTGATTGGTAAATGAGAGAACGATGACAAGATCAAATGACACAGAGAAATAAAACATCTTACAGAATGAGTGAGACAGTTTTATCAGCTAGCATCTACAGTGTCTGCAGAAAGTACTCACACCCCTTGACTTTTGCCACATTTTCTTGTTACAGCCTGAATTTTTTTTTTATGTCACTGGCCTACACACAATAGCCCATAATATGAAAGTGGAATTCATGTTTTTATTTTATACAAATTAATTAATAATATAATTTGCCACTTTTATCACAAGCGACTTACAGTCCTGCGTGCATAATTTTTTTTGTGTATGGGTGGTCCCGGGGATCGAACCCACTACCCTGGCGTTACAAGCGCCGTGCTCTACCAGCTGAGCTACAGAGGACCACTTTTCATTAAAAATGAAAAGCTGAAATGTCTTGAGTCAATAAGTATTCAACCCCTTTGTTATGGCAAGCCTAAATAAGTTCAGGAGTAAAAATGTGCTTAACAAGTCACATAAGTTGCATGGAATCTATGTGCAACAATCGTGTTTAACATGATTTTTGAATGACTACCTCATCTATGTACCCCACACAATTATCTGTAAGGTCCCTCAGTTGAGCAGTGAATTTCAAAACAGATTCAACCACAAATACCAGGCAGGTTTTCCAATGCCTCACAAAGAAGGTCCCCTATTGGTAGATAAAAAAAGCAGACAATGAATATCCCTTTGAGCATAGTGAAGTTATTAATTACACTTTGGATGGTGTATCATTACACCCAGTCACTACAAAGATGCAGGCGTCCTTCCTAACTCAGTTGCCGGAGAGGAAGGAAACCGCTCAGGGATTTCACCATGAGGCCAATGGTGACATTAAAACAGTAATATAGTTTAATGGCTGTGACTGGAGAAAACAGAGAAGGGATTAACAACATTGTACAGTCATGGTCAAAAGTTTTGAGAATGACACAAATACTAATTTTCACAAAGTCTGCTGCCTCAGTTTTGATGGCAATTTGCATATACTCCAGAATGTCATGAAGAGTGATCAGATGAATTGCAATTAATTGCAAAGTCCCTCTTTACCATGAAAATTAACTTAATCCCCAAAAAACATTTCCACTGCATTTCAGCCCTGCCACAAAAGGACCAGCTGCCATCATGTCAGTGATTCTCTCGTTAACATAGGTGAGAGTGTTGACGAGGACAAGGCTGGAGATCACTCTGTCATGCTGATTGAGTTAGAATAACAGACTGGAAGCTTTAAAAGGAAGGTGGTGCTTGAAATCATTGTTCTTCCTCTGTTAACCATGGTTACCTGCAAGGAAACACGTGCCGTCATCATTGCGTTGCACAAAAAGGGCTTCACAGGCAAGGATATTGCTGCTAGTAAGATTGCACCTAAATCAACCATTTATCGGCTCATCAAGAACTTCAAGGAGAGAGGTTCAATTGTTCTGAAGAAGGCATCAAGTCGCCCAAGAAAGTCCAGCAAGCGCCTGGACCGTCTCCTAAAGTTGATTCAGCTGCGGGATCGGGGCACCACCAGTGCAGAGCTTGCTCAGGAATGGCAGCGGGCAGGTGTGAGTGCATCTGCATGCACAGTGAGGCGAAGACTTTTGGAGGATGGCCTGGTGTCAAGAATGGCAGCAAAGAAGTCACTTCTCTCCAGGAAAAACATCAGGGACAGACTGATATTCTGCAAAAGGTACTGGGATTGGACTGCTGAGGACTGGGGTAAAGTAATTTTCTCTGATGAATCCCCTTTCCGATTGTTTGGGGCATCCGGAAAACACCTTGTCCAGAGAAGACAAGGTGAGCGCTACCATCAGTCCTGTGTCATGCCAACAGTAAAGCATCCTGAGACCATTCATGTGTGGGGTTGCTTCTCAGCCAAGGGTGTGGGCTCACTCACAATTTTGCCTAAGAACACAGCCATGAATAAAGAATGGTACCAACACATCCTCCGAGAGCAACTTCTCCCAACCATCCAAGAACAGTCTGGTGGCGACCAATGCCTTTTCCAGCATGATGGAGCACCTTGCCACAAGGCAAAAGTGATAACTAAGTGGCTCGAGGAACAAAACATCGATATTTTGGGTCCATGGCCAGGAAACTCCCCAGACCTTAATCCCATTGAGAACTTGTGGTAGATCCTCAAGATGCGGGTGGACAAACAAAAACCCACAAATTCTGACAAACTCCAAGCATTGATTATGCAAGAATGGGCTGCCATCAGTCAGGATGTGGCCCAGAAGTTAATTGACAGCATGCCAGGGCGGATTGCAGAGGTCTTGAAAAAGAAGGGTCAACATGCAAATATTGACTCTTTGCATAAACTTAATGTAATTGTCAATACAAGCCTTTGACACTTATGGAATGCTTGTAATTATACTTCAGTATACCATAGTAACATCTGACAAAAATATCTCATAACACTGAAGCAGCAAACTTTGTGAAGACCAATACTTGTGTCATTCTCAAAACTTTTGACCACGACTGTAGGTACTCCACAATACAAACCTAATTGACAGAGTGAAAAGGAAGCCTGTACAGAATAAAACATATTTCAAAACATGCATCCTGTTTGCAACAAGGCACAAAGGTAATATTGCAACAAGAAAAATTGTCCTTAATACAAAGTGTTATGTTTGGGGCAAATCCAATACAACACATTACTGCGTACCACTCTCTACATTTTCAAGCATAGTGGTGGCTGCATCATGTTATGAGTAAGCTTGTAATCGTTAAGGACTGGGGAGTTTTTCAGGATAAAAAATAAACTGAAAGGCGTTAAGCACAGGCAAAATCCTAGAGGAATACCTGGTTCAGTCTGCTTTCCACCAGACACAGAGATACATTCACCTTTCAGCAGGACAACCTAAAACACAAGGCCAAATCTACACTGGAGTTGCTTACCAAGAAGACAGTGAAGACTTAAATCTGCTTTAAAATCTATGGCAAGACCTGAAAACGGTTGTCTAGCAATTATCAACAACAAACAGGGCCTAAAATTAAACACCCGCCACCTACCAAATGCGGGTAGATTTTGGCATTGGCGGGTAAGATGTCTATTTCACCAGCCACGTTGGCAGGTGGTCAGGGCTCCACAGTGAGCATTGCACTAATATTTGTGAATAAAAATAGTTAAGTATGATCACATTTATAGTCATATATATTACATGTTATAGTATTTTTGCCATTTTGTTTCATAGCTGGTAAATTAATCACGCAAAGTCAAAGAACTACGAATCCTATACAGTGAGGGAAAAAAGTATTTGATCCCCTGCTGATTTTGTACGTTTGCCCACTGACAAAGACATGATCAGTCTATCATTTTAATGGTAGGTTTATTGGAACAGTGAGAGACAGAATAACAACAAAAAAATCCAGAAAAACGCATGTCAAAAATGTTATAAATTGATTTGCATTTTAATGAGGGAAATAAGTATTTGACCCCTCTGTAAAACATGACTTAGTACTAGGTGGCAAAACCCTTGTTGGCAATCACAGAGACAGACATTTCCTGTAGTTGGCCACCAGGTTTGCACACATCTCAGGAGGGATTTTGTCCCACTCCTCTTTGCAGATCTTCTCCAAGTCATTAAGGTTTTGAGGCTGACGTTTGGCAACTCGAACCTTCAGCTCCCTCCACAGATTTTCTATGGGATTAAGGTCTGGAGACTGGCTAGACCACTCCAGGACCTTAATGTGCTTCTTCTTGAGCCACTCCTTTGTTGCCTTGGCCGTGTGTTTTGGGTCATTGTCATGCTGGAATACCCATCCACGACCCATTTTCAATGGGAAGGAGGTTCTCACCCAAGATTTGACGGTACATAGCCCCGTCCATCGTCCCTTTGATGCGGTGAAGTTGTCCTGTCCCCTTAGCAGAAAAACACCCCCAAAGCATAATGTTTCCACCTCCATGTTTGACGGTGGGGATGGTGTTCTTGGGGTCATAGGCAGCATTCCTCCTCCAAACACGGCGAGTTGAGTTGATGCCAAAGAGCTCGATTTTGGTCTCATCTGACCACAACAATTTCACCCAGTTCTCCTCTGAATCATTCAGATGTTCATTGGCAAACTTCAGACTGCCCTGTATATGTGCTTTCTTGAGCAGGGGGACCTTGCGGGCGCTGAAGGATTTCAGTCCTTCACGGCGTAGTGTGTTACCAATTGTTTTCTTGGTGACTATGGTCCCAGCTGCCTTGAGATCATTGACAAGATCCTCCCGTGTAGTTCTGGGCTGATTCCTCACTGTTCTCATGATCATTGCAACTCCACGAGGTGAGATCTTGCATGGAGCCCCAGGTGGAGGGAGATTGACAGTACTTTTGTGTTTCTTCCATTTGCGAATAATTGGACCAACTGTTGTCACCTTCTCACCAAGCTGCTTGGCGATGGTCTTGTATCCCATTCCAGCCTTGTGTAGGTCTACAATCTTGTCCCTGACATCCTTGGAGAGCTATTTGGTCTTGGCCATGGTGGATAGTTTGGAATCTGATTGATTGATTGCTTCTGTGGACAGGTGTCTTTTATACAGGTAACAAGCTGAGATTAGGAGCACTCCCTTTAAGAGAGTGCTCCTAATCTCAGCTCGTTACCTGTATAAAAGATACCTGGGAGCCAGAATTCTTTCTGATTGAGAGGGGGTCAAATACTTATTTCCCTCATTAAAATGCAAATCAATTTATAACATTTTTTACATGCATTTTTCTGGATTTTTGTTGTTGTTATTCTGTCTCTCACTGTTCAAATAAACCTACCATTAAAAAGATAGACTGATCATTTCTTTGTCAGTGGGCAAACGTACAAAATTAGCAGGGGATCAAATACTTTTTCCCTCACTGTATAGCCTTTTCCAACTCGCGCAGCAACACTTTCTGGCAGGGGGCTGTGCGCACGTGAAGAGCTGAGTTAATTATTATTTTTATTTTTTTTGAAGCGCTGCGCACAGGCATAGAAGTTGTTCTAATTTACTTGAAACGAAAGTCTGCTGAAGTGAAACTTTTTCCTTGTGTTTCTTGCCTATTTACATTGTTTTGTTCATAAGCTAGGTTGTTTTACTGCTACGGAAGAGAAGAGAACGCTTCTACTAAGACTAAATCTCACAGGCACAAACATGACTGGAGTCGCGCTACCACGGTAACCTCCCACCCTTAAAGGGGCAGGTGAACATTTGTCTCATCTGTGATATTTTGGTTAAAAGACTTAGTTAAATGTATTAAACAACATACCACATTCCTTCTTACTACTAATACATTTGTTTTAGAAACATTACAAAGCAACTCATCCGTTTTTTTTGCGTTTCTTGGTGTAATTTTAGCAGGCATAAATAATATGAGTGGCTGGTAGATTTTTAAATCAACTTGCAACAGTGGCTGGTGGACCAAAAAGAAAATGTTATGCCCTGACAACCAACTTGACAGAGCTTGAAACGTTTTCAAAAGAATACAATGAGCAAATATTGCACAATCCAGGTGTGGAAAGCTCTTGGAGACTTACCCAGAAAGACTCACAGCTATAATCGCTGCCAAAGGTGACTAACATGTATTGACTCAGGGAGTGGACTGTAGTGTGTCCGTGTAAATAGCCTTTTTTTTTTCTTTTTTTTTTCGTATACATTTCCCTAAATCAAATCAAATCAAATTGTATTGGTCACATGCGCCGAATACAACAGGTGCAGACATTACAGTGAAATGCTTACTTACAGCCCTTAACCAACAGTGCATTTATTTTAAACAAAAAAGTAAGAATAAAACAACAAGAAAAAAGGTGTTGAGAAAAAAAGAGCAGAAGTAAAATAAAGTGACAGTAGGGAGGCTATATATACAGGGGGGTACCTATCACACTTTTAATCGTTCTACTAAATATACTTTCCTGCAACCCGCTTCACTCAATGTGGAACGGATACTATTATTTACTAACCTTTTATCTAGAATATCCAGTTGAAACTAGTTAGCCAGCTAACTAGCTACTTGCGATTAGCCACCGTTAGCGGTTTTTCACCCAGAACATCGCATTTTCTGCCGGAATAACTGAATCACTGGACCTTAACACTGGATCGCAACTAACTAGCCGCAACAGAATGGATGTTGCTGTTGGCTAATCACCACTGCCCCCGAAGCAAGAGCCTCGAGCCAGGCCCATATCTCGGCTATCTACCTCTCTGTCTACCGGACGAGAGTACCCAGCTAACTAGCTACTTGCTATTAGCCACCGTTAGAGTTTTTTCACCATTGTCCGTAGCCTGCACTATCTACCAGCCAGCTCTAGCCTGGACTATTATCGGCCAGTCTGCACTGTCTGCACAGCGCGTTATCGACCCAGAACATATCGGATTTTCTGCCGGAATCACTGAAACACTGGACCTTTAACACCGGATCATCGCAACTAGCTAGCTGCAACCGAATGGATGTTGTTGCTGGCTAATCAGCCTTGAGCTAGCCTCGAGTCAGGCCCATCTCCCGGCTATCTACCTCTCTGTAAACCGGACGGGACCTCCTAGTGTCGACACAGAGCCCCGCCGATCCATCACGACTGGTCTGCCGACGTAGTTGTCTGTGGTTTCAACCGGCTTCCCGTTGCGACGACCACGAAGATCCATCTGCTAGCCCCGGCCCCTAGCACACACAATTCAACAGCCGTGCTTCCTGCTCGCCTGTGCTGTAGCACCAATTCGAACTGCTCTCGGACTCACATATTGCTGTTCACTGGACCTTATGATCACTCAGCTGCACAGCTGATGCCTGCTGGACTGTTCCTTTACATGGTACCCTGTCCTGTTTATCTGTTTAGCCTCAGCCCAAACTTTCATCGCCATTACCAGTTGTTGTCTTAGCTCTCTCGAATAACACCTGTGATTGCTTTATGCCTCTCTCCCATGTCAATATGCCTTGCCTATTGCTGTTCCAGTTAGTTCTTATTATACAATTTCACTGTAGAGCCCCAAGTCCCTCTCAAACTGCCGTAAATAGCTCCTTTGTTCCACCCCCCCCATACACGCGGAGACCGGCTCAATCGATGCCTCCATTGATGCTCTCTCATTGTTACCTAACGCTTAGGTTTACCTCCACTGTACTCATATCCTTCCATATCCTTGTCTGTACATAATGCCCTGAATCTATTCTACAACACCCAGAAATCTGCCCCTTTTATTCTCTGTACCCAACGCACTAGAAGACCAGTTCTTAAAGTCTTTAGCCACATCCTTATTCTAGTCCTCCTCTGTTCCTCTGGTGATGTAGAGGTTAACCCAGGCCCTGCAGCCCCCAGTATCACTCCTACTCCCCAGGCGCTATCATTTGTTGACTTCTGTAACTGTAAAAGTATAGTTTTTTTGCATTTTAACATCAGAAGCCTCCTCCCTAAGTTTGAGTTATTCACTGCGTTAGCACACTCCGCAAACCCTGATGTTCTAGCAGTCTCTGAATCCTGGCTTAGGAAGGCCACCAAAAATTCTGAAATGTTCATCCCCAACTACAACATCTTCCGTCTAGATAGAACTGCCAAAGGGGGTGGAGTTGCAATCTACTGTAGAGATAGCCTGCAGAGCTCTATCATACTATCCAGGTCTGAGCCCAAACAGTTTGAGCTCCTACTTCTAAAAATCCACCTTTCCAGAAATAAGTATTTCACTGTTGCCGCTTGCTACAGCCCCCCCTCAGCCCCCAGCTGTGCCCTGGACACCATATGTGAATTGATTGCCCCCCATTTATCCTCTGAGTTTGTACTGCTTGGTGACCTAAACTGGGATATGCTTAACACCCCGGCCATCCTACAATCCAAACTAGATGCCCTCAATCTCACACAAATTATCAAGGAACCTACCAGGTACAACCCTAAATCTGTAAACATGGGCACCCTCATAGATATCATCCTGACTAACTTACCCTCTAAATACACCTCCGCTGTCTTCAACCAGGATCTCTGCGATCACTGCCTTCTTGCCTGCGTCCGTAACGGGTCCGCGGTCAAACGACCACCCCTCGTCACTGTCAAACGCTCCCTAAAACACTTTAGCGAGCAGGCCTTCCTAATTGACCTGGCCCAGGTATCCTGGATGGATATCGATCTCATTCCATCAGTAGAGGATTCCTGGTTGTTCTTTAAAAGTGCTTTCCTCTCAATCTTAAAATAAGCATGCCCCATTCAAAAAATTCAGAACTAAGAACAGATATAGCCCCTGGTTCTCCTCAGACTTGACTGCCCTTGACCAGCACATCCTGTGGCGTACTGCATTAGCATCGAATAGCCCCCGCGATATACAACTTTTCAGGGAAGTTAGGAATCAATATACACAAGCAGTTAGGAAAGCAAAGGCTAGCTTTTTCAAAAAGAAATTAGCATCCTGTGGCACAAACGCCAAAAGGTTTTGGGACACTGTAAAGTCTCCCCCCGCTTCTCCTTCACACAAATTCAGACAGCTGATGTTCTGAAAGAGCTGCAAAATCTGGACCCCTACAAATGATCTGGGCTAGACAATCTGGACCCTTTCTAAAATTAGCCGCCGAAATTGTCGCAACCCCTGTTACTAGCCTGTTCAACCTCTCGTTCGTATCGTCTGAGATCCCCAGAGATTGGAAAGCTGCCGCGGTCATCCCCCTCTTCAAAGGGGGTGACCCTCTTGATCCAAACTGTTACAGACCTATATCCATCCTGCCTTGCCTTTCTAAAGTTTTTGAAAGCCAAGTTAACAAACAGTTCACCGACCATTTCGAATCCCACTGTACCTTCTCTGCTATGCAATCCGGTTTCCGAGCTGGTCATGGGTGCACCTCAGCCACGCTCAAGGTCCTAAGCGATATTATAACCGCGATCGATAATAGACAGTACTGTGCAGCAGTCTTTATCGACCTGGCCAAGGCTTTCGACTCTGTCAACCACCGCATTCTTATTGGCAGACTAAATAGCCTTGGTTTCTCAAATGACTGCCTCGCCTGGTTCACCAACTACTTCTCAGATAGAGTTCAATGTGTCAAATCAGAGGGCCTGTTGTCTGGACCTATGGCAGTCTCTATGGGGGTGCCACAGGGTTCAATTCTAGGGCAGACTCTTTTCTCTGTGTATATCAATGACGTCGCTCTTGCTGCTGGTGACTCAGATCCACCTCTACGCAGACGACACCATTTTGTATACATCTGGCCCTTCATTGGACACTGTGTTAACAAACCTCCAAACGAGCTTCAATGCCATACAACACTCCTTCCGTAGCCTCCAACTGTTAAACACTAGTAAAACGAAATGCATGCTCTTCAATCGAACGCTGCTGGCACCCGCACACCCAACTAGAATCACTACTCTCGACGGGTCTGACCTAGAGTATGTGGACAACTACAAATACCTAGGTGTTTGGTTAGACTGTAAACTCTCCTTCCAGACTCTCATTAAGCATCTCCAATCCAAAGTTAAATCTAGAATCGGCTTCCTATTTCGCAACAAAGCCTCCTTCACTCATGCTGCCAAACATGCCCTCGTAAAACTGACTATCCTACCGATCCTTGACTTTGGCGATGTCATTTACAAAATAGCCTCCAACACTCTACTCAGCAAATTGGATGTAGTCAATCACAGTGCCATCCATTTTGTCACCAAAGCCCCATATACTACCCACCACTGTGTCCTGTATGCTCTTGTTGGCTGGTCCTCACTACATATTCGTCGCCAAACCCACTGGCTCCAGGTCATCTAAAAATCACTGCTAGGCAAATCCCCCCCTTATCTTAGCTCATTGGTCACCATAGCAACACCCACCCGTAGTATGCGCTCCAGCAAGTATATCTCACTGGTCATCCCCAAAGCCAACACCTCCTTTGGCCGCCATTCCTTCCAGTTCTCTGCTGCCAATGACTGGAACAAACTGCAAAAATCTCTGAAGCTGGAGACACTTATATCCCTCACTATCTTTAAGCATCAGTTGTCAGAGCACCTTACCGATCACTGCACCTGTACACAGCCCATCTGAAATTAGCCCACCCAACTACCTCATCCCTATATTGTTCTTTATTTTGCTCATTTGCACCCCAGTATCTCTATTTGCACATCATCTCTTGCACATCTATCATTCCAGTGTTAATACTAATTGTAATTATTTTGCACTATGGCCTATTTATTGCCTTACCTCTATAACTTACTACATTCGCACACACTGTATATATATTTTCTGTTGTATTTTTGACTTTGTTTTGTTTACCCCATATGTAACTCTGTGTTGTTTTTAAATAACACTGCTTTGCTTTATCTTGGCCAGGTCGCAGTTGTAAATGAGAACTTGTTCTCAACTGGCTTACCTGGTTAAATAAAGTTAAAAAGTTGAATACTTATCTAATTAAGATAGTGTTCTATTTTTAATTAATTAATTACTAATGTTAAGACTATTTTTTGTAGATCGTTGGGGAAAAAAAGGTCAATTAAATTCCACTTTGTAACAGAACAAAATGTGGAAAAAGTCAAGGGGTGTGAATACTTTCTGAAGGCACTTTACACCAGTGGGCAATAAACAGCTAGAACAGGTTCCATTTTGTGCTGTGTGAGGGGCCAATTAGCCCGTTTTGTAGGTTACCAATCGTGAAACAGGAGCAGGCATTGACATCTCGGATGCTCGCGGGGAGCCATGGCAGGAGTGGAAAAAAACCAAGTGGCACCATGGGGATGAGCTGTGAACAAGGGCTAATAAGTGGCTTCAAACAGGACCTCCCATTTTACTGCCAAGGGGAAGAAGACGCAGGGTGGAATGGATTTAGCTAACTGGGACCTTTTGATCCTGCTGCAGACTGATGTTCAGTTCTGTCAATGCCATGTCATAATCAGGGAGACAAAAGGACAGGTTTACCTCACCAAATCTAGTTTGTCAGGCCTAAAATATGAGCAACACAGGTGGCCAAACAAGCCATTAGTGTGGCGGAAGCAGACTTCATCCATGCTGGACAGACGACTGAGCAGCCTGGGCCTTTCGGTAATAAAACATTAATTTATGGGGAGGATTGGATGGCGGGAGAACGCTTTGATGAACCCTTAGTATGCACTTTCAAGCCATTGTGCACATCAGATATTCTCATCATCTCATAACACTGCAACGCTTATAATTCTGAACAAGGTGCTCCCGTACTCTACTCATGGTATTGAGATGTTTTACGAACAAAATAAACATTTCTATCAATTGTGGCACCATTGGAGAAAAAAACAAACATCTACTACCATATGCCAACTTTGCCTGATGACTCAAACAGAATTATTCTGCTGCTCAATGTTCGCTACATACTTCAGCCTGAGATTGCCATCATTGCATGGGGCGGCAGGTAGCTTAGTGGGTAAGAGCGTTGTGCCAGTAACCGAAAGGTCGCTGGTTCTAATCCCCGAGCCGACTAGGTGAAAAATCTGTCGATGTGCCCTTAAGCAAGGCACTTAACCCTAATTGCTCCTGTAAGTCGCTCTGGATAAGAGCGTCTGCTAAATGACTAAAATGTAAAATGTAAAATGTAATTCAAGTAGTTTGTGATGTTGTCAAAATGAGGGGTGTTGTACAAGACAAAGTAATCAGCGATTAGATCATTTCTAACCAATCAAGAGTATCAAAGCCAGTGACATTTTCAAAAGCTGCCTTCCCCACGTGTGTTCTGGCCCAACCCATCTGTTTCTGGGACCAATCCGAATTGTTAGAATGTGTTTGCGTTCTATAAATCATTGGGGAGGTGCTTAGATCCAGACTCATTGCGGAGAAGCAACTAACATCCGTAGCGTTTGGCCGGAGAAAGGAGTTTGGGTAGCCAGGCAAATGCCAACCACCAATAGCTGACAATACAAGGAATCTCTTCTTCTCTCAGAAACAAGTCCAGACATGCCCACAGGGACTTTCTTATATGCAGGGGAATTGGCAAATTTGCTGAACTCCCAGAGAGAAAATAACTTCATACTGTGAAGATGTAGTAGGTCTATTGTGTTTTACTACAGTCAATATTTATTAAGTCAATGTAAGAGAACCATTTGAGCAACCCTCACTAGGGTTGGGCGATGTCTGGACACATCCACCCATCGTTGATATACGATTGTATCGTTTTTTTTTTTTACCCGGGGCTGGGGGGAGAGCGTCATTGCAACCCTAACCCTCACAATCAAACATTAAGTTGAAGCAGGTTCTTTTTTGGTGACAAAGGAAGATCTTATATTAAGGGCACATATTAAGTATAACGAAAACATTTTGAGAATCACGGTAGAAACTGTCCCGTGTTTAGGTCCTGTGGTGAATGAGCGAGAGACTTAACAGCATCCTGTCCCTGTGTGTAAATCAGTCAGCCAGCCAGCCAGCTCCATTGACTGCCTGCAGACACGTCTACAGAGCCGTCATATGGCTGATCCAGCTATACTGGTGTATGACACGCCTACAGAGCAGACATATGGCTGATCCATCCATGGCGGTGTATGACACGCCTACAGAGCAGACATATGGCTGATCCATCCATGGCGGTGTATGACACGCCTACAGAGCAGACATATGGCTGATCCATCCATGGCGGTGTATGACACGTCTACAGAGCAGACATATGGCTGATCCATCCATGGCGGTGTATGACACGCCTACAGAGCAGACATATGGCTGATCCATCCATGGCGGTGTATGACACGCCTACAGAGCAGACATATGGCTGATCCATCCATGGCGGTGTATGACACGTCTACAGAGCAGACATATGGCTGATCCATCCATGGCGGTGTATGACACGCCTACAGAGCAGACATATGGCTGATCCATCCATGGCGGTGTATGACACGCCTACACAGCCGTCATATGACTGATCCATCTATGCCGGTGTATGACACGCCTACACAGCCGTCATATGACTGATCCATCTATGCCGGTGTATGGGAAAAGGGCTGCAGATAATGTTGCTCTGGAACAAAGTTCTTTCAATAACCACAACAGGGGACGGGGGAGGTCTCCCCTCTCATCTTTCATCTCTTCTCTGGGAGCAGTGGTGCTTGTAAGACTAGGACGGGCGGAGGCTGCAGCGGTGCTTGTAAGACTAGGACGGGGGGAGGCTGCAGCTAAGAGGCAGTCATGCTGAAAGAGATTATAGGAGGAACACGTCATGGCTATTTCTGTAAATGAAAATGAGTAGCCTAACCCTCCCACGCTACAAATGCTCCCAAGCAAACATTTACTTGACAACACTTTGGATAAAATTGTCGTGTTTGAGTTTGTTTGGATGAGTTGAATCGGGG
Source organism: Coregonus lavaretus (assembly GCF_964263955.1). Taxonomy (NCBI): domain Eukaryota; kingdom Metazoa; phylum Chordata; class Actinopteri; order Salmoniformes; family Salmonidae; genus Coregonus; species Coregonus lavaretus. The sequence continues at coordinate 30,106,338 of NC_140024.1, forward strand.
TGCTTTTCGTCTGCAATTTCTCCTTGCTCAGCACCAAGTGACATGGACTGGGTGGGTATACAGTGGGTTTTGCTGTACATCTCATTGGCAAGTCTTGGTCCTCTTCTTACAACCTTTAGAACTTTGGAACCATCCACCCAGAAACGTTAGGTTGTACCTTCTGACGGTGAAGGACCTCACAGCAAGATGATATGGGAAGGGGATTTAGTATACAATACAAACATGACCGCACACAGCCCCAATCTGAAACGGCAGAGATTAAGCTGCTCTCTTTCTTTAAGAAGAACAGCAGCCTTCCACCAAACAGGATGCTTCCATTAATCTCAATTAGATGTTGTTGCATCATTAATCCATCTGGTTATCCCTCACATCTAGAGCCAACATCTGCCCTTATTGGGAGCAAAATAATGATCCTGAGGGGAGTCGTGAATTAAATGTGCAAGTGCATGCATGTTGAGACTTATGCAGAGCTACACAAGCTCGCTTTCCCATAAATCCCTAGACTTATTCAAGTCCGTAGGAACAAACGGGGATAACTTTTATTGAACAAATTCAGCGCTGTTTAATTTCATCAGATGATAGGCCGGTTGGTTTATGGGCTAGATGTCCCCTGGCCTGATCCAATCAGAGGCTGTAGTGGTGACCTGACAGCCAATCAGATGCTGTAGTGGTGACCAGAGAGCTGGTGTAGTGTTAGTGCTGGGGCGTGGCTCCTGCCAGGGCCTTTATTTGGCTCGCTGGATGAAAAGCCGGAATTAGTGTGACATGGCACTTAAAGCATACAAAATGTTAACATACTATACAACTTTATATTTTCGCATAACCAATAAGCCTAGGTAGGAGGTAAAAAAAAAAAAGTGCCACTTATCTTTTCCCCACTAGCACCAACTTTGCTGATAAATACTTTGAGGTTAAATGTACTACGATTGCAATATGCTGTCTCACCTAGCGATCTTAGGATGAATGCACTAATTGTAAGTCGCTCTGGATAAGAGCATCTGCTAAATGACTAAAATGTAAAATGAGGTAAGTTAGTGCTTAGACTGGCAGTCCCACTAAATAATTAATGAGTTTCCGCACGGTTGGCCTTTTCCACCCTTTACCTCTGCCAGTAGACCCTGCATGCTCTTTGTCGGACTAGCCCAGGGGTGGGCAACACATGGCCTTGCAGGCCAGATCCCATTCAATCTGGCCCGCGGGAGGGTTTTTGGGGGGGGTGGGGGGAGTTATTATTTTGGCTTTTTAAAAAAACACCAGGCCACTCTTGAACGTCTAAAACTAGTATCGAAAGTACGTAGAAATTATAATGGACCTATACGTTTTCAAATTGCTTTTGACAAACAAAATCTGTGCAGCCCTTCTCTGAATTTGGAAATCCCGATGTGGCCCTTGTGCCAAAATTATTGCCCACCCTTGGACTAGCCTATACTATACTCACACCAACCGGTCTACTTTGTATGGCAAAGGCACTAGGCAGCGCCTTCAGAGAGCTGTGACCCGTGCAAAAGAACAAGACTTAGACAGACGTTCCTTCACATTCCAACCCAGATGGAAGAATTGGAGAACAAACTGGATCTACAGCTCAGCCATTCTTGAAGGACAATGGCAGTCCAATAGGAAGTGGTTCTGTACTTGAAGGACAATGGAAGTCCAATAGGAAGTGGTTCTGTACTTGAAGGACAATGGAAGTCCAATAAGAAGTGGTTCTGTATTATAAAAAAATTACGTGCTTGACCTTTGAAGCCTAATCTTAAAACACCTAATAATGAAACACAAAGAGCAACCTACTCTTCGTTGGCAATTGATGTTGGTGGCTTGTGCACTAGTCTGCTCCATAGTTGGCTGGTGTGAGTCTGACAAGGACATATCCTATCTCCATTTCTGGAAGAATGACCTTCGGTAGAGCTTTACTGCTTTCCCTACAATAAAAACCCAATGAAAAAGCACTGTTTTCACCATGGTTTAATAGGACATTTTTAGAGCAGCTATTAAAAGATCCCTTCATTTCTATTGTGTCTCGGTGTGTGGGTTTCCACCCACTTCCTCAGATACTCAGGGAGGGGAAAAAATGAGTGTTTCCCTTAATCCAACCTTCTATAATGGTTATTACGTCTTCACAAGATTCCTGACAGTGGCTGGTGTAAGAGGGGGTTGAGGAAAATGGAGTCACAGACGGCTGAAAATGTGTCATGAATACTATTTGATGAGAAATGGAGACACTTTTTCAACCTCCTGGATGTCTGGGTGGGGATGTTATTAGGGGGATTTGTGAGCCTGTAAGTGAAACCTGCATGAACTTTTGGGGATAACATTTCTGCCATGGGCTGTACAGCATAAACTAGTAACTGTTCCACCCCAAAAAGCAACAGCAGCGAGCATCTTTTGAATATTTAGGCAAGATTTGAACAAACTCAAATTCCTCCTCTTCTGAAGCTGATTCAAACAGTGTGAAACATATAGGCATCAACATCTGGAAAAGCACCAATGACTTTGGGGAAATTATTGTTTTGGCTGATGTCCAAATCGTTTAGGCCTATTTGCTTAAAAACATATGCATTTTTAAAAACATGTTATCTGGATGCAGAACTTGCTAGTTGGAGACCTTTAGACAAAACAGGCAATTCATACACTTGTTGTATTAACAGGTCTCAGGACCCCCTTTTTTAAAATGGGTGTAAAATATGAAGGCGTCACACAGAAAAGGCCTCCATGATAGCAACCAGAACTGAGAGCTCAACTTAGTCCTCAGCATCGCACACTTTCTCTCTAAAACGTTGAGGTAGTGCTTAGCAATGACCCGTAGCTAGCACAGTTGGCATTTAAACGTGCAGCCTGTGCGTATGTCACACCCATAACCTGTAGAGATAAGGGTCACATCTCTGCTAGGTGTTGGTAGTGACGAATGACAGCACTTCCTGAATAGGGGGGGGGGGGGGGGGGATGCAACCGCCAAGATCAAACTCCACCGGCTGCTCACAGAGACAAAGGAGAGGGCTTGTCGTAGCCATGCATCATTTCTCCACAGTCACTTATCTTCCTCCCCAGAAAACAGACACACGGACAATCAGGCCAGCAGTTCCCAGGCACATTAGGCCAGTCTTATCAGCATTGGGTAAAGGAAGTGGCTTTCTGCTGCACCTGGTGGTGGGGGGCTTCAAGTTGTATGGGCGAGAAATAGGGGGATAGCCTTTCCTTCCTGTTCTGGATTCTCCCTCCCTGGCAAACCCACATTCTAGTGTCCAAACCAACATATGAGGTATAGTGCCCGTCTTGTGAATAATGTCTGTTGTGCTTCATGTGTCCTACAAGCCCAAACTCCCATTGCAGGCGTGTGACCACAGCTTGTGCACCTTTCCACTACGTTATGATCATAGTAGTCTCGGTTGATGACGCCAACCACGACGGATTATAATCCTTTATATCAACGTCTATGTCATTTGAGATCTTTTCAAATGTATTTGCAACATGCGCCGAATACAACAGGTGTAGACATTAGTGAAATGCTTACTTACAAGCCCTTAACCAACAATGCAGTTTAAGAAAAAATAAAAATAGCAAATAATTAAAAAGCAGCAGTAAAATAAAATAACAGTAGGGAGGTTATATACAGGGGGTACCGTACAGTACTTTTTTGTTTGTTAATCAACCAAAAACAGTTGAGTGATTGTCATGCAGCAACACAACACCACCAGGGAACAGGAATTAAGATAATCCAGAGCGTGACCTTACCTGTACTTCCTAATGTTTTGTAGAACCGGTACTCCAAATGTAACTGTGGTGCCCTCGACTTGACTGGTTCCTGCGCGACAGGGTACAACAAAGCACTTCAATTAACAATGGGAAAAGAACACACCCTTTTACTGACTGGCAGTTTTTCCCGCAGCATTTGGGTTCAAATTGCTGACTTAAATTGGAATGAGACCGTTTTGCGAACTTCATATTTTTGGTAGTACAGCAATTTATAGCCACCTGGAGAGCTATTATAATGGCATGAGTAATTTCCTGTGCCACGGCTTTTGGAGGCACACCTAAATTGGAATTAGTTTTGCTAACTTCATTTCCACCAGCTACTATTTATCTGCTTGTCCAGAACAGTCCTGCCAAGGTACCATCGTGCCACACATATCCCAGCCTAGCTTGTGATGTATGAAGAGCATTTGGCCTACTAACTTCAATACATGCTAACAGGTATCCTTTACAGGGGTCGCGTTAGAGTTCAGAAATCAGCATTTTCTAAAATTCTGTTTTAAATAATTTCACCTGCGTTTTATATTGAAAGTCAAGTGTTTTTTTGCTTCAATAAAAGTTGTCCGGGGAGTGCAACTGTAGTTTTCCTTCACCAAAAACACATTAGTGCAACACATTCGGCAGAAAATAGCATCATTTTCATCAGATGACAACAGAAGTGCAATGCCTTTTGGCTGGCAGCCACACAAGTAAATGAGCTTACAATGAAATACCACGTTTTTATTTGTTGCAAAAAACTATGCATGGTCATCATATTTCTAATGTTTATCATAGAAAGAATGCAGCCAGCTACATTTCCTAAATGTTTTACTTGATGTTAATCTTGCATTTTACCAGAGAAAAGTAGCTAAACGTCAGTCAGAGAGCTGTCTGCTGATAGAATGCCCGTTCGTGTGAATTCTCACCCTGAGAGGAGACTTGCAACTGAAGCACAAAATTAGTCTGATGACAGCAGAAATTACAATAAGGTTTACAAAAATACAGTAAGATTTGTGTTTTATAATTATTTTCCCCTGGGTGAAAAACAGAGAATTCTGCGTTACATGCTGACCACACCGCTCGCGTTACGTACGAGAGCATTGCAAAAATAAAATGTACACATACATGTTATTTAAATCATTGCGCACGCCAACGAGCATCTGCGTATACAGGCGCTAAAATAGAACTTGGTTCGATTTGTGATGTTTGACGTGCTGCAAGTCCCGACTCTCCCATCTACTCATTGGTTTTTAGGAGCATATACCCATGTGGGTGATTGAATGATTAAATTAGGTCCACACTCCAGTCCAGTTGGTGGTGTTAATGCACCTTAAAGTTGGTTGCCAACCGCCATATAAAGACCAAAGAAGAAGAAGCAGCCTGACGGAGGAGAGATTACTAGAAACAAACTCGGTTTACCCTTTTATCTGTGGATTAATTGTCAGAGGACCTTGTGCATTTTAGGTAAAATAACAACCCAATGTTTATATCCCAGGACAAATTAGCTAGCAACAGCAAGCTAGCTAGCTAAATTGCCATAAATGTTTAATGCTTTTCGACCTGTCCCCAAATTAATATAGTTGGTTCAGAGTTCGTTTTGACATTTCAACCTGCGTGTCCTGATTGCGTCTGGTGTGGGTGGACAAAAATCAACATGCGCGTGATGGCGCACGCCTGGTCTAGTATGATTTTGTACATAAACACAACGTTAGCTCTGACAGGTCAAAGAGACAGTTGTTGTGTTGATTTGGGAGGTTATAACAGCACACTTTGATGCTGCTAAACCTTCTCAGTCCTCCACATTGTACATTATAAAGTCAATCGTGTTGTCTTTCTACCATAGACAATGTGTCAGGGCTTCTATACCTATGGTTTCCACCATGATGAAATAATAATGGATTGAATTTAGCGCCTTTCTACCAACTGAGGTACTCAAAGCGCTTTACATGGTAAGGAGAAAACAACCATTTTGTGCCAGAATGCTCACCACACATCAGCTAGCATTGTGGAGCGGTGATAAATGCCAATTAGGAATGAGAGGGATGATTAGATGACCATGATGGAAATGGGGCCAGGTTGGGAATTTAGCAAGGGCACCGGGATTAACACCCTTACTCTGGGGCAAGTGCCATGGGATTTTTAATGACCACAGAGAGTCGGGACACCTGTTTAATGTCACATCCGAAAGATGGCACCCTATGCAGGGCAATGTCCCCTTCACTGCCCTGGAGCATTGGGATTTGATCGTAAGACCAGAGGGCCATCGAACACCACTTCCAGCAGCATCTGGTCTCCCCATCCAGGGACCTACTAGGGGCAACCCTGCTTAGCTTCAGAGGCAAGCCAGCAGTGGGATGCAGGGTGGTATGCTGACAAGTAGGCCTAGTCACTTCCACCTAAAAAATACAAGTCTAATTTCCCTTTCAGTATTAATCCTCAGAAAGATTAGTTTGTAAAGAAAGACTTCAGTAGGCTACAATTGATATGCATTCACTCTGCCCTGAATCTAAGCATACAGAGCAGTGCTTCCGTCAGTTGCCTCATACGACAGCCCCCAATCTCCTCTAGACGTGTCCTCCAGGGGAATTACAACCAGGGCTCGCCATGTTGACTGTCAACAACTTAAAAACAGTCTTCTGCTTCAAAGGCAGAGTCTGATGTTTTTCAGGCGACGTGTCCTCTGGAGTGTAAAAGTAAGGCGGGTCACATGCATGCCTCACTAGGCCTTTGCTCAATTATTGATGAGTGACATTACGCGTGTAGCCTATATCAGGCCTTTTAGTCACTGCTAACTGTAGCCTATATATATCAGGCCTTTTAGTCACTGCTAACTGTAGCCTATATATATCAGGCCTTTTAGTCACTGCTAACTGTAGCCTATACATATCAGGCCTTTTAGTCACTGCTAACTGCAGTGTTGGTTTAGGATCAAGGGCATGTCGCAAGATATGAAAGCTCTTATGAAAATATGTGATAGGGGAAAAATTCAAATCGCTCATGCAGACAATGAATCATATAAACGCATGTGATGGCTATAACATGTTTATGCTACATGTTGGCATGTTGCAAAGCGTTATGATATGTTTTACACTTAACAAAAATAAAACGCAACTTGCAGCAATTTCTAGGATTTTACAGAGTTACAGTTCATATAAGGAAAACCGGTAAATTGAAATAAATTCATTAGGCCCTAATCTATGGATTTCACATGACAGTCAGTATCTGGTGTGACCATTTGCCTCATGCAGCATGACACATCTCCTTCGCATAGAGTTGATCAGGCTGTTGATTGTGACCTGAGGAATGTTGTCCCATTCTTCTTCAATGGCTGTGCGAAGTTGCTGGATGTTGGCGGGAACTGGAACACGCTGTCGTACACGGCGATCCAGAGCATCAAAAACATGCTCAATGGGTGACATGTCTGGTGAGTATGCAGGCCATGGAAGAACCTGGACATTTTCAGCTTCCAGGAATTGTGTACAGATCCTTGCGACATGGCGCCGTGCATTACCATGCTGAAACATCGGGTGATTGTGGCGGATGAATGGCACGGCAATGGGCCTCAGGATCTCGTCATGGTATCTCTGTGCATTCAAATTGCCATTGATCAAATAAAATTCTGTTTGTTGTCCGTAGCCTGCCCATACCATAACCCCACCATGGGGCACTGTTCACAACGCTGACATCAGCAAACCTGTACAGTCGAAACCGGGATTCATCCGTGAAGAGCACACTTCTCCAGCGTGCCAGTGGCCATCGAAGATGAGCATTTGCCCACCGAAGTCGGTTATGACGCCAAACTACTCTCAGGTCAAGACCCTGGTGAGGACGATGAACACGCAGATGAGCTTCCCTGAGACGGTTTCTGACAGTTTGTGCAGAAGTTATTCAGTTGTGCAAACCCATAGTTTCAACAGCTGTCCGGGAGGCTGGTCTCAGACGATGCCGCAGGTGAAGAAGCCGGATGTGGAGGTCCTGGGCTGGCGTGGTTACACGTGGTCTGCGGTTGTGAGGCCGGTTGGACGTACTGCCAAATTCTCTAAAACGATGTTGGAGGCAGCTTATGGTAGAGTAAATTAACTTTCAATTCTCTGGAAACAACTCTGGTGGACATTCCTGCAGTCAGCATGCCAATTGCACACTCCCTCAAAACATGAGACATCTGTGGCATTGTGTTGTTTGACAAAACTGCACATTTTAGTGGCCTTTTATTGTCCCCAGCACAAGGTGCACCTGTGTAATGATCATGCTGTTTAATCAGCTTCTAGATATGCCACACCTGTCAGGTGGATGGATTATCTTGGCGATAGGAGAAATGATCACTAACAGGGATGTCAACAAATTTGTGCACAAAATGTGAGAGAAATAAGCTTTTTGTGTATATGGGAAATGTCTGGAATCTTTTATTTCAGCTCATGAAACATGGGAACAACAATGATGCATTTATATTTTTGTTCAGTGTAGTTTATTTTTACAGGAACGAGTACTTACCAGTTTAATAGCTACATACTCGTTGGTGTAGAGATTTTTACCTGAAACAAAGCAGAGAGAGGTGGCATTCAGATAAGAGCACTTTGGTTATTATTCAACCTACTGAAGGGCTAGCCTAAATTGAGTGTTTTGGTGTTTAGCCTAGTAGATAGTGAATGACCATCTCCAAAAGCAGTGTCAGAGCAGGACAAAAAAAGCCATGGAAAATAGTGAACTCTGTGTTGCTCAGGGGCACTTCAGCCCAGCCTCAAGAAAAAGGAGTGTGTGTGTTTGTATCCATCTAGACAGAGGTTTTTGTGTGACCCAATAACTGATATATACACTAGATTACTATTGGGGGGCGGTGTGTTGAAGCCACCGTGCTGCCATCTTGGCACTACCCCACCATTGCAAAAAATATTTTGGAAGCTATTTATTTATGAATTTATTAATGTCTACATTCGTTTTTTTGCCACATGTATTATATTACAGATACCTTATGCATAATTTTAAATTATATTATGTGAGCTAAACACAAAAATACATACAATTTTCCTTAAAGTATAATTTTGAGATAACTAATGTTACAACAAAATAGTTAAATACATTTCTCATTTTTTATTTTATTTAAATACTGTAGAATTCCATTCATTCCTCTGGAGGACTGCTCCTACTGGGGAGTGCCAATATGGCCGACGGGTGGCTTCAAAGCCTCTCAATGGCCAATACATAGCAGCAGCAATCCAGGTTTTATATACATCATTGGGGTGACCCCAGTATGTTCCATTCAGCAAGCAGGCCCCGCCTTTGGCCATCAGGTGTACTAGCTAATCTACAATTAACAGACATCCATTGATTTTTGGAGCATAGCAGAGCGCCACATGTGATACTACATTCTGTACACAAACACAATGTTAGCACTGATGGGTCTCAGAGCCAGTCTGTGTGTCGGTCTTGTGTTGATGTGCGAGGTTATAATATAACCAGTTATAACACACTTTGAAGCTGATAAACCTCAGTCCTCCGTGTCATTGGATTGTGAGAATGTCATGAATTTAGCATCTGAAATATGGCTTTTATGTTCCTGGCCATGATAGGACAGGAAAAGCCACTGAAATCATGTGCATTATTCATGTGATTACTATGAAGCAGGCATGAATAAATCAGTATCAATATAGGCCTATCCCCGTGAGCCCAAATAAAAGCACTATTGACAACATAAGCCATGCTGGGCTTGGGAGGCTTGTGTGGCCAATAGTGTTGCACGGTATACTGTTACCACGGTAATATCACGGTACAAAAACATCATGATACTTATAGGCTTGGGCTGATATATGATTAAATCAAATATCGTGATATTTGACATTGACGCTATATCGTGATGTGCAAGAAGATACTCTCTTTAAAACTTTACAAATCAAAACGTTGTAGTTTTATCAGTTAGGCCACAGGATGCAAAGCCACTGAATGTTTTCCCTGTGGTATCGCGATACTACTCAGTATCGTGATACTTGGTCTGGTATCGTATTGTTAGTAAAATGTTGGTATCATGGCAACACTAGCGGCCAACACATGATATGAAATGTTCAACACAAAAAAGATCAGTTCAACTGAGCAGTTTATGTTTCCCATGTAAGCCGAGTGTCCTTGTGTGGTTCAACATGAAATACAGGCCTACCATTATAAAGATCACGTTAAACTCTCTTACCGAGCTTCAGTTCTCCGAAGTTGCCGCAGCCGATCTTCTTGCCCACGCGGAAGTTGGGTCCCACCATGAGCACTCCGGAGGAGGCTGAGGAGCTGGAGGGTCTGGAGTGCCCGCTGCGCCCCTGTGCCACCTTGCTGCTCCTCGCCGGCCGCTCACCCTCTTTTGGATGGTCCATGGCACTGCGGGTGCCGCCGGGCGGCTGCTGCTGCTTCGAGGGATCCAGTTAGAGGCCTCGGGCCGTGCCCACCACAGCCCCGTCACTGGCACCGGCTGAGGCCTGGCACGACAACGCTCATGGGCCGAGGGCTGGCACCTAGCCGCTGGCTGCCCCTTCACCGCCCTCTACCAATCACTGTGGTGGCTGGCCAGTGTGCTCGACATCGGGGTGGGACCAGGGAAGAGATAGGAGACCTGGGGAGGAAGCAGGAAGTAAACACATTAGGAGACGTCTCTCAGTACAATGTCATTGAGTGACATGGTGGTTTAAGGAGGTGATCTATGAATTAGCCTTTTGGTGTTACCAGCAGGCCATCAATTCATCTTGACTGACTGTCCTACGAGGCACCTGGCCAATATGAAAATATAGCTACCGAGATCATTTGTCTGGCTGAATGGGACAGACTTCAACAATCAGAGCACGCTGGACTGTTAGCTACCATGCTTATTAAAGCTAGAATCCTTAGTTGCTACATCAATTTTTTGACTTAATGATTTATACCCATTGATTCTTGATGACTATAACTTATAAATGTCACATGAGCTTAGATTAAGTGTCATACCCCATCAGAACCCAAAATATACTTTAACTCTTTTAAAAACTTTTTTAAAAGCTGTTTGTAAACAATGTACATGTAAACAAACACTGTATAGACTCAATTAAAACTATAATTTTGAAATCATGGATGACCAGTTCTTCCATCAATAGCTCTGCCTATGAATTTGAGTGTTTACATTTCTCTAAGCTTTTTACCGAAACAGAGGCTGGGTGTTAGCTTTGTTATTGTTTCAACTAAGGATTTTAGCTTTAAGGAGACACAAATACGTTGGGTACGGCAAAGTCAAACATGAACTACAGTCAACTTATTATCATTGTCTACTATTAGAAAGGTGAACGGAATAGTACATTGTTGTATGTCTCGCTCTACCATCGAAGACTTGCTAGAGAGATACTAATCAACATGAAATGTAGTCAGAGGTTTGACCCTGGAGACAAAACGAAAGTCGTGATTTTAATCATCTTAGAAGATTACACCCACTGGCTGTATTCAAGGATGTGGGTAGTGAGATTATTATGTAAACCATTACATAAAGTTGTCTCTCAGCAGGGAAACAGAATAACAACTTTACACACAGCCTGGACTTCAACACAATGTCTTGCCCATGAGAGAGTCTGTGTTAGCAGGCCTAATCATTGTCAACACAATCACACTGTCTTGAGACAGCCTGATTGTCAGTAATGCTTTCTTGCTCATTAATTACAATAGCACAGCAGAGGCGTGTAGAGTCTAACTTCATAAAATGATCAGTCAAGAGACAACACAGGGAAAACAGATTAAGTCGAGGCCTACATTCAATGGACCTACAAAGCTAGCTCCCTTTTCCAAGAGCCATCATGAACCAAATTATGTTTGCAGATCAACCTAATTATGTTTGCACATTCATAACCGCTCAATGTATTTTTTTTGTATATCAACACAATGAATCCTGAAAAGCATAGATGATTTGCCGAGACATGGCGGCATGGGTGAAGCTGGAGTAGTGTGTGTGTGCGTGTGTGTGTGTGTGTGTGGGCCCCGGTGCGGTGACTCATGTTCAGTTTCTCAGATTCCATCTCAGCATCAAAGACAGCCAGTCTCTCCCAAGGGCAGCTCCACAGCCTTCCCGTTACATAAACCCCCAAAACAGGGAGAGCACAGGACAGCAAAGACAGCAGTGGTGGTGGTGAGGTGACTGACAACTCACCCAGTCCCAGCCTGGATAATCATTGCCATCTATCAGGCTGCACAACAGTCATGCTGGATCTTGTGTGCATGCATGGTTGTACTAGACCTAAATGACTAGTGTTATTGCTTTAGATATAATATAATATAATAATAAGCCATTTAGCAGACGCTTTTATCCAAAGCGACTTACAGTCATGTGTGCATACATTTTTACGTATGGGTGGTCCTGGGGATCGAACCCACTACCCTGGCGTTACAAGCGCCGTGCTCTACCAATTGAGCTACAGAGGACCACTCATCTAATGACTTTGCCATTAGATGAGTGTGCCACTTTTTTTCCAGTCCAATAATCAAATTGGAAATTGACCTTCATATGTGTTTAGGGGGTCGATATTTACTACTTGCTGCTAACCTAGTTGTGGGTTAACAGTAACTTGTATTAATACTGTCATTAACAACAGTTTTGTTGATTCCCCCCCCCCCCCAGATAACAGTGTAGGTTACTTTACTTTAAGTCTCTATGACTTTTGCCATAAGTTAAGCCATCTGTGCATTACAACCTTTAACTTCAACACAGGATTTCCCACAGCCCGATGTCTGACAAACACTTCTGATGGTGCCATGCACAAATATGATGCAAAAAAAAAAAAAAACATAACATTGATGGCTTTCCTGCTAAGTTACGTTTTTTTGGCATTATATGTGTGCATGACACCATCAGAAGTGTTTTTCAGACACCAGGCGGTGGGAAATCCTGTAATAGGAGTATATACTATATTCTTACTCATAGCCATCAGGCTTTGAATGTGATGATTTATGATTACGTCCATGCTACGAATGTTGTTATTGCTTGTTTCCCCAGAAAAGGATAGACAACGGCATCTTAGCTTTAAAAAAATAAAAAATAAAATTGGACCATCTTTTAATGCTCCTACGGTGCAGTTGTCTTAGTATGTGTAGGCTATGTTATTGATACTTGTTGTCTGTGGTGATAAAACATTTTCCCATGTTGGGATCAATAAAGTACTACTCTAGTCTACACTTGAGGTAGCTGAGACAATAGGCTGCATTATCAAACTGTTGGGTGTTTAATGATCAAGACTGGTGAAAAATATCTACAATAACACTGTGGCAACTGTGTGGACAGGGTTAGCTACTGACTGGCCTCTAGGATGAGTTTGTCACAGGTGTCAAATTCATATGGAGGGCCGAGTATCTGGGCGGTTTTCACTCCTCCCTTGTACTTTATAGATCAATGAAGGTCCCTTATTGGTTAAGAACTCCCCTCACCTTGTTGTCTACTTCTTAATTGGCAGAATTGAAAGGAAATAACAAAACTAGCAGACACAGCCCTCCGTGGAATGAGTTTGACACCCCTGCTCTAAATAGAGTCATTAACCTTTAGTGGAAAGATCAGCCTGATGGGGGGGGGGGTCAGGCAATACGGAGGGATTCACACTGTGGCAGTGCCAGCTAACAGCTGCTTCTCCCACTGTCTGCTCTCATGCACTGTAGCTTGAAGCAATTTATCAGCCCTATTGACTTCCTTTCAAAGTTCCCCACAACAACAACATTGGCCAATTCAACTTTTCCAAGCAGGCTTTCAAAGAAAACTTGCCGGGACACGGGCTGATCCCAGTATTGCGATACTAGGAAGTAAGGAAGGCACCGCAGCGTTCTAAGGCACCGCATCGCAGTGCTTGAGGCGTCACTACACATCCGGGTTCGATCCCGGGCTTGTCGCAGCCTGACGCGACCCGGAGACGGCATACAATTGGCCCAGCATCGTCCGGGTTAGGGGAGGGTTTGCCCGGCCGTGATGTCCTTGTCCCATTGCACTCTAGCGACTCCTGTGGAGGGCCGGGAGCATGCACGCTGACACGGTCGCCAGTTGTACAGTGTTTCCTCCGATACATTGGTGGGGCTGGCTTCCGGGTTAAGCGAGGAGTGCGTCAAGAAGCAGTGTCGCTTGGCAGGGTCGTGTTTCGGAGGACGCATGGCTCTAGACCTTTGCCTCTCCCGAGTCCGTATGGGAGTTGCAACGATGGGACAAGACAGTGACTACCAATTGGATATCACGAAATTGGGGAGAAAAATTAATAAATAATAATAAAAGGCAACAAAACATGAAGCAGACTTACTTTCTTGAGGAAAACAGTCGTAATGTTTGAAAAAACGGTCTTATGTTGTCACTCAGACAGTTGTTCATTTTGCAAACTATAAACACAATATTGTACATAATGTAGGTTTTTAAAGAACCATAGAGTTTAGTCTGTTTTATTTTGTACCAAGAAGAGGGAGTTCTGTCATAAATAAAAGGATAGAAGAAAGTGGGTTGAGAACAACCCTGGCAACTTGCTGGGCCTGGTGCCTCCTATAGGCCTTGTGGTTAACCTGAGACAGACGCCAATAATCTGCATAACCACTGTCAGTTTGGGCAAGACTAGTTTTCATTACAAAAAAACATCAGAAAATGAGATGACACTTTTTCACATGCTTTTTGAGTTGCACAAACAGACGACTGCATACCATCGATTCGTTCTAACCACCCCCCCCCCCCCCCCCCAAAAAAATTGCTGAGATGCCATGGAACAGAAGTTGAAAGGGATAAACAAATTATCATGACCCCGCCCTGATTGACCCTCTGTGCTGGCCTAAGGTGCAAACACTCATGTCCCAAGGTTGTAAAGAATTTCACCTGCTCCATTTTTCCTCAATGGCTCACTCAGTCTTTTCTCACTTTGCACGCATATTTGTCCATATATACTGTAAATAAAGTCATTTATATTCTATACGTCAACATATTTTGTCTCAGGTAGCCAGATTAACATCAAATGAGGAATCATTCTACTGTAGGTCTAATCATTTTCTCCAGAAAATAATGGCTATAGTTAGGCCTACACAATTTAAATAACAAGACATACCTAGTTAGCTAGCTAACAGGGAAAATACTGATTTAACGTTAACAGCGAATATGCTTTTCCACGAGCTAAACGATGCCAGCAGCGACGTTTGTTATTATAGCCTTCTTCCGTAGACAAAAGCTACTTCATGACAATGTGGACATATCGATTAGCTTGCTACCTACAGTAGATGTGTAAATTGACGTTAACTAGCTTTCACACACTGATCCAATGATGGTAATGTCCATAACGTCAGCTAGCTAACGTTAGATAGTTAGCGTTTGTTTTGTCAAAAGCAAGCACCCATAATGTTAAATTGGGCAATGTTATCCATCCATAAACTTTCATCTATCCAGCTAACAGCTAGTTAGCTAACGTTAGGTAGCTAACTATGCAAAAAAAATGATTTGGATGAAAAAGCAATAACGTTACTTGCTTGGATACGTTAGCTAGCTAGCAGGCCAACTAACAGCGCCATTTATTTAATTGATATTTAGCTATAGCTAGTCTCATTGACATGGAACCACATTTGTTTCAGGGGGAACGTAATTTCGGTTAACCCAAATTAGGTGGAACGAGGAAATGGAAAATAGCTAACTAGCTACAGTAGTTATCGTCATTAGCAACGAGGCTAGCTATCATCATGCAAACAACCACCTACTTACTTTAGCTGTGGTGATAACTGTTGATTCAGACGCCTCTTGCGATTTCACTTAAATGTCCGCAAGGTGTTCGAATGTATTTAATTCTATAAAATATAAATATTGTATAATTATAAGTCAAGAGAGACAGACTAGCAACCCTTTCATTATTTTTCTTCTTCTCGCTATCTCGCTGCTCGTGAAACGTTTTACGTTCTCCGGAAGTACAGGCAACCGCACCATTGAGCTATGAACAGCACACCCGCTTGCGTCAACACTTCCAGGTTGCACAGGGTTCGATACTTATTTTTTTTGACCCAAGTAAAAAATATATATATTTTTAATAATGGTGAATAATTATTTGAGTATATGACTTCAAATTATGTAACTCAATGGTTTCAACAATGCAACACTCGTACCTACTCCACTGATACAAGATCAGTAATTTAAAATGTATATTATGGGGATGGAATATGATTGAAACCATGCACCAAATAACCTCCATATGATATTCCCTGTCCTACATTCTTGGATACTAATGTAATTTTATGGACAAAAAACCCCAGCCTCAAACATTAAACCAAGTTCAATCAATCATCTTTATTACTCCCATCTATAGCACTTTCAGGAATATCTTATCTAAATGCAAGTGGTTACAAAAATAAAGCACATCTTGAGGAAAAATAACAGACACTCATATAAATGTTGGGTAAGAAAATTAAAGGAGTCAACACTTGTTACCACTATGCTTTCATCATCAATACACACTGCTAGTCAGTGCTGGACTTGTGTATAACCCCAACTGAATACCGGCACCCTAATTTTCTACTGCTTGAGTTCCTGCACCTTATATAGAATATTAGTTCAAAGGTACTGCGGAGTTCTTGCACCTAAACAGTACCAGCACCCAAAATGAGTACTGACACCTATTTCAGTCCAAGTCAAGCACTGCTGCTACTTTATCAAAATTGTGAGGAAACATGACCAGTGGTATAAAGTACTTAAGTAAAAATACTTGAAAGTACTACTCTTAAGTAGTTTTTTGGGGTATCTGTACATTACTTTATTATTTATATTTTTGACTACTTTTACTCCACGACATTCCTAAAGATATGTACTTTTTACTCCCATACATTTTCCCTGACACCCAAAAGTACTCGTTACATTTTTAACGCTGAGGCAGGAGAGAATTATAGTCCAATTCACGCACCTATCAATATCACGCATTGTCATCCCTACTGCCTCTGATCAGGCGGACTCATTAAACACAAATACTGTGTTTGTAAATTATGTCTGAGTTTTGGATTGTGCCACCGTCTGTCTGTAAATAAATAAAAAATAAGAAAATCGTGCCGTTTGGTTCGCTTAATATAAGGAATTTTATGTATAGCATTGACTTTTACTTTGTACTTTTACTCAAGTATGAACATTTTGTACTTTTTCCACCACTGTACTTAAGTACATTTAAAATCAGATACTTTTGGACTTTTACTCAAGTAGTATTTTACTGGGTGACTTTTACTTCAGTCATTTTTTATTAAGGTATCTTTACTTTAACTCAAGTATGACAATTGAGTACTTTTTCCAACACTGAACATGACACATTTCATGAGGCTACATGTTCGAACACAGATGTTTTAAAAATAGCATTTCAGAGAACAACATACTGATGGTCAGTTCAGAAAGACTGTTGTTGAACATAATTATTTGAGGTTACAGATGTATATCAACTGATGATCAAACAATGGAGCACACGCGCAAACACGCAGGCAGGCACACTCATCTGATGGGTCAACATAAACATACATTCCGTGCTTCCATTATTTTGTGCAGTCACTGTAGGTCTGGAAATGTACAAATTAAGGACCATTAGACGGACTAATACTATCAATTTGAATGAGCTCTCTAGTCAAAGTGGTATTTCACACGACACACACAATTTGCTACATTCCCCTATGCGTTTTTGTGGATCCAAAAGTTATTTCATGAGCTTTAGTAAACAGTTATGAACTGCCCTCTACTGTAAACAAACACTACTAATCTAGGGAAGTACCTCAAAATGTTAACAGTTTAGGATTGGAAAGTCATACTCTTCCTATCTGAGCAAGGGTGGCCCAAGAACACAGAGTAAAAATATCCCACTCACACCACTGACATATTTCGATAGAAAAGCTATACTGTCAAATTCATCTCTGTTGAATCAATACATTGTGCCGATGTAGAGCATACTGAAGAGCTGGAAAATAAATCACTAATGCTAAAATAATATGGATGAGCTGTAGTGGCATTGTCTTCTGGGTACATAGTCAGGAGGTAAAGTGTTCAAAAAAGGCAGACGGTCTCTTCCTAACGTCCTCATCATGCTATCGCCTTTGCTTCAGGCAGGAATGCTTCCCAGAACTTTACGAGCTAGATCCAAGAGGAAGAAAAGTGAAAAGAGAGCACATCAATATTTGGAGTATAAAGGCCAACATTTCAAGCAAACAGTTACACGAAAACGCACATATTAAATAAAAAAATAGTAAAGATTACCCGCTGTTGAGACTGTAGAAGAGACTCCAGATATTTCACTATCTGGCTTTTGAAGTCCTTGGACTTCTCTTTCTGTTAGATGAGGGGGAGAAAATAACTGTCACGCAGATTTTCTCACTCAAAACTATCCTGTATCCTGAATACAGCAGCACAATGTTGCTCAAATGAAAAGGACGAGCCTTACCTCAAACCTGAGGAATTCCTTGCGAACGGTTACAGACATCCTGTCAAAATCCCGCTCGTACTGAGTGACTTTACCCTCCCACTGAAAGACAAGAGGGGAATAAGGAGAGTTTTAGGTGGAAATAGAACTCAAAGCAATACCACCTCCCTTTAAGTATGCATTACCACAGTGCTGGCTTCTGTACCTCAGTGATCTCCTCTTTGGCCTGTTGTAGTTTGTCTGGCTTGTTGGCCCACAGTAGCTTTGCTTCGGCCTCCCTCTTCTTCTGCAGGGTGCTCTGAGCCTCCTGCCAACGCTGCCACGTTTTCATGCGCTGCTCAAAACAGCCCTGTGGAAAACACAACGAGAATGCCCAAATTAGAGTTTGGGCCAAAATTAGCACCACATCAAATTTCACATCGAGGGCACTCCGATTCTAGCTAGTAGCTACCCAATTTAGCACCAAAGCTAGTGTTTAATTTTTTTACTAATCTTCCATTGATATCTATTAGGATTTACTCATCCAATCAATGTAGTCGTAGTTTTCTATTTAGAATTCAGGCCATAGAGTGAAGTTTCCGTACCCTGACGGCCCCTAGTATGCGGATGTAGAATGAAGTTTCCGTACCCTGACGGCCCCTAGTAGGCGGATGCAGAATGAAGTTTCCGTACCCTGACGGCCCCTAGTATGCGGATGTAGAATGAAGTTTCCGTACCCTGACGGCCCCTAGTATGCGGATGTAGAATGAAGTTTCCGTACCCTGACGGCCCCTAGTATGCGGATGTAGAATGAAGTTTCCGTACCCTGACGGCCCCTAGTATGCGGATGTAGAATGAAGTTTCCGTACCCTGACGGCCCCTAGTATGCGGATGTAGAATGAAGTTTCCGTACCCTGACGGCTCCTAGTATGCGGATGTAGAATGAAGTTTCCGTACCCTGACGGACCCTAGTATGCGGATGTAGAATGAATTTTCCGTACCCTGACGGCCCCTAGTATGCGGATGTAGAATGAATTTTCCGTACCCTGACGGCCCCTAGTATGCGGATGTAGAATGAATTTTCCGTACCCTGACGGACCCTAGTATGCGGATGTAGAATGAAGTTTCCGTACCCTGACGGCCCCTAGTATGCGGATGTAGAATGAAGTTTCCGTACCCTGACGGCCCCTAGTATGCGGATGTAGAATGAAGTTTCCGTACCCTGACGGCCCCTAGTATGCGGATGTAGAATGAAGTTTCCGTACCCTGACGGCCCCTAGTAGGCGGATGCAGAATGAAGTTTCCGTACCCTGACGGCCCCTAGTATGCGGATGTAGAATGAAGTTTCCGTACCCTGACGGCCCCTAGTATGCGGATGTAGAATGAAGTTTCCGTACCCTGACGGCCCCTAGTATGCGGATGTAGAATGAAGTTTCCGTACCCTGACGGACCCTAGTATGCGGATGTAGAATGAATTTTCCGTACCCTGACGGACCCTAGTATGCGGATGTAGAATGAAGTTTCCGTACCCTGACGGCCCCTAGTATGCGGATGTAGAATGAAGTTTCCGTACCCTGACGGCCCCTAGTATGCGGATGTAGAATGAAGTTTCCGTACCCTGACGGCCCCTAGTATGCGGATGTAGAATGAAGTTTCCTTACCCTGACGGCCCCTAGTATGCGGATGTAGAATGAAGTTTCCGTACCCTGACGGACCCTAGTATGCAGATGTAGAATGAATTTTCCGTACCCTGACGGACCCTAGTATGCGGATGTAGAATGAATTTTCCGTACCCTGACGGACCCTAGTATGCGGATGTAGAATGAAGTTTCCGTACCCTGACGGCCCCTAGTATGCGGATGCAGAATTAAGTTTCCATACCCTGACGGCCCCTAGTAGGCGGATGTAGAATGAAGTTTCCGTACCCTGACGGCCCCTAGTATGCGGATGCAGAATGAAGTTTCCGTACCCTGACGGCCCCTAGTATGCGGATGCAGAATGAAGTTTCCGTACCCTGACGGCCCCTAGTATGCGGATGCAGAATGAAGTTTCCGTACCCTGACGGCCCCTAGTATGCGGATGCAGAATGAAGTTTCCATACCCTGACGGCCCCTAGTAGGCGGATGTAGAATGAAGTTTCCGTACCCTGACGGCCCCTAGTATGCGGATGTAGTCGGCCAGCAGCTCGGCCAAGATGAAGAAGTCGCTGGCCGCCTGCTCCTGGTGTAGTGTCTCCATCTTGTCCTCCACCTCGGCCAGTTGGGAGAGGGCCCGGGACAGAGCTGTGTTGTCCTCCGAGGTGCCCAGCATGGCCATGCTCTTGGCGAACACCGCCGTGTTCCCGCAGAGCTCTGACCAAACACAACAGATATACCAGGGTCACAAAGGAAAAAGGGAACGTCTGCTTTAAAGATCCAATCTTACCCAAAGGGTTTGGAAGCAGACGTTTCCCTTTTTTCCTGTGAAACTCACCCTTCCTGTGGTTGACCAGGGAGTCCACCACCGTGTGGAGTTTCCTCAGCTGCAGCTCCTCGCTCTCCACCTCCTGCAGTTTGTCGTCAAACCACTGGAACACAAAGCAACGTGGGAGGAACGATCAGGCAACCAATCAACATCAATTAAAACTATTTGAATGACAAAGGGGACTTATCTACCCAAAGCTTTACAGAAGCATACGCATCTCGTTTAGCAGACAGTAAAGAGAAAGCTCACATTTTACAGGAAAAAAAAGGCACAAGGTCAAACATTAATTTAGATAATTTACTTTACTGCTATAATTTCATTTTTGTCATTTGAGTAAATCAACCACAACAGTGATTGTCTTACAGTGTCTGAGTCGTTGATCTTGATGGTCATCTTATTGACAGCATCAGACGCCCTGTTGATCATCTTCAGGAAGCCAGCTCCACTCAGTGCATGTGTACCCACCGCCCTAGGCAGCTGACACACACACACACGCAGACACACACACACGCAGACACACACACGCAGACACACACAGTGAACAAATGAATGCATGATTCCAGTACCTTGTGAGAGAACAGTATTGACAGCTAATGACTGAAGAGTCACCTACCTCGTCTCTTTCCAGGAACTCTCTGACATCAGGGTCTTGTAACAGGGACGGGTGAGACACTACTCTCTGGAGGTACCTATAAAATCCCGCAAATATAAATGGGCTAGATTACAGGTAGGAAACAATGCAATGCCTGCCATATCAATGAAGATACAGCAATACATCGTTGAGAAATGTATTGTGAATGCATTGCATGTGGACTTTTGCCATATTCTTAGCAAAAGAATATAACAAATATCAACAGGCTAATATAAAACACAGTCTGAACTTGATACTTCACAGAACTGTACATGCGAAGTCTGAGTACAACAATGGTAAAAAGTGCTGCTTCAGGTCCTACCTCTCCAGAGTACAACAATGGTAAAGGGTGCAGCTTCAGGTCCTACCTCTCCAGAGTACAACAATGGTAAAAGGTGCTGCTTCAGGTCCTACCTCTCCAGAGTACAACAATGGTAAAAAGTGCAGCTTCAGGTCCTACCTCTCCAGAGTACAGCAATGGTAAAAAGTGCAGCTTCAGGTCCTACCTCTCCAGAGTACAACAATGGTAAAAGGTGCTGCTTCAGGTCCTACCTCTCCAGAGTACAACAATGGTAAAAGGTGCTGCTTCAGGTCCTACCTCTCCAGAGTACAACAATGGTAAAAGCTGCAGCTTCAGGTCCTACCTCTCCAGAGTACAACAATGGTAAAAGGTGCTGCTTCAGGTCCTACCTCTCCAGAGTACAACAATGGTAAAAGGTGCTGCTTCAGGTCCTACCTCTCCAGAGTACAGCAATGGTAAAAGGTGCAGCTTCAGGTCCTACCTCTCCAGAGTACAACAATGGTAAAAGGTGCTGCTTCAGGTCCTACCTCTCCAGAGTACAACAATGGTAAAAGGTGCTGCTTCAGGTCCTACCTCTCCAGAGTACAACAATGGTAAAAGGTGCTGCTTCAGGTCCTACCTCTCCAGAGCCGCTCTCCTCCTCTCCACAAAGTCAGCAGAGGAAGAGTCCTCCTTTCCCACCTTCACTTTGGTCATCCCTATGGAGTGAAGCCATGGTGTTACTAGTGTCTTTCATGTGCCGTGTTCAGTACCCTGCACCTGTGAAATCTACTGGGTTTGTATACTCTGACTGCAACCAGTGGTTTTGTTTTTGAAACTGGCGGGCAGACGTGAACTGACAAAAGTAGTTCCTTACCCACAACGCTCTTCTCTGGTGGTGGAGGGATGATACAGCCGTTTAGGGAGTGCTTCACCGACAGCTTCTCATATAGCCCAAGGAAATCACTGAACCTCCTCCACACCGAGAATGTCCTGTTCCTGAACATGGGTAATGTAGTCTGGGGGGTGGGGGGTGTAATTAGTGAAGATTAGTATCAGTTTGCGAAAGACAAAAGCACAAGTTCTGATTTCATAGAGGACACTGACAGAAGTAGACCTACACAACACAAGCACAGAGTAATTCCTTCAAATTGTTCATGGTCACAGTGAAAAGTACAGTACAAATGGTTTGGGAGTGCTACTACGTACATGACCAGAACTAGCTGTTTAAAAAGTCCCGATTTTGCTACTGCAGAAGTTACATACCCGAGTAGACACTTTGTAGGCCATGTAAGCATTCATGCCATCTCCTAAAAGGGAAGATCAAATTGTCATGTTACAGAGGTTGAGACACAGTTTAGTTTCAAATATGAAATCCGAGACTGGAAATTGACACACAAACTAAAATAAGAAAAAAACTAGCATATCCTGGCTACAGCCTTCCAGGACCAATATTGAACAACATTTAAAAACTAAACTGAGGTAAAGAGGTCGCGAGGATCTCGTCCTGGTCCGTCTTGTTCTTTCTCTTGCTTGAGCTCGTGGCATCTTGCATATCCATGCTACTCTGGCTCTCGCCGTAGCTAGCTAGCATGCCTGCCGTCTTCTGTGAGGCTTTGATATTCCGTCTTCTGTTGTCTTTCTGTCGTGTTATTCCCATTCAACGTGACAAAAAATAACTCTAAACTTGCCATATGTAGCTAAAACAAGTTCTAGTTAGTTTCTTGCTACATTGGTAGCCAATATTAGACCGTTAACCACCTAACCCTCAAAGTTGCTTGGACAAGCGAAAAAACGCTCCCTCTCACAGCGACGCCATCTTGGCTTCCTCCTTTCAAAACTAAACTCAATTGAGAGGAAGATAAGATAATTACATCATGGCTCCATTGGATTCAACCAGAATACACATTTCCAATGCTTCTAAAATGGTAGCTAAACATTAGTTTAAAGACAGTAAGAAAACGTAAAAATATCCCTTACCAATTTTCTCTGGATTGGTGACAGCAACATCCATGTCAAAGTTGTCCTTGCCCTCTTCCTCTTCCAACTGAATTGGTGGAAATGAACAACAAGACTGTAATTATTCTTTCTCTTTTGCTAACGCTGCATAATGAAATGATGATGATGAAAATGTTTGGGGTTTTGCTAGTCTCATAAGGTCACCAGTATTTGTATGTATTTATATGGCCTATTTATTGCCTTACCTCCGTAACTTACTACATTCGCACACACTGTATATATATTTTCTGTTGTATTTTTGACTTTATGTTTTGTTTACCCCATATGTAACTCTGTGTTGTTTTTGTCGCACTGCTTTGCTTTATCTTGGCCAGGTCGCAGTTGTAAATGAGAACTTGTTCTCAACTGGCTTACCTGGTTAACTAAAGGTGAAAAAACAAACAAACAGAAAATATTCCCTATATCTGTCTTTCGAGGGCTGATAATAATTACGGTATGGCATAATGGCCCTCCGAAGCAACAAGCAGCAGACAACAACATATTACATCAAACTCAACTGTGGTGGAATGTGTTGGGCATGTCCTGCTGTAGCCTACCTGCTCTATAGACTTGGGTTGTGTTGCTGATGTGCTTGGTGTAAGTGACCGGGTGGATTCAGCTCCGGAGGGCTTGGCTGTGGCGCTGGGGTTCTCCATGGACAGCTCCACCGAGGCCTCTGAGGGGACGGGCAACATGCAACATAAGCAAGGACGTCACTGGGAGATGAACCAATTCAGCTCTTCAGTCCAGTATGGGTAATAATAAAGGTAAAAATGATAACATGCCTGCAAATAGATCATTCTCATCGTCTGAATGGGCACCGTTGGACTTGGGGTTGGAGGTTGTGATGGAACTGTTGACAGTGGTGCTGGTTTCTTTTTCACTGAAGACATCGGCTGGTTCTTCACCTTTGGCTGCGTCCGGATGAAAGGACTCTGCAACAGGGTTGCTCTGAAGGGTAATTAAAAACCAAGAAAGAAGAAAATTAGTACAGCAGTTAGAAACACAATAAGGTATAGAGGAATTCAAACTGAGGGTACTTAGTCAGGTCACTTTTTTAGTGCAGCTGTTTAAACCTTTCGCATACAAGGAGAAGCCAAAACCACAATATTTGGATGGGGTGGACTTGAGATATCAGTGAAAAGGGGCCAGGTCAGTTGATTGTGACAGTTAGTTTTAAAGGGCAATTATTATCATTTTTTACACTTCATATTCACCTCCAGCTGGTGTTGGAGATTATGAATTTGAAAAATTGTGAATTGTCCCTTTAATTATGTATTACATTGCTGTATTACAATGATGTATTAATGGTGTGTATTACATGGGCCTACATAGCCACAAGTCCATTACTGTCAAACTACGGTTTGTCCAAAATGAAGGTGGGGGTAACTGCTCAAGTGTGGACTATTGTCCACTATGGGATTTGAAGAAAATGTTGCATCTTTTCCTTTCTTTATTTGAGTGGAAACAAAAGTGTGTCCAACTGAAGTTAGATATATAGATATTAGTAGAACTAGCTAGCCAACGTTCAGTGAAGTTGTGAAAATATAACAGATTTAACTAGCTAACTAGTTACGTTATCAGCTGCCCAGGTCCTGGACAAGAGTGATGGCAACCATTGCTCAGATGGGCTAAAATCATAACAGAATTAGCCACCTAGGTTAGCTACAGCGGTGTGAAGCTAGCCACAATAAGGATCAGCAACAATACTGGCATTTGCAGTTCGCGTTCAAAATAAAAGTCCCCCATTGAAAGAGATTCAAACGGATACAAATAGTTTTATTTGTCACATGCGCCGTATATAACAGGTGTCGACCTTACAGGTGCTTACTTACAATCCCTTAACCAACAATGCAGTTAAGAAAATAGAGTTAAGAAAATATTTACTAAATAAACTAAAGTAAAAAAAAAAAAAAAAAATGTAAATATCAAGAATGAGGCTATATATAATAATAATCATAATAATAATAATAATAATAATAAGCCATTTAGCAGACGCTTTTATCCAAAGCGACTTAGTCATGCGTGCATAATTTTTTTTTTTTTTTAACTAGCTAGTACAAATAGTGGAATGATGCCATATTTGGACTAGTTAATGCTAAACAAGATCGGAATGTTATATAATTTCAAGACAATAATTAGTTAATTTGACCCAAAGCAGTACAAATCAGTTGAAATCGCACTGTGGATGTATAAGACTTTAGAATTTCATTTGGGGCATACTTATATGCACTGTACAGCCTAACCTATGGATGTTGCACCCATGAAATGTGGTATCAGCCTACTCAGGGACACTCACAGAACACAACTGTGAAGAGTTTACACAAATATTGTCCCAACTGACTGGGACGGAACGTGCTTTAGTCGACAATGTTCGATTATATTCGGCTATTGTTTACATATTGTGCACCACGTGAAATGCTCAGGAGATGGAAAATACAAGTGACAGAACTTACCGGCGTCGCAAAAAGTTGTGGAGATCAAATGTCTACAGTAAAGTATTGTTTACTTGTCTTTTTGCTGCGTCGGGAGGTTCTGCACAGACAACCGGTAAAGTAACCTCATATCATTTTACTCAACATTCTGGCTTGTAGAGAATTGCGTCTTTTTTTACAGCGACTTCTTTCAGACTGATTAGCCATCTAATAACCATGGTAACATTCTGTTTCCAGTCTGATGTTTAGTCAAGACTGTACAGTGAAATATAAGTATGCCCCCAATGCAATTCTAGTCTAATACATCCACAGTGCGATTTCAACTGATATTTTTTTGAAATTGTATTTTGTTGAATGTATATAAGCACATTCCTACATTGTTTAGCATTATCTAGTTAGTCAAATATAGCATAATTCCACTATTTGTATCCATTTGAATAACTTTCAATGGGGCACTTTTATTTTGAAAGCAAACCGCAAATTCCACTATTGTGGCTAGCTTCACACAGGTATATACATATATATAGGCTGCAGACCAGCGCTCAACAAGTTAAGAGGTTGAGTGAGTGCAGCTTCCATTCAAAAAACAAAAGGAGTTAACGTTAGCTATCTAATGGATTGTACCAGACTGGAGACTGGAAAAGTTGAGCCTAGCTAGCTGGTTGGCTAAGCTCAGTTCTGTAGTGTACGGGGCTAACATTAGCATGCTATGGAAT
The DNA here is from genome assembly GCF_964263955.1 of Coregonus lavaretus. NCBI lineage: Eukaryota > Metazoa > Chordata > Actinopteri > Salmoniformes > Salmonidae > Coregonus > Coregonus lavaretus. Next base: position 30,132,926 of record NC_140024.1, read on the forward strand.
GGTGTACAAATCCGGCTTCAGTCAGGACAAGCTGTAGCTAGTATAATCTGATATATGTCTAGTTCTTACATTGCCAACGAATGCATCCTCCCCTTCATCACTGTCTCCATCTGCCATTTCGGAAAGTGGGTCTTGGTTCTCTGCTCCAGGGAAAGGAGGGGGATTCCGCGGTGAGCTAGCCGCCATGTATGTGATGTGATGATCGCTAGCTACGTCTGTAAGCGGAAGTTGACAAGTGCAAAGTACTGTCTGGAGTGACACCTGCTGGTGATTAAACTGCAACGCATTTAGGAACATCACAGACCTGTACTCTTTCTACAGTACTGTGTGACCAACTGTAAATGGTTCTGGAAATAGCAATATAATGAAGCACATTGTAGAAAATATACAGCCTATATATAATGTATGATATACATAGAATACTATAGGGAGTTAATTATATATCATTCATTTCTATTGGCAACGTTCAGATTCCCCTCCTTTTACCTCTGTGGTGATACTCGATCCGGTAGAATTTGAGGATGAGATCTCAAGCTGTATTCTGCTGCAATATCTGGCTCTATTTCAACCGTCATTCTGTGTTATACGTGAGGTTTTTAATGACCATGTGGCTCCAAGTGTTAGGTTAGGCATGGGTTAAAGTGGCTGGCTGGGTCATATATTAAGAGTTAAAAAATGCACCTCTACCTTCTTGAATTAACCACTAATTTGGACAGGTGAAAGCAATGGTCCTTACAGCTTTCACCAATGGAAGGAGGAAGGAATCAAAGAAGCATGCATTTAAAAAGCATTCTGACAGAGCAATAAGAAAATTGGGCTGTGAAAGTGATCCTCTACAGGTATTTGTTAGGAGAAACGCCCTCTGTTCTCTAGAGTCTTGCCAAATTAACAGTTTGATAAAACAAAGGGAATAGCTCCAAAATTATCATTCAATTATAAATTTTTTAAATCAAGACTTATTTACTGAACAATGATTCTTATTGATGACACAAATGTGTCCTTTGAAAACAGATAAAAGTTCAAATGTAGCCCTACAGTGTAAGAGAAAAAACCTTTAATCAGACATTAACTGAGTGAGCCTAACCAGACTCCCTTTGTAGAAACATTTTAATATAATTAATATTAATTAATAATATTAATTAATATGCCATTTAGCAGACGCTTTTATCCAAAGCGACTTACAGTCATGTGCGCATACATTTTTACGTATGGGTGGTCCCAGGAATCGAACCCACTACCCTGGCGTTACAAGCGCCATGCTCTACCAATTGAGGTACAGAGGACCGACCACATTTGCCACTTTTTTTTTTATTTGTATGGTTTTTAATCAGAGTAAATCCATTCTCTGTATTCTTTCTTCCATGTGTCTGTTGATATGCCCATCAGTGTACTGTTGTCTAAAGCATTTACCACATTTACGACAGCAATATATTTTTGTCAAGGTTCCCCTTGTTTTGGAAGATTGCCACAGTCATGACAACAAAATAGTTTCTCTTCAGTGAATTGACTGATGGCATTTTAGTGGCTGATAAACCATTTTCCACACGTAAAGCACAATATGCTTGTAAGACTTGAATTTCTGGTGTAGCATGAACCACATTCATTGCAGCAAAATGATTTCTCCCCTGTGTGAAATGTCATGCTTGACCAGGTGTCCGCTCTGACTATAAGGTCAAAGCCAGACTGATCCGTGGAGAAAGGACACCAAATTCAAACGGATTATTTTTGTTCCGTGTGGAGTGTGTGACGTAAAACGCCTGCTCTTTTCTAATTGGCTAAACGGATTGTTACGTATCCGTCGCCCCGTCAAAAGTTATACTCGGACATTTTTGTACGTGGAAATGGATGGAAATTGTATGGTTATGGACGCGTCATCTCTGCTGACCGTCAACGTATGACTTCCATTGAGAAACCATTGAAAATTACAGATTTGGATCCAGTTTGGCCTCGCCTCAATGATTTGCCACATTATTCGCATTGATGTGATTTCTCACCTGTGTAAGTCTTCACATGCTTAACAAGGTTTGACCTCTGACTGAAGGATTTGCAACATTGTTTACACCAATTTATTATATGATGAAGATTCAAATAGCTTGCGTTAGAAAAGCATTTGCTGCACACTGAACATCTGTATGGTTTCTTCCCTGTGTGAGTCCTGATGACTGACCAGGTTTGCCTTGCTGATGAAGGATTTGCCACATTCTACGCATTTGTGGCCAACCCTATTAATAGATTTAATAATTGATAGGTAAAATACAGTAACGATATGCTAGCCAAATCATTTGAGGTTATTATAGAGATCAAATTTAACTGTCCTCGATTTTCAGATGAGTTTCAAAGGAAGACAACTATTTAATTCTCATTCATTTGAGTAGAATGTCCTTTTAAAAAAAGTCACCAGAATTGACCTCACTCAATCAACAACAACATCCCCTGCCCCCCCTCCTTATATAGACGCAAGAGCTTTGTCCTTTCGCTCTCTCTTTACCTTGAGTATCTTCAGTCCTGACAGTCGTCCTTCACTCTCCTCCCCATTAACACTGAGCTTCACATAGATCTGGATTTACTGCAGATATTCACTGGTTAGTTCTGATACTGTTCTTCAGCCCCATAAACATGCACATCTTCTTACCTGCATGCATCTCAGGTATTTCCACTGGCTTGGCTAATTTAAAAGGCATTAGCCTTATCTTGTTGGCTTGACTAGTTTATTTGGATTTCTGTATTTGGTTTGGCTTGACAATGGCTGCAATGAAGCTGCTAAGCGTATTTTCAGATCTAGGACCAGGCTAAGGGAACACGTCTAGCGGCTCTTTGATCAAAGTGGCAATGTCAACGTCTCCTCAGGTCACCTCGTTCCATTGACAATCATACCACAGCCTATATATGGTTTACTCTCAGTATGTGAAAGTGTTGCCTGTGCCAACAGGTCAATGACTGGTTACCGGTATAAAGCAGAGCTACAGTGAGTAGTATAGAGAATAAGTACGGCATGATGTGTACATCAACCTGGTCTCAGAGCATTTTGTATTATTCTGTACGTACATCCTAGACGTTTGCCTTATAACGCCCATCCATCCACCCCGACCAACCACCCTACTTTCATTTTTGCCTTAGGTAACCATCGGTCTTATGTAACCATATCAAACATAACATATCATACTAATTTGAGTTTCCCGGATTTATATTTACTATGTTACGCCTAGTCTATGAGACCAGGCTGTGTACATAGGTTGGTTTGGATCAGAGCATTATCTGAAGGGCAGGCAGTAAGTAACCCATTAAAGTTTTAAGGAGAAATCGATTGACGCCCCCACACACAAGAAAATACGACATACATGACAAAACAGACAGGTAGAAACTTCAACTTTGTTAGTATTCATAATAGTTGTATACACAATGTATAAGAGCACCAATAAAAATAAAAAATAACGTTTTTTTTTGTCAAACATTTTGATTTCTTTTTTTAAAAAGCCACAGAATATTCTACAGAAAGCAAAGAGATCTCTGTACAGAAACAAGCAACATAATTCCTCATCAGCAGCACAGTAAAACCTGCCGCTCAATTTCTTATCTCAGAAGCAAATTAACATTAAAACAAGACCAGCTGCCTGCTGCTAACCTAGGACACTACGTTACATAAACATAGCTTTTATATTTAAAACACAAGATATGGAAGAAAAGTTTATTTTTTTCAGAAAATTGTGAAAAAGTGCAATACAGGCTTGACTGTCTACAACTTGATAGGTTATTCCCAACGTCCTGTCTTAATAGGTTATTCCCAACGTCCTGTCTTAATAGGTTATCCCCAACGTCCTGTCTTAATAGGTTATTCCCAACGTCCTGTCTTAATAGGTTATTCCCAACGTCCTGTCTTAATAGGTTATTCCCAACGTCCTGTCTTAATAGGTTATCCCCAACGTCCTGTCTTAATAGGTTATCCCCAACGTCCTGTCTTAATAGGTTATCCCCAACGTCCTGTCTTAATAGGTTATCCCCAACGTCCTGTCTTAATAGGTTATTCCCAACGTCCTGTCTTAATAGGTTATTCCCAACGTCCTGTCTTAATAGGTTATTCCCAACGTCCTGTCTTAATAGGTTATTCCCAACGTCCTGTCTTAATAGGTTATTCCCAACGTCCTGTCTTAATAGGTTATTCCCAACGTCCTGTCTTTCTTTCCCTCCGTTCCACTTTTTTGTTTTTGTTTTTACATGTTCCTTTTGTATCCATAAGTAAAATCTCTTACAGTTATTTTGACATTCATGACGATGTACATTATGAGAAACATGGTATTCACAAAAGTAGAGCATGTAACTAGGATTGCAATGACACATTTCTTTGGGTAAGAGGGCAGATGAAAAACTAGCTTCTTACATGAACATATTTTAATTTTTTTTCCTTTTTACATTGGAATTGTGTACAGAACAAGTTTATTTTTCTTCATACAAAACAAACTACATGTATAAAAAAAAAAGAAAAAAAAGAAATCTGAATCTGGGAGTCCCATTCAATAGGCCGACATCGTTGCAAGTAGCATTTAAAAAGAGCGATGATGCAGTGTTTCTTTCAGATACCTCAGATAACAGTAAACACATCCTTGATTGAAAAACCTGTTTTTCCACATGACAGAGAGAGAGAGAGAGATAGAGAGCAAAAAACAGACCTCTTCAACCAAATATTGGCTCTTGGAAACAAGGCATCCATTTCATAGCACTTTCATTTGATATATTGCCATTCCATTGAAACGACTGACTGGGTAGGATGTGTGATTGTGGGGTGAGGCACCCCGAGTCCAGCAGCCTCTGGAGGGTTCATGTCCCACAGATGGTTCTGAAGGGTCACCAGCTAACAAGCCCTACTACCTGGCACTCCAAGGCCAGCCTGGCCTGAGAGTGGTGACTGCGTGTCAGAGGGGTCACAGTGTAACTGGAGAACGTCAACAGAGGGCACAGTCATCTCGAATGTAAACGTACGGACATGTTTCGTAAGGCTTCTAGAAACGGAGCTCCCATAAACAAAAAAAGACGGAACATTTCAATGTACAAAGGGGCAACACAATGCCAGAGAATGCAAGAATCCATTCAAATGTAATTTAATAACACGCAAGGCATCTCCCCATAAGATATGAAAAGTGAGTGTTTGAGAGTCTATTTTGTCACTCTCCTCCCAAATAAAATAAAATGAAATGATGGGCTGGGGGAAAAGAATGAGGCCGTTTTTAAAAACATATGTACATATCTATACGGATATGTATATAAAAAAATAATACATGACATATTAGAAAATAATAAAATACTTGGCACAATATATAACACAGAGTAGGGAAAACAGACATCATTGGATCAAAATGATAGCTATAAAATGACCGCTTTTATGGAAATAGGGGGCTGTTGTCCAATGTTCACTTCACTGAAACAGGCCAATAGATATACAAAAATGCACAAATAAGTGACACTAATTAAACACTGTGTTTAGATTGTGCTCCATGAGCACCAACTTGAAATACCGCCATATTTGACTCTTCCTCTTGACTTGGAATCGCAATATGATGTCTGTCGGAGCGGTCTCCCCGGCAACCATAGGCGCGGTCTCCCCGGCAACCATAGGCGCGGTCTCCCCGGCAAACAAAGTATGAGAACAACCTTCTGATTCATTAAAGTTTTTTTGCTGCGAAAATTCACAATCTTCTGGTTGAAAGCGACCAATGTTCGATATCGTCTCTGAGAATGTTTCTTCATAAAAAGGTGAACTGTCTCGTTTTTTAAATGGCCATCTCCTTCCTGAGACTGAGCAAGGTAAGCCAAAAGTTTCAGTTTTGATTTTTTTTCTTTTTTCTTGAGGGGGTGTGTTGGATCCATGGATGGTATCCATGTTGTATCCGGGCATCGGGCTCCCAGTTTGCTGAGGGCTGGCTGTGTGTGTGTTCCTGCCTGTCTGTGTGTGTGTCACTACCTGGATTTGTTTGTGTGTGTGTGTGTTTGTGTTTCTGCCTGTATGTGTGTGTGAGCAGCGTGGTGAGTGGGCGCGTGGTTCTCAGGCTGTGGTTATGGCGTTCAGGTCCTTCATCAGGTCCTCTAGGTGGGCCATCTCCTCTGTCAACTCATCAGGCTCGTAGCTCTGAGGGAAAGGAACAGGGTTACTGCGGGGGGCAAGGGAGGAGCAGGAGGGGAGGGAGGCAAGGACCTGGGGAAGGGAAGGAGAGGGAAGGAAAGGGTCAGTTTGTTTTTGGAGGGGGTGGGAGTAATGAGGTTTACAAAAGATAGGGTAGGTGGGGTGGGTGGGTGTGAGGAATGGGTCAATGGGACTGCAGCATGAAGCGAAATCAAAGACAAATAAAGCAGCATCAACAGCCAACCATTATGTTAAGGCATTGAAAGGGGGCAAGACATCGATGCATGTGCAAAACCATTCCAATGGGTTTAGAGGAATTATTAGAAATTGGATGCAATAATATCAATGATCACAAGCGGCCAACGATAACACCATAAAACAGTGAGGGAGGCAGCAAGTTGCAAAGAATAACAGAGAGAAAGGAGACAGAAATGTGATTAAAATCAATGTCCATGTCATTTAGGATTGTGTCCAAATGTGTCCAAAAAGAAACATGACATGCTCTTGGAATGTATTCACTAGTTCAATGGGCTTGATTGATCTCTGACCAGGTTTTTACCCCAAAATGACATAGTAATTAATGTGTCCTTCCTGGTACGTATTTAAAGTATGTACAAACTACAATAACAACCAACATTACATGATATGCCAGCTGATTTAACGGTCATAACCAGACATTGGCATGTTGTAGCCTTTCTACACTAAGACCTGAGGGGGAGCAGTACTCACGTTGTCTACATCCTCCAGCATCTTGCTGGTCTCGGGCACGTCTGGGGCACTGGGCACAGTGACTGGCATGGGGGGGCGCATCCTGCCCAGTGTGCCGATGGAGGCTGTCTTTACTGAGTGGAGCTGGGGCCCTGACAGACAGACAGACACAGAGAGAGAGAGAGCGAGAGAGAGAGAGAGAGAGAGAGAGAGACAGAGAGACAGAGAGAGACAGAGACAGAGAGAGAGACAGAGACAGAGACAGAGAGACAGAAACAGAGAGACAGAGCGACAGAGAGAGAGACAGAGAGAGAGAGACAGAGACAGACAGAAAAAGACAGAGAGAGACAGAGACAGAGAGAGACAGAGACAGAGACAGAGACCGAGAGACAGAGACAGACAGACAGAGACAGAGAGAGACGCAGAAACAGACACAGAGACAGAGAGACAGACACAGAGACAGAGAGAGACAGACACAGAGACAGAGAGAGACAGACACAGAGACAGAGAGACAGACACAGAGACAGAGAGAGACAGACACAGAGACAGAGAGAGACAGACACAGAGACAGAGATACAGAGAGACAGACACAGAGACAGACACAGAGACAGAGAGAGAGACACAGAGACAGACACAGAGACAGAGAGACAGACACAGAGACAGAGAGAGACAGAGAGACAGACACAGAGACAGAGAGACAGAGAGACAGAGAGAGACAGTTAGAGGGAATCACTACTTATCATCTTCTATAATGTTCTCCTTTCTCTAGAAGCTCTACCAACAGAGGATCTTAATCTGCAGTTTGGGAGTGTAAAGCACATGTACAGGTAACTGCCCAAATAAAGGAAACACGTGAGTAAATGAGGGATACAAAGTACACAGTATATTGAAAGCAGGTGCTTCTACACAGGTGTGGTTCCTGAGTTAATTTAGCAATTAACTACCCATCATGCTTAGGGTCATGTCTAAAAACGTCCAGTTGGCCATTATTCTGGCTACCATGGATGGAAGAAGAGATGTCTTTGAAACAGGGGTCTCAAAGGAGCATAGGGTGTGTGTGTGTCTCAGTCACCAGATCTCAACCCAAACCAACACTTACGGGAGATTCTGGAGCGGTGCCTGACATAGCGTTTCCACCACCATCAACGAAACACCAAATTATTGAATTTCTGTTCTGGCTGCTCTTGGTGGCCCAACGCCTTATGCATGATGTGCATTGTGTGTGTGTGTGTGTGTGTGTGTGTGTGTGTGTGTGTGTGTGTGTGTGTGTGTGTGTGTGTGTGTGTGTGTGTGTGTGTGTGTGTGTGTGTGTGTGTGTACAGTACATTATGTGCATTGTGTATGTGTGTATGTGTGTACAGTACATGATGAGCATTGTGTGTTTGTGTGTGTGTGTATGTGTGTACAGTACATGATGTGCATTGTGTGTGTGTGTGTACAGTACATGATGTGCATTGTGTGTGTACAGTACATGATGTGCATGGTGTGTGTGTGTGTACAGTACATTATGTGCATTGTGTGTGTACAGTACATGATGTGCATTGTGTGTGTGTGTGTGTGTGTGTGTGTGTGTGTACAGTACATTATGTACATTGTGTGTGTGTACAGTACATGATGTACACTGCTCAAAAAAATAAAGGGAACACTTAAACAACACAATGTAACTCCAAGTCAATCACACTTCTGTGAAATCAAACTGTCCACTTAGGAAGCAACACTGATTGACAATACATTTCACATGCTGTTGTGCAAATGGAATAGACAACAGGTGGAAATTATAGGCAATTAGCAAGACACCCCCAATAAAGGAGTGGTTCTGCAGGTGGTGACCACAGACCACTTCTCAGTTCCTAAGCTTCCTGGCTGATGTTTTGGTCACTTTTGAATGCTGGCGGTGCTTTCACTCTAGTGGTAGCATGAGACTGAGTCTACAACCCACACAAGTGGCTCAGGTAGTGCAGCTCATCCAGGATGGCACATCAATGCGAGCTGTGGCAAGAAGGTTTGCTGTGTCTGTCAGCGTAGTGTCCAGAGCATGGAGGCGCTACCAGGAGACAGGCCAGTACATCAGGAGACGTGGAGGAGGCCGTAGGAGGGCAACAACCCAGAAGCAGGACTGCTACCTCCGCCTTTGTGCAAGGAGGAGCACTGCCAGAGCCCTGCAAAATGACCTCCAGCAGGCCACAAATGTGAATGTGTCTGCTCAAATGGTCAGAAACAGACTCCATGAGGGTGGTATGAGGGCCCAACGTCCACAGGTGGGGGTTGTGCTTACAGCCCAACACCGTGCAGGACGTTTGGCATTTGCCAGAGAACACCAAGATTGGCAAATTCGCCACTGGCGCCCTGTGCTCTTCACAGATGAAAGCAGGATCACACTGAGCACATGTGACAGACGTGACAGAGTCTGGAGACGCCGTGGAGAACGTTCTGCTGCCTGCAACATCCTCCAGCATGACTGGTTTGGCGGTGGGTCAGTCATGGTGTGGGGTGGCATTTCTTTTGGGGGCCGCACAGCCCTCCATGTGCTCACCAGAGGTAGCCTGACTGCCATTAGGTACCGAGATGAGATCCTCAGACCCCTTGTGAGACCATATGCTGGTGCGGTTGGCCCTGGGTTCCTCCTAATGCAAGACAGTGCTAGACCTCATGTGGCTGGAGTGTGTCAGCAGTTCCTGCAAGAGGAAGGCATTGATGCTATGGACTGGCCCGCCCGTTCCCCAGACCTGAATCCAATTGAGCACATCTGGGACATCATGTCTCGCTCCATCCACCAACGCCACGTTGCACCACAGACTGTCCAGGAGTTGGCGGATGCTTTAGTCCAGGTCTGGGAGGAGATCCCTCAGGAGACCATCCACCACCTCATCAGGAGCATGCCCAGGCGTTGTAGGGAGGTCATACAGGCACATGGAGGCCACACACACTACTGAGCCTCATTTTGTCTTGTTTTAAGGACATTACATCAAAGTTGGATCAGCCTGTAGTGTGGTTTTCCACTTTAATTTTGAGTGTGACTCTAAATCCAGACCTCCATGGGTTGATAAATTTGATTTCCATTGATAATTTTTGTGTGATTTTGTTGTCAGTACAACTATGTAAAGAAAAAAGTATTTAATAAGATTATTTCATTCATTCAGATCTAGGATGTGTTATTTTAGTGTTCCCTTAATTTTTTTGAGCAGTGTATATTGTGTGTGTGTGTGTACAGTACATGATGTGCATTGTGTGTGTGTGTGTGTGTGTACAGTACATGATGTGCATTGTGTGTGTGTGTGTACAGTACATGATGTGCATTGTGTGTGTGTGTGTGTGTGTGTGTGTGTGTGTGTGTGTGCGCGCTCCTCACCAGTCTGAGTAAGCAGTGGCGTGCTGGGCAGGGCAGGCGACTCGAAGTTGGCCGCGGGGCCGGCGGGCACGGCAAAGCTCTTGAGGGGGTGCGTGGGGCGCACATGGGCGGTGGGGGGCTGGCCGGCGCTGCAGTAGCTGCCGCTGGCGCTGGGCTCATCGTCGTTGGCCGTGGAGCCGTGGTAGCTGCCCTCGGGGTCCGGATGAGGGTGCTGGTGCTCTGCTGAGCAGGGGGGCTGGGCCTGGGGCGGGAGGGGCTCTGCGCTTGGGGTGTTCCTCACCGACTCTGCAGTCACAAAAAGGAGTGTGGGGGGGACAGGTCAGTGGATATTGTGTATGAAACAGTATGTGTATAGCCTGGGTTCTAGCGTTGTAGTGTCCATAAATAAGGCTTTTGAGAAAGAGATGTTAATATCAATGTTATGATGAAGCGTGATGGAGTTTAGTGAAAAATATGGAACACTGGTGTGTAATAAATGTGTTATCAAGGTTGTTTGATTCTGCAACCCTCAAAGGTGTCATGACTGGTTTCATGTATTATACATTACATGTTATTAGTTTTACCTTTATTTAACTAGGCAAGTCACACACTGAGTATGGGTGAGTGAGTAGTGGACGAGGCCACGAGAACAATGGAATGTGACAGCCCCACAGTGGACCCACAGATAAGATGTGACAGCCCCCACAGTGGACCCACTGATAAGAGGATGTGACAGCCCCCACAGTGGACCCACAGATAAGAGGATGTGACAGCCCCACAGTGGACCCACAGATAAGAGGATGTGACAGCCCCACAGTGGACCCACAGATAAGATGTGACAGCCCCCACAGTGGACCCACAGATAAGATGTGACAGCCCCCACAGTGGACCCACTGATAAGAGGATGTGACAGCCCCCACAGTGGACCCACAGATAAGAGGATGAGACCGCCCCACAGTGGACCCACAGATAAGAGGATGTGACAGCCCCACAGTGGACCCACAGATAAGAGGATGTGACAGCCCCACAGTGGACCCACAGATAAGAGGATGTGACAGCCCCACAGTGGACCCACAGATAAGAGGATGAGACCGCCCCACAGTGGACCCACAGATAAGAGGATGTGACAGCCCCACAGTGGACCCACAGATAAGAGGATGTGACAGCCCCACAGTGGACCCACAGATAAGAGGCTGTGACAGCCCCACAGTGGACCCACAGATAAGAGGATGAGACCGCCCCACAGTGGACCCACAGATAAGAGGATGAGACCGCCCCACAGTGGACCCACAGATAAGAGGATGTGACAGCTCCACAGTGGACCCACAGATAAGAGGATGAGACCGCCCCACAGTGGACCCACAGATAAGAGGATGTGACAGCCCCACAGTTGACCCACAGATAAGATGTGACAGCCCCACAGTGGACCCACAGATAAGAGGATGGACATGAAAGATAACGCTCCTGTGTTCTTCCTCAGAATCAGGACAGAAAGACAGACAGAGAACGACGAGCTGCCCGCATGTAACCCCTCCGCTGTCCTGCAGGTGGCAGTGGTCTCTCACCTGTGGAGTCCACCCTGTCTAGATGGGAGATGGGGGTGGCGCAGGTATGCGGGCGCAGGTGGGCACTGCCCTGGTGGTGATGGAGGTAGCTGCGTGTCGGGGATGCCAGGCTGCCCGTGTGATAATGGTGGTGATGGTTATCAAGGGAATGGATGGGATGAGCGCTAATCACGGCTGTGAATGAACACACACACACACACACAGAGACAACACAACATTTAACCAGCCGCGCTGACGAAGGGGTGTGGAAGCAGTGCTGTTCAAATACACACACATGCTTGCACTCGTGCAAGCACACACACCATGGAGAGGCCAGGTTCATAGTGACACCATGAAGCAGTACTATTTAACCATACACACATATACAACACCTCCACAGAGTGGGTCTGGTGTACTTTTGAATTGGCAGCGTAATTTGGTAGCCATGAATGAAATGAGATGAAGGCTAAAACATAGAAACAGATCCTATAGAATAACGTGTTGACTGTATTGACTGTAGTGCTCCCATTCTATTGACTGTAGTGCTCCCATTCTATTGACTGTAGTGCTCCCATTCTATTGACTGTAGTGCTCCCATTCTATTGACTGTAGTGCTCCCATTCTATTGACTGTAGTGCTCCCATTCTATTGACTGTAGTGCTCCCATTCTATTGACTGTAGTGCTCCCATTCTATTGACTGTAGTGCTCCCATTCTATTGACTGTAGTGCTCCCATTCTATTGACTGTAGTGCTCCCATTCTATTGACTGTAGTGCTCCCATTCTATTGACTGTAGTGCTCCCATTCTATTGACTGTAGTGCTCCCATTCTATTGACTGTAGTGCTCCCATTCTATTGACTGTAGTGCTCCCATTCTATTGACTGTAGTGCTCCCATTCTATTGACTGTAGTGCTCCCATTCTATTGACTGTAGTGCTCCCATTCTATTGACTGTAGTGCTCCCATTCTATTGACTGTAGTGCTCCCATTCTATTGACTGTAGTGCTCCCATTCTATTGACTGTAGTGCATCATCATGGGAGGAAGAAACCAGAAGATGATATTCCTTTGAGCTGCCCGGTACGATAGTCTGAGTGGTAAATAGTATTTCTATTGACCAGTGAGAGCACAGAACCCACACACATATTCATTCACACGGCGTGCGCGCACACACACACACACACACACACACACACACACTTACGCTGGGGGGGCTGCGTATCGAAGGGCATCATCATTTTAGGCCGCATCCCACGGCGCCCTGCCAGTGCAGACATGCTGTCTTCTGATTCGTGGCCTGCAAGTCAGAGTTTTGCCTTGATCACTATTGCTAGTGACTCTGAACGAAGAACGTTTGAAAATATATCTAATTGTGCTTGGATTGACAGGAAAAATCGAAGGGTTCGGTAATCTGGCTCCTGAGAGAAATCTGTGACTCAACAGTCGTGAGGCTGTGTTTGTGTTTAGAGGGAAGGATCACCACTAACCAATGTATGAAATGTTAAATGTATGAAAAGCAGGAAATGTTTAGCATGACAACGACAAAGACATTGCCTCTTCAAAACACAGACAAACCAATCCCCAAACTGACTACATCAATCTGACCTCGGTAGGAATTCCGTCTCTGCAGCAGGCTGTTGTCCAGGCTGGGGTCCACGGTGTTGATGTCCTGCGAGGTGCGGGGGATGGGGGTGTCAGTCATCACCGGGTTGGGCTCAGGGGACTTGTCAATGGGCTTGAGCTCCAGCCGCTCGTGGTGGATCCATAGGTCTGGAGGCTTCAGGTCCTTGGAGTTGCCCTTGTACTTGTGGGAGCTGTTGGACAACTTGGAGGCCGCCCGCTTCCTATGAGATAGAGAAGAGGGAAAGGGGGGGTGAGGTGTTGGTTATAAAGGGGGAGGGGGAGATGTTGGTTGAAAAGGGGGGGTGAGGTGTTGGTTGAAAAGGGGGTGGTGAGATGTTGGTTGAAAAGGGGGAGGGGGAGATGTTGATTGAAAAGGGGGGGTGAGGTGTTGGTTGAAAAGGGGGAGGGTGAGGTGTTGGTTGAAAAGGGGGAGGGGGAGATGTTGGTTGAAAAGGGGGGGTGAGATGTTGGTTGAAAAGGGGGGGTGAGATGTTGATTGAAAAGGGGGGGTGAGGTGTTGGTTGAAAAGGGGGGGGGGGGGTGAGGTGTTGGTTGAAAAGGGGGGGTGAGATGTTGATTGAAAAGGGGGGGTGAGGTGTTGGTTATAAAGGGGGGGTGAGATGTTGATTGAAAAGGGGGGGTGAGGTGTTGGTTGAAAAGGGGGAGGGTGAGGTGTTGGTTGAAAAGGGGGGGTGAGGTGTTGATTGAAAAGGGGGAGGGTGAGATGTTGGTTGAAAAGGGGGGGTGAGGTGTTGGTTGAAAAGGGGGGGTGAGGTGTTGGTTGAAAAGGGGGGGTGAGGTGTTGGTTGAAAAGGGGGGGTGAGGTGTTGGTTGAAAGGGGGGTATAAAGTGGAGTGGTAGGGAGAGGAAAGAGAAGGATAACAGAAGGAAAGGAGATAGTCTATAGATAGATGTCAAGCTCATCTCAGATGTTCTGTGTGTGTGTTATAACCCTGTGTTGTTGGTCTGGTATTGGCTGGGACATTCGTGACATTATTGATGTGGCGGATCGGCTCACTTTTTCTGGTGGGAGGTGGTGCGTCGTGTGCAGAGGAAGGCCCCCACAACCACCACGATGATGGTGAACGCTCCCACAGAGACGATGATGATGATGACCAGGATGTGGGTGTCCCCGCTGCCTTTAATTCCTGGTTTTCCTGGACCGGAGAGGTGAGAAAGAAAATCCTATTTATCCACATACGAATTAATGTCCTCATTGGAGATCAATTAGTGTATATAACAATTATTTTGTTTGTGTTTTAATTCATTCATTCATGTAGAGACATACATTTCCCATTACACTCCTTTTAGAATGATGACTAATATTTCAGACCAATAGGAGACTTGTGTAAGGGGTTTGGGTTAGATTCTATCTCATGAATTACTTCCGTCACACTTTATTTGGATAGTCCCATATAGATGCTCTACAGATGGTCATACTATCAACAAAATATATGTTGATAAGCAAATGCTTGCTAAGGTTACAGTTAGGGTTAGGTTAGATGTTAGGGCTAGGGTAAGGGTTAAGATTAGGGTTAGGGCTAGGGTTAGTGGATAGTTAGTTGACATGTTGTTGACAGTTATTGAACATCTACACACCATCTACTTAGAAAAATCCAAATAAAGTGTTAGCATGACTTCTTATGTGAATAGGGTTTTGTTCAGTTCCTGCACACGACATTAGTGCTCAATTCCATTTCAGCTTCAATCTGGAAATGAATCCAATGTACCGTGGAACAGGAACTGAACAAAGACCTATTCACACTAAAAACCATTTATGAGGTGGAATGAAATGGACCCACACTGCGGCCAATTGAGTTGATCAAATCAGAATGGACAATGGTGACCTGAAAAGGCCATTACCGTGTGGAGACCCAAAGCCATGGTCAAGAGGTGGTTGGTGACTTCCTGGTTTAACTGGTAAATTGGCTGAGAGAGAGGAGACACAACCACCAGTCATTACACCCAGTTAATGAAATATTACCGGACATATTCACCTTAGCAGAACGCAGATGAAGGGCTTTAGGCACGTGAGTGAGGAAAAAGAAAACAATCTGCACAGTCAATCAGTCATCATTGAGAAGAAGTGAATGGAAGGGAAGAGGGAATTACCTTGGTCATTAGCCATTTTGTCAGAGGATTCAGCTAAACAGGCCAAAGGAGACAGTAGCCAGGGAAAGAAAATACAAAGCAAACACTGGTTAGAGGCGGTAAGGAGAGCAGAGAGCAGAGAAAGAGAGAGAGAGAGAGAGAGAGAGAGAGGTAAAGAGTGCAGCATTGGAGGGGCAGGCAAGCAAGTGTGAACACCAATAAAGGAGAGAGAGATTGAGAGAGAGAGAAGGAGAGGGGGAAAGAAAGAGAAAGAGATAGAGAGGGGGAGAGAGAGAGAGAGAAAGAGAAAGAGACAGGGTAGGCTCGGCCCAACAGAATGGTATGTTCTTTGCCAGCATCTATAGAAAGGGGATTGAGAATGCAGCCTGCTACCAGTGAAGAGAAGCTAAGATAATTATTTGAATCTTGACAGACCATTCAGCCCATAATAACGCATATTAATAACTCGACCAATAAGAACAGTTAATACACTCATCCCAATGTTCAACCTTTCAGAGCCTATCAACCTCCAAGGGTTTCCCCCTCCACTTACTCTTGGGGGTGCGGAAGTGTACGGCCTCTGACATGGGGCCCATGCCCTTGGAGTTACGGGCCTGGATCTTGAAGTAGTAGGTGGTGTCCAGAGTCAGCTCCTGGATCTGGTGGGTCAACCTGTTGCCCACCACTGGCTCTATCACCCAGTCATGTACCTCCGCATTCACATCAGTACTGTAGTAGATGATGTAGCCTAGTGGAGCGGAGAGAGAGGGAGAGAGAGAGAGATGGGAGAGAGAGAGAGATGGGAGAGAGGAGAGAGAGAGATGGGAGAGAGGAGAGAGAGAGAGGGGGGAGGAGAGAGAGGGGGGGAGAGAGTGAGATGGGGGAGAGGAGGGGGAGAGGTGAGAGCGATATGGGGGAAAGGAGAGAGAGATGGGAGGAGAGGAGAGAGAGAGCGAGATGGGTGGAGAGGAGAGAGAGAGCGAGCGAGATGGGTGAGAGGAGAGAGGAGGGGGAGAGAGCGAGATGGGGGAGAGGGAGAGAGCGAGATGGGGAGAGGAGAGAGAGAGAGATGGGGAGAGGAGAGAGATGGGGAGAGGGAGAGAGAGATGGGGAGAGGAGAGAGAGATGGGGAGAGGGGAGAGCGAGATGGGAGGAGGGGAGAGGGAGATGAGGAGAGAGGAGAGAGAGATGGGGAGAGGAGGGAGAGAGATGGGGGAGAGGGGAGAGAGATGGGGGAGAGGGGAGAGAGATGGGGGAGAGGGGAAAGAGATGGGGGAGAGGGGAGAGAGATGGGGGAGAGGGGAAAGAGATGGGGGAGAGGGGAGAGAGATGGAGAGAGGGGAGAGAGATGGGGGAGAGGGGAGAGAGATGGAGAGAGGGGAGAGAGATGGGGGAGAGGGGAGAGAGAGATGGGGAGAGGAGAAGTGAGATGGGGAGAGGAGAAGTGAGATGGGGAGAGGAGAGAGAGATGGGGAGAGGAGAGAGAGAGATGGGGGAGAGGAGAGAGAGAGATGGGGGAGAGGAGAGAGAGAGATGGGGGAGAGGAGAGAGAGAGATGGGGGAGAGGAGAGAGAGAGATGGGGAGAGGAGAGAGAGATGGGGAGAGGAGAGAGAGAGAGACAGAGAGGGGAGAGAGAGATGGGGAGAGGAGAGAGAGAGATGGGGGAGCGAGAGATGGGGGAGAGGGGAGCGAGAGATGGGGAGAGGGGAGCGAGAGATGGGGGAGAGGGGAGCGAGAGATGGGGGAGAGGGGGAGCGAGAGATGGGGGAGAGGGGAGCGAGAGATGGGGGAGAGGGGAGCGAGAGATGGGGGAGAGGGGAGCGAGAAGGGGGAGAGGGGAGCGAGAAGGGGGAGAGGGGAGCGAGAGATGGGGAGAGAGATGGGGAGAGAGATGGGGAGAGAGATGGGGAGAGGGGAGAGAGATGGGGAGAGGGGAGAGAGATGGGGAAGAGGGGAGCGAGATGGGGGAGAGGGGGGAGAGAGATGGGGAAGAGGGGAGCGAGAGATGGGGAGAGGGGAGCGAGAGATGGGGGAGAGGGGAGCGAGATGGGGGAGAGGGGAGAGAGATGGGGGAGAGGGGAGCGAGAGATGGGGGAGAGGGGAGCGAGAGATGGGGAGAGGGGAGAGAGATGGGGGAGAGGAGAGAGAGAGAGATGGGGGAGAGGAGAGAGAGAGATGGGGGAGAGGAGAGCGAGAGATGGGGGAGAGGAGAGAGAGATATGGGGAGAGGAGAGAGAGAGATGGGGAGAGGAGAGAGAGAGATGGGGAGAGGAGAGAGAGAGATGGGGAGAGGGGAGAGAGAGAGATGGGGAGAGGAGAGAGAGATGGGGAGAGGAGAGAGAGAGATGGGGGAGAGGAGAGCGAGAGATGGGGAGAGGAGAGAGCGAGAGATGGGGAGAGGAGAGAGAGCGAGATGGGGGAGAGGAGATGGGGGAGAGAAAGAGATGGGGGAAAGGAGAGAGCGAGAGATGGGAGGAGAGGAGATGGGGAGAGAAAGAGAGAGATGGGGGAGTGGAGAGTGAGAGATGGGGAGAGGAGAGAGAGATGGGGAGAGAGAGAAGAGTGGGGGAGAGGAAGAGAGAGAGAGATGGGGGAGAGGAGAGAGAGAGATGGGGGAGAGGAGATGGGGGAGAGAAAGAGAGAGATGGGGGAAAGGAGAGAGCGAGCGATGGGCGGAGAGGAGGTGGGGAGAGAAAGAGAGAGACTGGGGAAAGGATGAGAGCGAGCAGATGGGAGAAGAGGAGATGGGGGAGTGGAGAGAGAGAGATCGGGGGAGAGGAGAATCGGGGAGAGAAAGAGAGAGAGGGGTGGAAAGGAGAGAGAGAGAGAAGGTTAGAGAAACAGTTTCAGACCACTTGTTTCTCTGACTGAATTCAAACATGATAACGGAGAGTGTGTGTGTGTGTGTGTTGTGTGTGTGGTCTCACCTGTGATTTTTCCATTGGCCTCTGAGGGGGGCTGCCAGTTGACTATGATGGTGCGTGGTTTCAGTTCCTTGCTCACCACAGTCACATCTTTGGGGGACGAGCTGGGAACTGTTAAAGTCAAACAACAGAGAAGGCAGTATGGGAACAAGGACATTCATGAGAGAACTCTTGGCTTTGACATCAAACAGGGGCTGCTTATTAAAGTGCTGTTTCACACATGTACCAGTGTGTGTAACCTGTACCAGTGTGTGTAACCTGTACCAGTGTGTGTAACCTGTACCAGTGTGTGTAACCTGTACCAGTGTGTGTGTGTAATCTGTAACAGTGTGTGTGTAACCTGTACCAGTGTGTGTGTAACCTGTACCAGTGTGTGTGTGTGTAACCTGTACCAGTGTGTGTGTGTAACCTGTACCAGTGTGTGGTGAAATGGAAATGTGTTTTTTGCATATCCCACTCCCCGAGACACCCTCGGAGAGTGGGGTCACGGCATGGGATCAGCCATTATTGACGGCGACCCGGGAGCAATTAGGGTTAAGTGCCTTGCTCAAGGGCAGATTGACAGATTTTTAAAAACATTTCGGCTCAGGGATTCGAACTAGCAACCTATAGGTTACTGGCCTAACCACTAGGTGACCTGCCGCATATTACAGAAAAGCAGTCAATGACAAATGTCAACTACAATCAGCTTTGAGGGTACCAGGATATTCTGTGTAGTCATGTTAAAAAACACGGAAACAAGTACTTCACTGAAGATTCTTTCATTGATGTGTGTGAGTGTACTCGGTATGCCTCTGTGTGTGTGTACACGGTATGCCTGTGTGTGTGTGTACACGGTATGCCTGTGTGTGTGTGTACACGGTATGCCTGTGTGTGTGTGTGTGTGTACACGGTATGCCTGTGTGTGTGTGTGTGTGTGTGTGTGTGTGTGTGTACACGGTATGCCTGTGTGTGTGTGTACACGGTATGCCTGTGTGTGTGTGTACACGGTATGCCTGTGTGTGTGTGTGTACACAGTATGCCTGTGTGTGTGATCTTACTGGTCTCAAAGGTGGTTCCCTGGGCCGTCATGCTCCAGGTGCTGGTCCTCCTGCCCTTGGTCACCATGACAGAGAACTCATACAGCGTGTTGGGCTTCAGCCCCGTCACCATGTGGCTCAGGTTGGTGGTGTTGGCCGTCTGAAAACACACACACACACACACACACACACACACACACAAACAAACAGTTCATATTGGAAGGTAGAGTACAGACTTTGACCACAAAGTTGCACTCAAGACCAACAGAACCAGTGTTTCAAAGCAGAAACCTGCTACATGCATCTTTAGCACAAAAACACAGCCATGAATCAATAATACAGTGCCTTCAGAAAGTATTCACACCCGTGGACGTTTTCTTGTTACAGCCGGAATTTAAAATCTATTACATTGAGATGTTTTGTCACTGGCCTACACACCAGAGTGTTTCCACCCCATAATGTCAAAGTACAAATTAATTAAATGAAAAGCTGAAATGTCTTGAGTCAATAAAGTATTCAACCCCTTTGTTATGGCAAGCCTAAATACAGTGCCTTGCAAAAGTATTCATCCCCCTTGGCGTTTTTCCTATTTTGTTGCATTACAACCTGTAATTTAAACAGATTTTTATTTGGATTTCATGTATTGGACATACACAAAATAGTCCAAATTGGTGAAAAAAATTACTTGTTGGCGCGTGCATATGTATTCACCCCCTTCGCTATGAAGCCCCTAAATAAGATCTGGTGCAACCAATTACCTTCAGAAGTCACATAATGAGTTAAATAAAGTCCACCTGTGTGAAATGATCTCAGTATATACAGTAGGGAGAAAAAGTATTTAGTCAGCCACCAATTGTGCAAGTTCTCCCACTTAAAAAGATGAGAGAGGCCTGTAATTTTCATCATAGGTACACGTCAACTATGACAGAGAAATTGAGAGAAAAAAAATCCAGAAAATCACATTGTCGGATTTTTAATGAATTTATTTGCAAATTATGGTGGAAAATAAGTATTTGGTCACCTACAAACAAGCAAGATTTCTGGCTCTCACAGACCTGTAACTTCTTCTTTAAGAGGCTCCTCTGTCCTCCACTCGTTACCTGTATTAATGGCACCTGTTTGAACTTGTTATCAGTATAAAAGACACCTGTCCACAACCTCAAACAGTCACACTCCAAACTCTACTATGGCCAAGACCAAAGAGCTGTCAAAGGACACCAGAAACAAAATTGTAGACCTGCACCAGGCTGGGAAGACTGAATCTGCAATAGGTAAGCAGCTTGGTTTGAAGAAATCAACTGTGGGAGCAATTATTAGGAAATGGAAGACATACAAGACCACTGATAATCTCCCTCGATCTGGGGCTCCACGCAAGATCTCACCCCGTGGGGTCAAAATGATCACAAGAACGGTGGGACCTAGTGAATGACCTGCAGAGAGCTGGGACCAAAGTAACAAAGCCTACCATCAGTAACACACTACGCCACCTAAGACTTACTGAAAACGTTTGACCTGTGTCATTGCCAACAAAGGGTATATAACAAAGTATTGAGTAACTTTTGTTATTGACCAAATACTTATTTTCCACCATAATTTGCAAATAAATTCATTAAAAATCCTACAATGTGATTTTCTGGAATTGTTTTCTCATTTTGTCTGTCATAGTTGACGTGTACCTATGATGAAAATTACAGGCCTTTCTCATCTTTTTAAGTGGGAGAACTTGCACAATTGGTGGCTGACTAAATACCTTTTTCCCCCACTGTATACACCTGTTCTGAAAGGCCCCAGAGTCTGCAACATCACTAAGCAAGGGGCACCACCAAGCAAGCGGCACCATGAAGACCAAGGAGCTCTCCAAACAGGTCAAGGACAAAGTTGTGGAGAAGTACAGATCAGGGTTGGGTTATAAAAACATATTAGAAACTTTGAACATCCCACAGAGCACCATTAAATCCATTATTTAAAAAATGGAAAGAATATGGCACCACAACAAACCTGCCAAGAGATGGCCGCCCACCAAAACTCACGGACCAGGCAAGGAGGGCATTAATCAGAGGCGCAACAAAGAGACGATTGGAATATCTGTCCATAGGACCACTTTAAGCCGTACACTCCACAGAGCTGGGCTTTACGGAAGAGTGGCCAGAAAAAAGCCATTGCTTAAAGAAAAAAATAAGTAAACACGTTTGGTGTTCGCCAAAAGGCATGTGGGAGACTCCCCAAACATATGGAAGAAGGTACTCTGGTCAGATGAGACTAAAATTGAGCTTTTTGGCCATCAAGGAAAATGTCTGCCGCAAACCCAATACCTCTCATCACCCCGAGAACACCATCCCCACAGTGAAGCATGGTGGTGGCAGCATCATGCTGTGGGGATGTTTTTCATCGGCAGGGACTGGGAAACTGGTCAGAATTGAAGGAATGATGGATGGCGCTAAATACAGGGAAATTCTTGAGGGAAACCTGTTTCAGTCTTCCAGAGATTTGAGACTGGGACGGAGGTTCACCTTCCAGCAGGACGATGACCCTAAGCATACTGCTAAAGCAACACTTGAGTGCTTTAAGGGGAAACATTTAACTGTTCTGGAATGGCCTAGTCAAAGCCCAGATCTCAATCCAATTGAGAATATGTGGTATGACTTAAAGATTGCTGTACACCAGCGGAACCCATCCAACTTGAAGGAGCTGGAGCAGTTTTGCCTTGAAGAATGGGCAAAAATCCCAGTGGCTAGATGTGCCAAGCTTATAGACATACTCCAAGACACTTGCAGCTGTAATTGCTGCAAAAGGTGGCTCTACAAAGTATTGACTTTGGGGGGGTGAATGGTTATGCACGCTCAAGTTTTCAGTTTTTTTGTCTTATTTCTTGTTTGTTTCACAATAAAAAATATTTTGAATATCCCTTTGAGCATGGTGAAGTTATTAATTACACTTTAGATAGTGTATCAATACACCCAGTCACTACAAAGATACAGGCCTCCTTCCTAACTCAGTTGCCGGAGAGGAAGGACACCACTCAGGGATTTCACCATGAGGCCAATGGTGACTTTAAAACAGTAACAGAGTTTAATGGCTGTGATAGGAGAAGACTGAGGATACATCAACAATGTTGTAGTTACTCCACAATGCTAACCTAATTGACAGAGTGAAAAGAAGGAAGCATGTACATAATACAAATATTCCAAAACATGCATCCTGTTTGCAACAAGGCACTAAAGTAATACTGCAAAAAATGTGGCAAAGTAATTAACTTTTTATCCTAAATACAAAGTGTTATGTTTGGGGCAAACACATTACTGAGTACCACTCTCCATATTTTCAAGCATAGGGGTGGCTGCATCATGTTATGGGTAAGCTTGCGAATGTTAAGGACTGGGGAGTTTTTCAGGATACATTTTTTTACTGAATGGTGCTAAGCACAGGCAAAATCCTAGAGGAAAACCTGATTCAGTCTGCTTTCCACCAGACACTGGGAGATGAATTCACCTTTCAGCAGGACAATAACTAAAGCCCAAGGCCAAATCTACACTGGGGTTGCTTACGAAGAAGACATGTTCCTGAGTGGCCGAGTTACAGCTTTGACTGAAATCTATAGTACTTGAAAATCTATGGCAAGACCTGAAAATGGTTATCTAGCAATGATCAACAACTAATTTGATAGAGCTTGAAGAATTTAGAAAATAATAAAAATGGGAAAATGTTTCACAATCCAGGTGTGGAAAGCTCTTAGACTATTACCCAGAAAGACTCACAGCTGTAATCGCTTTCAAAGGTGCTTCTACAAAAGTATTGACTTAGGGGTGTGAATTATTATGTAAATTAGATATTTTCAATAAAATTGCCAACATTTCTAAAAACCTGTTTTCACTTAGTCATTATGGGGTATTGTGTGTAATAAAAATATATATATTTAATAAATGTTAAATTCAGGCTGTAACACCTCAAAATGTGGAATAAGTCAAGGGGTATGAATACTTTCTGAAGGCACTGTACATAAACAAATGACGGATAAACTACATAGAGGCTATTCATCCCAAAATAATACTTGAAACGTAGTAGGTATAACATGTGAGACCAGTGGACACCATTTAAATAAAGACAAGATGACATGCAGCGATGAAAATACGTCTTATTACTTTATTAAGCCCATTTCCTCACTATGCCAACAGACTATGCCTAATCTAGTACCTAGATAGTCTTAGTCCCCTGGTGAAGGCTAGTTCAGGTCCTAGCTTTCTAAATAGCCTGCTCCAGTGATGCTAGCCACGCCGTGTAGTGTACTAAACAAGACATATATGTCATCCAGGATGTCACAGAGAGAAAAACATCCTGTCCTTTTAGTTGAGTGGAGAGGAGCCATCTGTTTAATAATGTAGGTACACGCTGTGTGTCTGTGTGAAACAGGAAGGCACTTCTGACAGCTGGGACGATCACATCAAGGTGAGAATAATTGTCCAGTGTGAACAATGCATTCGTCTTCCTACAAAACAACAGGGTGACTAACAGGGTTGGGGTCAATTCCATTTCAATCCAGCCAAGAGATTAGTCAAAATTCTAATTCAGACTTGAAAAGCTCCATTTATTTTCACTGGATCTTTGGTAATTCTCAAGTTCAATTCACTTCCTGGATAGACCAAATTGAAATGGAATTGACCCCAACTCCTAATTAGCTCATTAGCATCAACATCACCTGGTTGTCCTCAGTGTGTTGCATTGCGCTAACAGTGACTGCAGTCGCTCCAGACTAGCCATTTAGCATCTACATGCACTTTCAATAACCAGACTAGCCTTTTAGCAATTACACAAGCTTTCAATAACCAGACTAGCCTTTTAGCAATTACACAAGCTTTCAATAACCAGACTAGCCTTTTAGCATCTACATGCGCTTTCAATAACCAGACTAGCCTTTTAGCATTTACACAAGCTTTCAATAACCAGACTAGCCTTTTAGCAATTACACAAGCTTTCAATAACCAGACTAGCCTTTTAGCATCTACATGCGCTTTCAATAACCAGACTAGCCTTTTAGCACCTCTATGTTCTGAATCTTGACAGTCCCCATGTTAGGTGATGGATACAAGCAGTCTCTATGTTCAGTATAGGGATTGACTAACTGCTGAATCAGAATGATGTGTGTTGTATGAACAGTCTGTATTCAGAATGCACTGTCAGGCCCCCATCCCCCAGACTTCTGTCTGTCTTGTCCTCGTTGAATCATTTATGAAACACAGCCCTTTATTTGTGTTCTGCTCTCTACCACACACACACACCATTCCTAATCTTGTTGAGGGGGATAAGTAATACTGTTAATTGAGCTAGGGCAGGATGCTGAAGCCTGGATGAGCATCTCTTACACCTAGTTGAAGGGTTTGTCTTTCTGGGTTTTATACCATACTATGCAGTGCACTGACTTAATGACTCCAGTGCAATCAATGCAATTTATTTGTTAAAGATATTCAATTTATCGCAGACACTATAAACGTCAGTGCTTCATCTATTGGTATTTACTTATCAAAGTGAACATCTCTGTTGTGTAGCATTTAGATGGGGAAGGACTGTGGGAAGGACTGTGAGGCGTTTTGAACCTCATGTAATTGGTGGGTGGGATTACTTTACATCGATTCCTTACCCTGATAGTGGGATAGCTGAACACTTTGATGATTAGAATGGCACAGTAGTAGGATACATATAATATGCTGTGCTCTGATGACACCTTCTACTTTAAAATGAGCCATGAGGGAATCAATAAAAGCTGTGTTGTTTTGAATGGGACCCGGTGGCCGTGACCGTACCTTGAGCTTGGTGTTGGCGGGGATGTTGGTCTTCCAGCGCACCGTATAGTAGCGGGCGTCGGTGATCTTCTGGTTCTTGGGCAGAGAGTTGTCGGCCCAGGTCACCTTGATGGTGTCGTGGCTGAGCACCGAGGACTGTACGCCCACGGGAGGTAGCATGGGGGTGGGGTCTGGTACTGGCGTGAATGGAGCATGGAAGAGTTCATACAAATCAACATCAGGGCCTATGGGGTCTGCCAGCGGTTACCAACACACAAGGTTCATAACAGGTGGCAAACAGAACATGGTGGAAAAAGAGGGAAGAAATTAAAAACATAAAAAAAGGTGTGTTTTGTGGCGAGGTGGATAGAACAAAAACAAAAGCAAGACCGGTTAAAAGGAAACGGGGTGGCGGGGTTGAGAGAGGGGGGGGGGGGGGGGGGGGAGGATACGAATAAGACCGGTTAAAAGGAAACGGGGTGGCGGGGTTGAGAGAGGGGGTGGGGGGATACGAATAAGGGTATAACATATGTTAATGAGTTATTAAAATGAGGGAGGTGGAGGGTGGGGGGGATTGGGAAAGGTGAAGAGAAAGAGAGAAAATTCTATTAGATCAACAGACACAGCTATTGGCTACATCAAGGCTTTCTACTGTCTATACAAGGGCTGTTGTCGATCAGACCTGGTTCAAATACCCATTTGTTTTCATGTATTTGATCCAGGGCTGTTGTGTACAACATAATCAACTCACATTATCCACACTAAGTAAAGATGGATAATCACTCAATGGAAAGCTACAACTAGAAGGAAAGTGCAACAGAGTAATCTCTAGTAAAGGTCAAATACATAACATTTAGCCACCTTGCTTGAGAAAAAAATAGGAAAGACAACAGATCAACAGAACAACACATCAACAAGAAAAAGACAACAGATCAACAGAATCTGTACATATTACTTCAACTACCTCAACTAGCCGGTGCCCCCGCACATTGACTCTGCACCGGTACCCCCCTGTATATATAGCCTCCCTACTGTTATTTTATTTAACTTCTGCTCTTTTTTTCTCAACACTTTTTTTGTTGTCGTTTTATTTTTACTTTTTTGTTAAAAATAAATGCACTGTTGGTTAAGGGCTGTAAGTAAGCATTTCACTGTAATGTCTGCACCTGTTGTATTCGGCGCATGTGGCCAATAAAATTTGATTTGATTTGAGAACAACACAACAAGAAAAAGACAAGATTAAAAATGGCATCTCTAAAACAGTTCCCAGATCTTTTGATATGGTTTTGGTTAAGAGCAGCACAAATACCATACTGACTTACCACACCTTTAAAGAAGAATGCTTATTTTTCATTATTGATAAGAAGGTCTCTGAGTGCAAGGCTAAACAGTGACTCGGTGAATAAGGGCCACAACTACACAGTCTCTATGTGAATACAGGCACTACTTTACAGTGTCTCTATGTGAATACAGGCACTACTTTACAGTGTCTCTATGTGAATACAGGCACTACTTTACAGTGTCTCTATGTGAATACAGGCACTACTTTACAGTGTCTCTATGTGAATACAGGCACTACTTTACAGTGTCTCTATGTGAATACAGGCACTACTTTACAGTGTCTCTATGTGAATACAGGCACTACTTTACAGTGTCTCTATGTGAATACAGGCACTACTTTACAGTGTCTCTATGTGAATACAGGCACTACTTTACAGTGTCTCTATGTGAATACAGGCACTACTTTACAGTGTATATGTGAATACAGGCACTACTTTACAGTGTCTCTATGTGAATACAGGCACTACTTTACAGTGTCTCTATGTGAATACAGGCACTACTTTACAGTGTCTCTATGTGAATACAGGCACTACTACTGTATGCAGCATTGCAACAGAACATTTACTATAGCTGAATCACAATAGGACTGTATGTAGAGCTATGTCAGTCACAAGGAATAGAACAGTCCTTGACTAACTCCAGGCTTACAGGAAGCAGACCCGGGGGTCAAGGACAAGCCCTACACTGACGCTGTATTCAAACTCTGTATGTAAGACGTGAAATGTGGGCAATATCTATATGTTCATTGTTGCTAATGTAGCCTATCTAGGGATCTTGTGTGTCAAGGGCGAGGGATCTTAAACGCCACAACTCCCTTTCACTGGCAACTTCACAAAATGGCTTGACTTGGTCTTTACCTATGACTAATGTAGTGATGTTTGATCTGGGATTGATTAGAAATGTCTGATCTATCTGGGATTGATTAGCTTTGCACAGCATCATCTACGTCTGTGTTACTTTCTGACCTTAATGATTTAAGTTACTGGTACTGATTTAGTATCGGTACTCACCACTCATGTCCCAACTTTAACCATTCTCTAACCTAATATATTTATAATCTGTATATTCTGTAAGGTTGAGCCCCACTGAATGTTACCCTGGTAACGTCTCTTTAAAGATGGAGGATACCTTTATTATGTAACTAAACAGTTACCCAACGGGAGCACATGTACAACCACCTGCTTCCCTCGCTACAATGGCCTCCAGGGGGTTGCTGAGGTGTGTGTGTATACTCATTATGGAGTCATGGTAAACACTGGTGTTGTGAGAGAGGCAGAAAGAAATGGTTCCCTGGCTCAAGTCGCCCCATTGCCAACTAAACGCTTCAAGATGGCAGCAACGAGCAGACTGGCCAGGCTTCGCTGCTAGCTATGTTACGCCATGCTCTGCGCCAGCCCTGGACTCCAGATTTTGACCATGGTCCAGCGGTAATTAGAAAAGGCTCTGGTCATTTGGTGTAGCCTACCTCCCCCAAACTCACCCCCTCTATCCAGCTCTCTCTCTCCTCGCTGCTCCATTTTACAAGCCATTGTGCACCCTCATTATATTGCAGTTGTGTGTGTGTGTGTGTGTGTGTGTGTGTCTCTTTCTGGGAAGCATGGAGGATGTCAAGGAAACACGGTGTGGTTATGGGTGGCATGCAAACGGCATCTGTTTTACACTCTGAGAACTGGGTGTCTGCAGCAGTAGAGCCGTCTGTACAAGCCTGGGCTTATTAGCCTGCAGTGCACTGAATTAAAATGATCATACTTGTCAAAAACAATGCTTCACGCATTTCAGACAGTTATCAGATGCCACATACAGAAGGTTTTATTCTGGTTTGGTTTTATTTATGCTTTATAAAGGAAAGTCACATTGAGATTGAAAATCTCTTTTTCAAGTGAGTCCTGCATATGCTTTCCACCAAGGTTATCTTCCCACTGGATATTTACTGTAATAAATCACAGTCCCTACACAAGACTACTATTTTTCTTCCAAGTTCTCCCAATTTCTTTTAAGTCAAAACATTATCTAGGTCAACCAGTCTTTTTTAATCCAAACTTTTTCATCCAATGAACACGCTAGTGGAGCAACCCCCTGGTGTATTCCAACTGCAGACTGTATCGGAGGGCTTTGGTTCTGTGTTTGAGAGGGAGAGCTGGATCTGACAGAGGGTTGCCAAAGCCACAGCAGGGGTGAGTGTGTGTGCGCGCGCACGTGCTTCTGCACAGTGCTATGTGTGTGTGTGTGTGTGTGTGTGTGTGTGTGTTCTGTGTGCACGCGTACGCCTGAGTGTGTATGTATCTGTGTGTGTGTGTGTGTGGATCGCCCCCCTGCAGCATATTGATGCCATTTCAGTCATCCGGCATCCCGTCCCTGCACAGCAGTGCATGCTGGGATAGTGGAGTGCAAGTACAGACAAACTGACTGATCAAAACGGAGAGGGGGTGACGAAGGGTTGGCTCCAAGTCGACACAGGTTTCAGCCATCACTCCAAGTTCCCTCATCTTACGGGTGTCATAAGATGTGACTTACTCTACAGAGCTATGTTGAGCAGCGACTTGCTGCTAGCAATTCATACTTTTTTCTGTTCAATTGCTGGCATTTGGTATTGTGACCTAAATATCAGCTAATTGTCTGAGTAGCTGTCCTCGGATTAGAGAAATATGGATTGGAGGATATTGCCTTATTATTTCCTGGGAGACAGGACTGAGATGAGCAGGGAGCACTTGTATTGTGCAGTGATCTGTGACAAAGGGAAAGCCTATTATACCACAGAGAGAATGGCAGGTAAGAGATGCTCTCTGACAAATTGATCCTAATGATCAGGTCTGATGGAAGGCAAACTGCACCATATGAATGCAGGGGGAATAACGTCTGGAATGTAATGTCAAGGCTCTAGTTGATCAAAAACACATTCGGTTTTAGTAACCGTAGATAATTGTATCTCTGAAGTTATTTTGAGTCAAGCCACGTCAGGGTATATTTATTCTGCAAGAGATGATGATGGTGGTGATGGTGATGATGATGATGATGTAACATTGGTAAAAGACTAGCGTCAGATTCCTTTTTAAGGGAGTTAAGTTACGGTTCCCATTCTCACTCCCCACTGAAATATGGCATCAAACAGCCTAAAAAGATACCAGCATACGTTTTTACTGTGTAAACAATTACTCCATTAAAATACCATACCACTGGTCCAGTATGGAGGGTATTAGTGACCATCTCATTGGTAAGACTATTTAGGGTGTGGTCCAAGAGACTATTCCATTGCTCCAGTATTCAGGGTGTAGGGGTCTGTGTAGGTGTCCTACCTGACTGTGGCCTGGTGATGGCGCTCTCGTACACAGGGATCCCCTCTCCCACGTTGTTGAAGGCCTTCAGGGTTATCACATAGTGGGAGCTGGGGTCTGAGGGAGGGAGAGGGGGAGAGAGAAGGAGAAGGGGGAGGGAGAGAAGGAGAGACAGGGAGAGGGGCAGGGAGAGAGAGGGAGAGGGGCAGGGAGAGAGAGGGAGAGGGGCAGGGAGAGAGAGGGAGAGGGGCAGGGAGAGAGAGGGAGGGGGAGAGGGGCAGGGAGAGAGGGAGGGGGAGAGGGGCAGGGAGAGAGAGGGAGGGGGAGAGGGGCAGGGAGAGAGAGGGAGGGGGAGAGAGAGCGTTATGAAATAATGTAGCTAATCAAGTCCTGACTCCTGAGACTCTCTCCTCATATTTATCATCTTGACAACAGGTGAATATTGAAACCCAGTCTCTCATTGGGATTTTAATGAAAAGCTAAATTATGCAACATTTTCTTGGCCATAATCATAATGGGACCCCCCTATCCAAGTAATAATTACAGTAGGCTATGGGATCCTATGAAGCATAGGTAGCCATGCAATCAAAGACTGTTCACAATCATGCATCAAGAAGATGGTTCCACAACAAAACACAGATGACCAAAACACAACAAACATTAAAATAGTCAAAAACAAACTATGAGGACAACAACAACGAGGCCAACAACAACAACAACGAGGCCAACAACAACAACAACGAGGCCAACAACAACAACAACGAGGCCAACAACAACAACAACGAGGCCAACAACAACAACAACGAGGCCAACAACAACAACAACGAGGCCAACAACAACAACAACGAGGCCAACAACAACAACAACGAGGCCAACAACAACAACAACAACGAGGCCAACAACAAGAGGGTGTGCTCACCTAGGTTCTCAATGCTGTAGTAGCGCTGCTTGTAGTCCACCTTGATGGTCTGGGCGTGGGGGCTACCGATGCCGTAGCCGATGCTGTAGCCACGCACCACAATGTCCTGGTTCTCCGGCGGCGTCCAGCTCACCACGATGCTGTTGACCAGCGGACGCACATGTAGCGAGCTGGGGATGTCCGGCACTCTGGACTCTGGAGGTAGGAAAACACAGGGGATCAAATGTATATCAAATTATAACAAACAAATTAAACACAATAAAACGCAATACAACTTGTTTTTAAAGCATCTCCATATACTTAACAATAGAATCAAGACAATAAAATACATTAAAACCAAGCCATAAATGTAAGGTAGCAGTGAGACCACATTAATAGAAGTCTTAAGAGGGTTTGAAGGTATTTATAATGCTGCTAAACCAACCTTGGTTTGTGCAGTAATGGAAAGACATGCCATAAAACAAAACACTTTGGCCCTGAGCAATTCAGACCAGGTGAAAGTAGTAAAGATGAGGGCTGAGGTAGAGGGATTTGACTGGTCAGTGTGTTAAGGCAAGAGAGGAAAGGAGACAAAGTTTTACCGTCCAGGTCGCTCTCGAAGGTCTCTGCCGTGGTCCACTCTGTGGCGGGCCCTGAGCCGTTCACTGTGATGGCTGACACTCTGAACGTGTACTCCGTCCCCCGCTCCAGACCTGACCACAACACCACACAGAAATCAGTCAAGAAGAGTCAGACAGGAAGCCCAGTTCCATTCCTCCCCCTTCTACCCAAAGTGTGCCCTCGTCTTGTTCACGCCCCCCCCCCTCAATCCAATGCTTTTAAATCTTTGAGTTATGTAGTGTGCTCTTTTGAGGGGCAGAGCAAGAAACGGAATTGGGTGTGTGTGCAGAATCAGCCATAGGTTATGTCCATCAGTTTGTGTAGTTAGAAAACTGTCCCCAAACTTTCCTTTCATCCTTCTTAAAGGGTTTACTAACAGTGCATCCCTCACTCCACCACTCAGTTGAGCTGGGCATGTAGACACACTAAATATTTGAAGCCATAATATTTCAAGAGGAAGTCATATATTTCTCTGCTTGAGTGAGGGGAAAATCTATAACTCTTTCAGGGGTGAGATCAAGGGAGAGCTCGTTGTGGCGCAACAAACATTTTCCTCTTCCCAATCCAACGCGTTTGATAGAGATGAACGTTCTGCCCGTGATCACGACGGGTCTGTGGGGGAATTTACACATGAGCAGTTTGAATGTAGCCCAAGCAAGCCGCTACAGAGCTGAGAAGAAAGAAGAAGTACTCTTCACTCCTGGTGGTGCGTGTGGATCTGGATTCCCGCTTGGCCCACCATCCCAGTCACATTGCTGGGTAGGCTATATCACCGCCGGGGGCGTGTTTTGGAAATTCAAAGTCGTGGGAACCGCCCGCTGTCTTTAAAAAACACGTAGCCGCGCTAATTGGCACTAAAATGTTCTTAAGAGTCGGATTGGACGTAGCTGTGTGTACGCTAAATGCTAATCGTGTAGTCTCTCCCTTCATTACTACGGGCTGTCCCTGAGGCAGACTGCTAAAAACCACCAAGCCACTCCAGGCCTCCAAGGCTCTAGAAAGAAAATCTTAAATGCCTTTGAACCAACAAACACCCCCGTTGCACCCCAAATATAATCGTGTTTGACTTTCAAGTGTGTATTCTCTTTGAAGCTGCGCCACACAGCGTGAGACAGGGCCAGAAAAGTTGCTGAGACGACATGTAATATTCATTGCCATCGCTAAGGTCTCTGGTGATATCTATTCGAACTACAGTAACAGTATAATATCAGTTTGGATGTGAGATGAGATGAGTTGTTGAGAACAGGTGACAGTTTGAAGTAACACTGAGACGAACAAGGAAAAATGTGTACAATTCCAAACGACACGCCAGACAAAGGCTCAAATGAGTGAGACAATATCTGGTCCTATGGGACCACAGTATTCAACTTGGAAACTTCCAATTGGCTCCAAAGGTTCAGCTACCATCAGTAGCCACAGAGCCTTTAGGCCTATCTCAAAACAAGACTTGTTTTAGTACGTGTACGCGTGCTAATCACGTGATTTCCCATGTAAGATATTGCATGTGCATGACTAATTCAACTCCACAATGACTCATGTGATGAGTAGGTGACCCGGTATTACAGGAGAGCTTACCGTCTATGAGTTGGAAGAGCTGGGTGCCTCCCGTGGTTTCTGCCGCCTCGCTCTTCCTCGTTCCTTTCCGGTAACGGATCTTATACCCCGTGATCTCGCCGTTCTGGGCGACTGGTGGTGGGGGCTGCCATCGGACCATGATGCTCTGGGGAGGGGGGGGGGGGTGGTACGACACACAGTGAGTACATAGACTGAGCAGACACTGGGGGTTACAGTTTATACTGCTGAACCACAGGAAAATGGTCATATTCACTGAAAACGGACACTTTGCTTTCAATGTGAACTTTGTCCATTCACAAATTTAATTTCAGCTCACTTCCTGAATTGCAATGGACTCGAGCCCAACCCAAGGACAATACTGAATAATCTCTTGCTACTACCATTGACTTTAGAGGTGGAATGACAACCCCAGGACTTTGCAGGTAAGATCACACCAGGGCGATGAGTGGGTGGTTATGGCAATACACACCACTGGTGTCCAGTAACACCACTCGCTGTGACATTGACGTCACAGGGCTAACCTGACCAAGGCTGGTGTAAGGTCAAAAGGCGACATTACACCGGCCTTACAATGCCTTATACCAGTCTTATACCAGCCACACAAAGCCTTATACCAGTCTTATACCAGCCACACAAAGCCTTATACCAGCCACACAAAGCCTTATACCAGTCTTATACCAGCCACACAAAGCCTTATACCAGTCTTATACCAGCCACACAAAGCCTTATACCAGTCTTATACCAGCCACACAAAGCCTTACACCAGTCTTATACCAGCCACACAAAGCCTTATACCAGCCACACAAAGTCTTATACCAGTCTTATACCAGCCACACAAAGCCTTATACCAGTCTTAAACCAGCCACACAATGCCTTATACCAGTCTTATACCAGCCACACAATGCCTTATACCAGTCTTATACCAGCCACACAAAGTCTTATACCAGTCTTATACCAGCCACACAAAGCCTTACACCAGTCTTAAACCAGCCACACAATGCCTTATACCAGTCTTATACCAGCCACACAATGCCTTATACCAGTCTTATACCAGCCACACAAATCCTTACACCAGTCTTAAACCAGCCACACAAAGTCTTATACCAGTCTTAAACAAAGCAGAGGGATGTTAGGAGGGTGATGCAGTGGTGAAGTATGAAAATGTGTGCACTCACTAACTGTAAGTCACTCTGGATAAGAGAGTCTGCTAAATGTCTAAAATGTAAATGTATATGTGAAGGAGAAGAGAACAGGCTGTCTGTTGGAGAAAGGAGGGAATAAAGACATGAATAATAAATAAAGAGTGGAGGAGAGGAGCCCTGGTGAGAGGAGAGGCTCCCAGCGAGGGAGAGAGAGAGAGAGAGAGAGAGAGAGCGATGGATTCAGGTCCTTAGCTGCAGGCCCTGCAGTGCACTGTGGGATGTTGTGGAGGGAGGCGAGATACTGTAGAGAGTACGCGTATGTGTGTAGGGATGGGTGTGTGTGTGTGTGTAGGGATGGGTGGGGGGAACTCAGCGTGGGAGAGGAGTTAATTAACGCTACCCACTGTCGCTCACACACGCACAAAAACACACACAGGCACGCAAACATTCACACACACACATCCGTGAGTCCGGGGAATAGCACAAATTAAATCTGTGCTAAGTGTGTTCAATTAGTTTATTTCCATTTTCTTATAGTGCGTTCTGATTTCAGCTACATTCTTTTCCCTCACCCGTTCTCTAAAACACATGTTTAATTGACTCAAGGGAAGGTGAGAAGGCGGATGTTGTCAAGGGGATAAAAGGGGGGGGGGGGGGGGTTTGTGGTTCCCATGTTGAGACTACACTTCCCCTTGTATGTTAGTTTTCACCCCTCAGGCCCGGCTGACTGACACGGCCCAGAGGACAGAGCAAATTAAACAATTAAAATGAGAAATCGCATTTTGTGTTTTAATCTAATTAGAAATGTATTTTATAATGATATTCATAATGCATTCATCCATATCAGGCCATTCATTACTGGGTATCAAACAGTGACATACAGCACAAGTCTGAGAAAGGAAGAACAAAGCAAAACCTGATCTGATTGGCCAGTAAATAGAACAAATATAATGTCCCAAATCAGTTCTAGATGCAAGTCAGACTGAATCCATTTCTAAATACACCCCCCATCTCTATACAGGTACTAAATACTCCCCCCATCTCTATACTGGTACTAAATACACCCCCATCTCTATACTGGTACTAAATACACCCCCCATCTCTATACAGGTACTAAATACTCCCCCCATCTCTATACTGGTACTAAATACACCCCCCATCTCTATCCTGGTACTAAATACACCCCCCATCTCTATACAGGTACTAAATACTCCCCCCATCTCTATACTGGTACTAAATACACCCCCCATCTCTATACAGGTACTAAATACTCCCCCCATCTCTATACTGGTACTAAATACACCCCCATCTCTATACTGGTACTAAATACACCCCCCATCTCTATACAGGTACTAAATACTCCCCCCATCTCTATACAGGTACTAAATACTCCCCCCATCTCTATACAGGTACTAAATACACCCCCCATCTCTATACTGGTACTAAATACACCCCCCATCTCTATACTGGTACTAAATACACCCCCCATCTCTATACTGGTACTAAATACACCCCCCATCTCTATACTGGTACTAAATACACCCCCCATCTCTATACTGGTACTAAATACACCCCCATCTCTATACTGGTACTAAATACACCCCCCATCTCTATCCTGGTACTAAATACACCCCCCATCTCTATCCTGGTACTAAATACACCCCCCATCTCTATACGGGTACTAAATACACCCCCCATCTCTATACTGGTACTAAATACACCCCCATCTCTATACTGGTACTAAATACACCCCCCATCTCTATACTGGTACTCCAACCGCTTACAGGGTTCAAGAACAATGCTAGCAGTCTGGGTATGAGCTGAGCCCACTGACAAGAGCTAATGTCATGTAAAACAGGGTTAGGCGTGCACGTGTCTGTGTGTGTCTGTGTGTGCTTGTCTGTCTGTGTGTGTGTCTGTGTGTGTGCGTACGGACGCGAAAGAGAAGTGTCTGACTAGCTCTTACCTTTGAGTCGTGAACTTCCACAGTGAGGTTTTGAGGAGGGGCACTGGGAACTGTAGGGGTAAAAAACAAGGTGTTTTACTCTCTAGAACTCAAGAGAGATCACCTCAACACACCGGGTCTGGAGCCACTGTACCAACAATGACCTTTAACCTCTTCCAAAGGAGACTGCCTGTTGTGATCTACCCATTTCTCCTCTGGGAGTGGAAGAGTTCCTCTCCTTAATCTGTCCCCTGCTTACCATCAGACAGGGTGGTGACGGTGACGTCTCCTGTGGACACTCCTGGGCCGTGCTTGTTGAAGGCCACCACTCTGATGCTGTACTCTGTGAACTTCTTCAGACCCATCATGGAGTAGGACAGAGCTCCAGCGTCTATGTCCTGAGAGGTTGAGAGGAGAGGTGGTACGTACAAAGTTAAGTAGTGCTTCTGTAGATTTATTTTATTACATTTTTTACTTTTCCTTGTTTTGTTCTACTACTACTACCACTACTACCACCATCACCACTACTACCAACATCACCACCACCACCACTTCTACTACCACCATCACCACCACTACTACCACTACTACTACTACTATCACCATCACCACTACTACTACCAACATCACCACCACCACCACTTCTACTACCACCATCACCACCACTACTACCACTACTATCACCATCACCACTACTACCACCACTACTACTACTACCACCACCACCACCACCACCACCACCACTACTATCACCATCACCACCACTACTACCACTACTATCACCATCACCACTACTACCACCACTACTACTACCACCACCACTTCTACTACCACCACTACTATCGCTACTACTACTACCACTACTATCGCTACTACTACTACCCCTACCCCCACTACTATCGCTACTACTACCATCACCACCACTACTACCATCACCACTACTACTACCCCTACCACCACTACTACTACCCCTACCCCCACTACTACTACTACTATCATCACCACCACTACTATCGCTACTACTACTATCACTGCTACTACTACCCCTACCCCCACTACTACTACTATCATCACCACCACTACCATCACCACTACTACTAGCCCTACTACTACCCCTACCCCCACTACTACCGCTACTACTACCATCACCACTACTACTAGCCCTACCCCCACTACTACTATCGCTACTACTATCGCTACTACTACTACTATCGCTGCTACTACTACCCCTATCCCCACTACTACTACTACTACCATACCACCACTACTATCGCTACTACTACTACCACTACTATTGCTACTACTATCACTGCTACTACTATTATCGCTGCTGCTGCTACTACTACCACTGCTACTACTACTACCGCTGCTACTGCTACTACTACCACCACTGCTACTGCTACTACCGCTGCTACTACTACTACTACTACTACTATTACTACTGCTATTATCGCTGCTACTGCCACACACACATACCCACATATAAACACCCCGCACCCGCACAATCCCACCATATCTAAAAATAAGCCAATTTTCACTCAGCCCTTTTGTATACTGACACTAACCAGGCTTCCATCAACCTTTTTATACAGTAAAGTACACGTCGGATAAAACATGTCACAACAGCCTGATGGAAACAGCTCATTTGTTGGTAAACTTTCCAAATGTCGATAAAACAAAATACGCTAGACAAGGTGTGATCTTTTTGTGTCGGTAAAATTAATCCTGCGAGAAATGCCGGTGGAAATGCCTTTAATGCGCAAATATTGATATAATAGCAATTATATGACGTGGAGAGGATCTGTGTCTGCACTACGTACTCTCACTACTGGTGTCCCCCAGGGCTCGGTTCTAGGCCCTCTCCTCTTCTCTCTATACACCA
Organism: Coregonus lavaretus; assembly: GCF_964263955.1. NCBI lineage: Eukaryota > Metazoa > Chordata > Actinopteri > Salmoniformes > Salmonidae > Coregonus > Coregonus lavaretus. Next base: position 30,170,725 of record NC_140024.1, read on the forward strand.
AGTCACTCGGCTCAGTCATTTCCTCACATGGTCTCTCCCATCATCGATATGCAGATGACACTCAACTACTTTTGTGCTTCCTCCTTTCTGACACCCACGTGGCGACACGCATCTCTGCATGCCTGGCAGATATCTCAGCTTGGATGTCGGCCCACCACCTCAAGCTCAACAAGACGGAGCTGCTCTTCCTCCCGGGGAAGGCCTGCCTGCTCCAAGACCTATCGTTCACGGTTGACAACTCCACGGTGTCCCCCTCCCAGAGTGCAAAGAACCTTGGTGTGACCCTGGAAAACACCCTGTTGTTCTTTGCAAACATCAAAACAGTGACTCGCTCCTGCAGGCTCATGCTCTACAACTTTCGTAGAGTATTACCTTTCCTCACAAAGGAAGCGGCGCCGGTCCTAATCCAGGCACTTGTCAACTCCCATCTGGACTACTGCAACTCGCTGTCGGCTGGGCTCCCCGCTTGTGCCATCAAACCCCTGCAATTTATCCATAACGCTGCAGCCCGCCTGGTGTTCAACCTTCCCAAGTTCTCCCATGTCACCCTGCTACTCCGCACACTCCACTGGCTTCCAGTCGAAGCTCGCATCCACTACAAGACCATGGTATTTGCCTACGGAACACCAAGAGGAACTGCCCCTCCCTACCTTCAGGCTATGCTCGAACCCTACACCCCAACCAGAGTACGCAGTTCTGCCACCTCTGGTCTCTTGGCCGTCCCACCCCTACGGGAAGGCAGCTCCCGCTCAGCCCAGTCTAAGCTCTTGGCACCCCAATGGTGGAACCAGCTTCCCCCTGAAGCTAGGACAGCAGTCCCTGCCCATCTTCCCAAAACATCTGAAGCCCTACCTCTTCAAAGAGTATCTTAAATAATCTTACAGCAACCCCCCCCCCCCCCTTCCCCACACACAAAATAATGAAAAAAAACGTTTGTGAACTCACTCGCACTTGACTCTTTCCTCCTTACTAGCTCTGACTCTGCTGATAACTACTTGAAGAAAAATGACTGACTGTGATATGTGCTAGTCCCACCTAGCTATCTTAAGAAGCACTAACTGTATGTCACTCAGGGTAAGAGCGTCTGCTAAATGTCTCAAAAGTGAAAATATCACGTCCATTTGGGGACCGCCCTAATCTTCGTCCCTGGGTAGTAAAACCACAGTGTCTAATTGTTCCACTGAAGTCCGGCGCGCCAGTGTGACAGCTTCCTCCCTGTAGACGAGCTACTTCCTGAATCCTTCCCCATCCCCGCCTCAATAATTAATCCACTCCAACACCCTGTTAGCTACCCTGTTCTCTGGATTCAACCTTTGTTCCCCTCTTTTCAGATAAAGACAGAGTCAGATCAGCCTATTCTCTTCCTGTCAGCCTCTCTCTTTCTCTCTCTCCTCTAGGGAACGAGGGATGGTGGCAGCAACAGCATCATTACTCGTTGTGCTGGCTGACATTTCATCCATTATCATATTAAAGGCTCTTTAACGCCTGGCTGGTGGGGCTGGCAGGGCTGGATGACTCAGTAGGCTGTGCTGCGGTGCGCTGCACTGTGGCCTGCTGGGAGACTGGGGAATAGGGAGGGTGGTGCAGGCAGCTTTCTGATAGAGTGGGAGTAGAGCAGAGGCTTTGGAGCTTCGGGGAACAGAAGTTTCAAGGCAGTCTACTGGGCTGTTACAGAGCTGGGACACTTCAATGGGCTATATGGTGCTGATATATCGCTAATGCTAGGCCGGAAAAAGCAACAGTTAATTTCGCTGTTCTCTTTTGAAGTCTTGTTGTTATACCATCACAAGACTAATCCCTCTCAGAGTATGATGTATCACTAATTCAACATATAGGGGCATCTAACTCCCCCATCTCCCCCACCCATCACACTGGGTCTTACCTGTTCCAGGTCCAGACCCTTCTCCATGTAGTAGACCTTGTAGGTGAGGACGTCTCCGTTGCCAGTGAGGGGCGTGTCCCAGCTGAGGGTGATGGAGGTGGGTGTGGTCGACACGGCCTGCAGGTTGGGGGCGGGTCCAGGAACTTGCACTGGAAACACCAAAAGGAGACAGCGGACACTTATTATGAACTTAGTATGAATCCCAAAATAAAGACAAAGGAAGGCATTTTCCCCCAAATCTCAATATTTGTATTTTTTTCAAATGTAAACCATATCATTGCACAAAACCACACTCTCACTTAATCACTTGGAGTCCATTCGGTCCCAATTTGACACAGACTGCCATTTTGGAATGTCCCCCTGTTTTTTCTGTAACCGAAAAGCCTGACACACATGCTGTGGTCATTCCCCCACTACACAACACCACATTATCCCACCAATCCCTCTAGCATGGCATTCTAGTGGGAGAAAGGAGGGAGCGGGGACAGACACGGTCATGCTTGGTTTACAGAGGAATTTATTTGAAGTATTAAGTTAATTGGAATTGGTTAGCCGAGAGAGCGGCTGGGACTAAACCAAGCGATTGAAGAGGGAGGGGGGTGTTTCCATTGTTGTTTGCTCTGCAGGTTCATTACATTCAATTAACAGCTCTGGTGGCGGCCGGCGCTGAGGTAGCAGGTGCTGAGAGCCACACATCTACTGGGGGATGTTAGGCTCTAGAGGGATAACGATTGGGTCTGGGAAACTTAGCTGTGTGGCAAATGTAACGCGTCATTAACCATACCTAGTCCTCACGAGGGACAACACAGACACACAGACACTAGGAACCTATAGCAGTGTCTTAACAAACAGACCATGTTGATTCTGTATGTACTACAAACTACGCCCTTGTCCATCAAACATGGGAAATACTTGAGACCCCAGTTTCACTGACAAATACCCCAATTTTTCTCTAAGGGAAAGGAACATTTCTCTTCGCTGTGTGTTAGCTGCAGATGTGCCCGGCAGAACATGGAGGCTCTCATTTGTCAGTAGATATAGAAGGTGTCTGGTGTGTGTAAGCCCCTCTCTCTGAAGGAAAGCGATATACAGTGAGGGATGCGGTGTGGTTGGTCCAGGTCTGGTACTTGGAATCAGGTCAACAATTTAAACCCTCATTTATAACCTAGAAGAGGCGCTGTCAGACAGACAGAGAAATATGTCCCTGGCACTGGCTGACCCCTTTGCTATCCCCATGGGTAGTTAGGCTCCCGCTGGCACACATTATGGAAAGCCAGGTGCCAAGGACACAGGTAGAGAGGCAGAGACTGACCCAGAAACTGGGCAATGGCTGAGCCGTGATGGAGGGAGAGAGGAGGAGAGATGAATAGGCTGAGCCGTGATGGAGGGAGAGAGAAGGAGAGATGAATAGGCTGAGCCGTGATGGAGGGAGAGAGAAGGAGAGATGAATAGGCTGAGCCGTGATGGAGGGAGAGAGAAGGAGAGATGAATAGGCTGAGCCGTGATGGAGGGAGAGAGGAGAGATGAATAGGCTGAGCCGTGATGGAGGGAGAGAGGAGAGATGAATAGGCTGAGCCGTGATGGAGGGAGAGAGAAGGAGAGATGAATAGGCTGAGCAGTGATGGAGGGAGAGAGGAGAGATGAATAGGCTGAGCCGTGATGGAGGGAGAGAGGAGGAGAGATGAATAGGCTGAGCCGTGATGGAGGGAGAGAGGAGAGATGAATAGGCTGAGCCGTGATGGAGGGAGAGAGGAGAGATGAATAGGCTGAGCCGTGATGGAGGGAGAGAGGAGAGATGAATAGGCTGAGCCGTGATGGAGGGAGAGAGGAGAGATGAATAGGCTGAGCCGTGATGGAGGGAGAGAGAAGGAGAGAGGAATAGGCTGAGCCGTGATGGAGGGAGAGAGGAGAGATGAATAGGCTGAGCCGTGATGGAGGGAGAGAGGAGAGATGAATAGGCTGAGCCGTGATGGAGGGAGAGAGGAGAGATGAATAGGCTGAGCCGTGATGGAGGGAGAGAGGAGAGATGAATAGGCTGAGCCGTGATGGAGGGAGAGAGGAGAGATGAATAGGCTGAGCCGTGATGGAGGGAGAGAGAGGAGAGATGAATAGGAGGGCGTTCACCTCTCCTCTGCCATGGAGGGGGAAGCCCTTATCATGTCTACTGTAGAGCTGTGAGGGGAAAATGCTCCAGTCACAACATCCTTATGAGGCCTGGTATACACTGTGAATGGATACACTGTGAATGGATACACTGTCAAAGTATACACTGTGAATGTATACACTGTGAATGGATACACCGTCAAAGTATACACCGTCAAAGTATACACTGTGAATGGATACACTGTGAATGGATACACTGTCAAAGTATACACTGTGAATGTATACACTGTCAAAGTATACACTGTGAATGTATACACTGTGAATGGATACACCGTCAAAGTATACACTGTGAATGTATACACTGTGAATGGATACACCGTCAAAGTATACACCGTCAAAGTATACACTGTGAATGGATACACTGTGAATGGATACACTGTCAAAGTATACACTGTGAATGGATACACTGTCAAAGTATACACTGTGAATGGATACACTGTCAAAGTATACACCGTGAATGGACACACTGTCAAAGTATCCACTGTGAATGGATACACCGTCAAAGTGGGACGGAGGAGGTATTACGGATTGGAGAACTTGAGGGGAAGGAGGAAGAATTTTAATTCCACCTGCCCACCATACCCCGTCGCACACACACACACCCTTCTTCCTCAGCTAAGTATGGGAGGCCATGTTTGAACACACACCTACCTCTCTCACACACACACCCTTCGTCCTCAGCTAAGTATGGGAGGCCATGTTTGAACACACACCTACCTCTCTCTCACACACACACACAGGTAAGTAAATGAAAGGAAATGAACAACAACCACAGAGGATGTTTTCCACAGCCCAGAGAGGAGAGGACAGTAGCCCTCTGAGCTACAGTGGGGTGGTCTGGGTTCATGTTTATCCATGTGTGCATGTTTATGTTTGTTTGTTAGAGTATACAGTATGTTTGCCTGTGTATCTGTGTCTGTGTGTGTGTGTGTGTGCTTTACCTTCAGCCTGGGTGGCCACCTTGAGGACGGCAGAGCTCTCTCCCAGGCCGTTCTTGTTGTGTGCCAACACCCGGAACTTGTACTTGGAGTCGGGCATCAGGTTCTGAATGGTCACCTGCATCTCCCCTGGCCGACTGGTGTTCTCAATACGCTCCCTGAGACACAGACACACAACAGCACAGTTAGTGTTCACTATCGACAGCACAGTTAGTGTTCACTATCGACAGCACAGTTAGTGTTCACTATCGACAGCACAGTTAGTGTTCACTATCGACAGCACAGTTAGTGTTCACTATCGACAGCACAGTTAGTGTTCACTATCGACAGCACAGTTAGTGTTCACTATCGACAGCACAGTTAGTGTTCACTATCGACAGCACAGTTAGTGTTCACTATCGACAGCACAGTTAGTGTTCACTATCGACAGCACAGTTAGTGTTCACTATCGACAGCACAGTTAGTGTTCACTATCGACAGCACAGTTAGTGTTCACTATCGACAGCACAGTTAGTGTTCACTATCGACAGCACAGTTAGTGTTCACTATCGACAGCACAGTTAGTGTTCACTATCGACAGCACAGTTAGTGTTCACTATCGACAGCACAGTTAGTGTTCACTATCGACAGCACAGTTAGTGTTCACTATCGACAGCACAGTTAGTGTTCACTATCGACAGCACAGTTAGTGTTCACTATCGACAGCACAGTTAGTGTTCACTATCGACAGCACAGTTAGTGTTCACTATCGACAGAAGTGTGAATGGGCCCTCGGAGTAGTGTTTATGTTATAGGGGCCCTCAGAGTAGTATGTTATAGGGCCCTCAGAGTAGTGTGTATGTTATAGGGGCCCTCAGAGTAGTGTGTATGTTATAGGGGCCCTCAGAGTAGTATGTTATAGGGCCCTCAGAGTAGTGTGTATGTTATAGGGGCCCTCAGAGTAGTGTGTATGTTATAGGGGCCCTCAGAGTAGTGTTTATGTTATAGGGGCCCTCAGAGTAGTGTGTATGTTATAGGGGCCCTCAGAGTAGTGTGTATGTTATAGGGGCCCTCAGAGTAGTGTGTATGTTATAGGGGCCCTCTGAGTAGTGTGTATGTTATAGGGGCCCTCTGAGTAGTGTGTATGTTATAATACACTGAGTAGTGTGTATGTTTTAGGGGCCCTCTGAGTAGTCTGTATGTTATAGGGGCCCTCAGAGTAGTGTGTATGCTATAATACACTGAGTAGTGTGTATGCTATAATACACTGAGTAGTGTGTATGTTTTAGGGGCCCTCTGAGTAGTGTGTATGTTATAGGGGCCCTCAGAGTAGTGTGTATGTTATAATACACTGAGTAGTGTGTATGCTATAATACACTGAGTAGTGTGTATGTTATAGGGGCCCTCTGAGTAGTGTGTATGTTATAGGGGCCCTCTGAGTAGTGTGTATGTTATAGGGGCCCTCAGAGTAGTGTGTATGTTATAGGGGCCCTCAGAGTAGTGTGTATGTTATAGGGGCCCTCAGAGTAGTGTGTATGCTATAATACACTGAGTAGTGTGTATGCTATAATACACTGAGTAGTGTGTAATACTGTACTGTGTAGGGTCCCTACCTGTTGGTTCCCTCCTGGTTGTAGTAGACAGAGTAGATGAGGTCTTCTCCGTGGGGCTCGGCCGGAGGGCGCCAGGTGAGCTTGATGAAACGGGTGGAGACCAGCGAGGCCACGACGTCACGCGGGGCGGAGGGGGTGGGGCCAGTGGGGTTAGCCACGCCTCCGGAGCCTGGCGTTACATGGTCAGTAGTGTCAGGAGTCAGTGAGGGAGGAGGGGTGGGGAGGGCTACATCTTTGGGAGGGCAGGGGGGGAGGGGAGATGAGCGGGGGGGAGGTGGATGGAAGCGTGAAGGCAGGTGAAGAAGACAGAGAGAGAGGAGGAGAGAGAGACGGACAGATGGCGGGCATCCAAAAGGAAGAGAGAGGAAGAGAGAAAGGAAAGCGAAACAAAGGAGAACAAAAAAGAAAACAGAAGAAAAACACAAAATAACAACCACGTAACAAAAAGAGAGCTCTGGGCATGACAAGGAATCACACAAAAACACTAATATCACGCTGGAATAATCACAACCAAACACAACAACAACACAATACAAAAGGAGGGAGACTAAACATGCACAACGTACACAACGTCTCTAATGGAAGGGGAGGGGAGGAACAGCACAAAATAAACACCATTGAATGGTGTATGAACACATATGCAAAATACAGTCTACACTGTGTACATACTCCACATAGCAAAGGGAGACTTTAAAAGCTCCACACCAACTGTCACTAAGGTAGAGGCCATTCACATTCACAAACCCACCATATAATGTTTTAATGCACTTTTCCTGGCGGAATTCACACAGTCTACCCACAGCACTGAGAAAAACGTCATTTGGTGTTTTCGCAGAACAATCTGTGGTTAGACATGGGTATATCTGCTTTGATTTTTCTACCAGCCGACTCACACAACACAGGGAAAGAATGTCAGAGAGACTGTGGCATTTACATTGGTAATCTAGTCCGAGGGCAATGCCAAAATGTAAGGAAACTGAGCATATGGTATATATATACTACTAGAAATATAGCTCTATATGCAAATGTATGCTGGCCACAGTACATCTATCCATCATGACATACTGAGATGCTGCTTACTTGGGGAGACTAGAGTATCTGTTTATATGACAGATTCCAGCAGAGCCATGACCTTGGATCTTGAACAGATTGGTGTGGGATTTGCTGCATATTACACATATACGTGCACTCACACACACACACACACACACACACACACACACAGGGAATTGATTCCCCTGTCTATTGGAGTAAAAGGAAGATAACCAATAAGTGTCATTCTACAGAGTTAAACATATTTTCCTTGGGCACAGAGAAAATTATTCTCACCTCCCATAACAAAAAATACACACCAATTTAAATGTAAACAATCTAATTATCATCAAAATATTCAAATCACAGAAACATTCAACAATTGGGAATACTTGGGCCCTATCTCTCTCCATAAACATAAGCCTATTTTAGAAAGAGGGCCTGAGGAGGATGTACTTCCATCTGATTCATAACTGTAGGAAATGCATTAAGTCCGGTCCATTTCACTACAGCTTCTCTGTAATGACACGAGCCATTAGACGGAATGCAGATGAGGCATCAGTCAGAGAAATTACTGACTAGTACACAGAGTGGGCTGTCTGTCTGTCAGTGTGACGAGGCTGCTGCCGGGAAAGGATTGGGAACTGTTTCCTTGACATATCTGTCAATCGTGTGGCTTTCAGAGGTCATATCCTCATATCATAAACAGTCCTGACTTGTATATGACAGTTTGTGTGTGTGTATATCCATTTGGCCATAGGTGTATGTGTGTGTGTACATCCATTTGGCCATAGGTGTGTGTGTGTGGCTGTATAGGTGTATGTGTACATAGGATGCTCTCTGTCAGAGTCAGCCTCTCCGTTTTTAGGCTTGGGCGGTATACCGTATATACACCGTATACCGGGGTATTTGGAAAAAGCCATGGGATGGTTTTTCAATACTGTTGAAACTATTTATTTGAAGTTTGTTTTAATAAATGTGAATATTTGTAGCTACTTTTTAAGTAAATACCTGCAGTCAACTTGTGCAATACATTAGGACATAAAGATTGCATACTTCATTTCACCTGTCACATAATTTTTCATTATGAAGCTTACACGTGGTGTTTGTTTACAAGCACAAGAGACTGGAGCCTTGTGAGTCACTCACTGTTGTGCAACATGTGCCAGGTGATCTAATTACATTATGGAATTCACAACTAAATGTTTGCCAGCTAGATATCTTATAACTGTTAAGTTAAATGTCTAAAATGTGCTAAATGCTCTGCAGTTGTGCATTTGGTTTGCTAATTTAGTAGCTAGTTATCTGGCTAAGTAGTTAGCGTCTTCCAAAATCAAGCATTCCAGGGTAACTGCAAAGAATCCCCTCTTGGATCAAGAGCGTTGCTGGCTAATATTTGTTTTGTGTGTGCAGCAAGTTGTGAGTAGCATTTTTGAGTTAGTTGTGTAGTTGTGCATATTAGTTTAGGTCAGACTGTATAAAATGTTCACAATGCGCTCGTTAGCATTTAGTTAACATTCTCTATGGGATTTTATATGTACTTTTTAGCATTGCTAACCTTCAGATTACAGAGTATCAGTAGGGTTTTAAAACAGTGCCCCTTGTGTTCAGTGCCGGCATGACAGAATATCCCGGTTTGGCACAAGGTCGGTATGAAGGTATGACAATCTGGATACCGCCCAAGCCTACTGTTTGGCCGGGGCTTGCTCTGGCGGCTTGCCCACCTCCACTCCCCTCGGTCCTCTTGGCTTTAAGGCTCAGCTGGAGGATTACCATTCTGTTGGAGACAGAACCCGGAGCAAATTGCCGGGGAAGGAATAAGGAATAAAGGGAAAGAAAAAGGGGGAAGAAAGATGGCAGTCAACCGGGCGGAGAGACTCCTGAGCTGCCAAGCGAGGCACTGGCATGGGGCCACGTGCTAAGGACCACTATGCCCAAGTTGGCACCGGCCATACAGTGAGTAGATGAAAACCATAATGATAGTCTCAGTGGTACTATAGAGAACAGGACATGTCTCAGTCTCCTTTGTCACAATCAGTCTTCCATCTATTCTCAGACGTGGACGGTTACAGTAAGGCAGAACTAGAGTAGAATCCTAGATTCCTACTGGACCTGTTCTGATGGTCTATTTCTAGTAGATGAACTGTGTCATTAGGGCGTGTGACACTGGTAATGAATGGCTGGCATTAGGAGCTAATGAGGAAAGTTATCCTCTACCTCAACTAGGTATCTGGGTACTGTGTATAAGAAATAGTGAGACAAAGAGATTCAAAGCAAACTGTTAATAATTGAAGAATCTTATTTGTTGTTGTTGTTGTTGTAGTATTTTACCCCTTTTTACTCCCCAAACGGGCTCGGGAGGCGAAGGTCGAGTCATGCGTCCTCCGAAACATGCCAAACCGCGCTTCTTAACCCCCTGCCCGCTTAACCCGGAAGCCAGCCGCACCAATGTGTCGGAGGAAACACTGTTCAACTGACGACCGAGGTCAGCCTGCAGGCTCCCGGCCCACCACAAGGAGTCACTAGAGCGCGATGAGCCAAGTAAAGCCAACCCGGCCAAATCCTCCCCTAACCCAGACGATGCTGGGCCAATTGTGCGCCGCCCTATGGGACTCCTGATCACGGCCGGTTGTGATACAGCCTGGGATCGAACCCAGGTCTGTAGTGACGCCTCTAGCACTGCGCTGCAGTGCCTTAGACTGCTGCGCCACTCGGGAGGCCCATAATGGAAGAATCATAATAATGGACAATGAAACATACTGTACTTTCCAGGGCAACTAAATTATCTCAGTGGAGCTCTTCAGGACAAATAATTCCAGTACCTTTTCATGTTGGATTACAAGGGAAGTAACTGGTGCCTAAGCTTCTAGTAATGTCAATACAAGTTGTACCATACGTCAATTTTGTGGGCATATGAAAACATAACTGGCAAAAATGAGCTGCCACCTTGTCTGCCGGGTAGAAGTGTAGAAGAAAAGTCGGCCATGGGTATTAAAATGTTAAGTCCCGTCTCGGCACACGTACACCCACAGGACCCTTAGCTCATTGGCAGGCTGCTGGGCTTTCAAACATCTCATTTGCTGTTATATACAAAGAGAGCACGGTTATTTAGGATTCAGGTCAACAATGACGTCACCAGGCAGCGTTCAAAGTCGCTACTATGTGACTTGGAGAGCGAGAGGTCTTGCCAAGTGTTGCATAATGGTATAACTAGTCTCAGAAGTGAAGGGAACAGTCTCTGCTTCTGTCTGTGGGTTGGGTCACGTAATGTAGCTGAACAGAGCCACACGGATACACTAATGGCTTATTACAGAATGACAGCTTTTATCTACAGGAAGAAAGGAGGGAGGCGAGAAAGAGGGACGGAAAGAGGGAAGAGAGACGGTTATGCTCCTTAGCGGAAGAGAAGAGGATGAGATACGGCACATGAAAAGGAGAGAGCTGATATAAGATGTTTAGAAAATACTGAGATCTAAACTATTTAAAGGAAATATCTAGATTCCTTTTTTGGCAGAATATCATGGTCAGTTAAGCTGCTAAATGAACACATCCAAGCTTTCATAGAACTTGAACAAGAACATGTGTGATGGCAGAAAGACAGTTCTCGACTGATTCGTGATGATTCCTCCGAGGAGATGTTCTGAAACGGCGTTTGTGGGGGATTCTGATCAAGCGAGAACGATCGTGGTGTGGTCGTATCCAATTGGTTGCTGCTGAGAGCAAAGCGAAGAAATTCAGTCATTTATTTTTTCCAGAGGCCATGTTCTCTCTCTAGTCACCAGCCAATAACATCAGAGGAAAGAGAATTCTGACAGCTCATGACATTTGGAGAGGCTCTTGATGTGTCGACAAAAGATACAAACTCGGGTAAGAGAGATACAAATGTTTTGAAGGAAGACTAAAAACCAAGTAGAGAATGAGAAAGAGATGGAGAGGCAGATCAAACACATCCGTCATCTTTATATTCATCATCATAACATCTCTATCTCCCGGTCCCTTTCTTCCTCTTGTTCGTCAGTTGGCCAAGCGTTGGACCTCTGCAAGGGGAGGATGCTGTTCCCCCGCTCTCCACTTGGGGACCGTCTCTGCCGTTGGCCTTTGAGGACTAGGCGTTTCTGTTTCTGACACCTTGTCATGTGGTGAGAGAAGTCGTGAGGACAGTAGAGGCATCTGATTTCTTATAAGGTCTATAAGGTTTACAGAATGCCCACTACCCCAAGGCACAAAAACACAGATCAGTAACTTGATACACTGAGAAGGTGGCATTAAAGCTGGTTTTTCAGTGAGGCTCGCGCCACAGAGAAAGACCCAAAGTAGTCCACTTTAGAGCAAAAGTTAGAGAAGAGTTCATGGGTTCTGGGTCATTTGGAACTGTCCGCATGAGTTCTCTGCATCTCCATTTTCATTTCTTACACTCCCTGCCCCATTTCAACAGTTTTTGCAGCAAATTGGAAACCGGAGATCTAAAACCTGGCATATTCTTTGTGAGAAAAACAGGCACTTTTAAGAGGGAGTTATAAAAGAACATCAAGGAATAATTTTTTATGGAGTACAGATAAGGAAAGTATTTTCTGGAACAGCTCATTGTAAGGGAACCCAAGGTCAAGTGAAGGTGTTGGGAACTTGAAGGGTTTATTTTGCTGTGGTATGGTGGTTTAACATCAAGTATAAAACCTACTGCTACCAACAGTGCTGCCAGCTCACACGCTCACTCAACTCATTGGAGAAGACAAAAAAAAGAGAGCAAAGTCAAATTAAAAGGCATCAGAGGCGTGCGGAACATGAAACGTTTGGGATCGGTCTGGGATTTAGTTTTTTGGGGGGGGAAGGAGGAAGCTGGGGGCGTTATGGCCTCCTTTCTGCCTGAGGACCCTCTGGCTGGTGAGATAAAGGGATGGAGCTGCAGGAGGACAACACAACTCAAGGGGACGGGGGGGAGTTCTGGTGGAGAGGGTGGTTGGAGGGTGGTCACAGCATGACAGAGCAGGATTAGGGTTTAGGGTTTAGGGATCCCCCCTAGTGTTCCAGGCATCAGGGGATATGATGGGAGTGAGTGTATTGAGACTCATCTGGTGAGGGTCTAACCTCCCTCCTTGTCCCTCAACTCCTACACGCCCCGCTAGGGCTAAAGCAGGCCCTCTGGGGTCATGGAGCAGTCAGTCTTACTCCTTTTGCCCCCCCCCCCCCCCCCCCCCCCTCGTCCGTCCGTCTGTCCATCCCCCCCATCTCCTCCATCCACCTACTAAATCTCCGCCCCTTTAAAGTCCTTCCCTCTATCTGTGGAGCTGGAGCGTCTGTATGCTAGTCTCCCTTCACAAGACTGTACACGTTTATTCACACACAGTAAAGTCCCCTTGGACTTTCATCTGCTTTGAAACACGGCTGACAATTCAATCAGGGTGGATCCATCAATAATAAAATGTCTGAGGTGTACATGCATACATACAACGTCCCCTTCCCCATCAAACAAACAACCTCCCTTGATCCACTTCCACTGGAGTGTCATTTGGTTATGATTGTATATCACGCCCCCACCCCTGCTGTGGCGTGAGCCCTGATATGTAAATGAATGAGCGCATGGACATCTTTTTCGATGTTGATTGCCTCCCCTCCCCCCCCCCCCCGTCGTGAAGTGGCGAAGTCTTTCTTTGGGGAAATTAGCATGATATGCATCCGGTGCTAAACATGCTCAGTGGAGAAGAAACAGGGAGCACTAACAAGGGTTCCTCCTGTTGACTTCAAGAAGCAGGAAATAGGTTTTACCCTACAACATCATCTTAATCCCTAACAGGCCAAAGGCTCTTATTACCTGGGAGGGGTGTGGATTGAATTCAACACTTAACTATGTAGAGTACGGTAAAGTGGTTTGAGATCTCAGTGGTGCTTGTGCCAGGTTTCTCCCCACAGAGGAGGGAAAGGTCAAAATGAATGGATTGTTTGTGTAACTCGGAGAGGAAACCCTCTGGATTCACAGAGTGTAATCAGGGTAGCTGGGCTGGTCTACGGGGGGCGGATATCACGCACAGGAAAATCAAGGTGGGTAGCCTATTATAGCCCCCTGGAATGTTGCATGATGGTTAACGTGCGTAGAGAGGGCGGCACGACAGGGAGGGCGGTTGACGTGAAAAGGAAACGCCAGTATGGCAGCGCCGCCCATTTCTGAGCCAGGAGCCCATGGCCCCACTGGGGGTCAGGTGACCTGTCGGGGTATAGAGGAAGAGCTTTGTTTTGGCGCAACGTGGCGCTTCCAGCCATTTAAGCTGTTTGGGCTGAGTAGAGCCCCGAAAGTAGACTCTGGGGATGGGTGGTATCCAACAACAGCAGCCAGTATCCTGGATGGAGTGTGAGTGATAAAGGGATGGTGTGACTGGAGCGTGAGGCTGAGGTAGGTGACACACCAAGCCCAGGTCAGGGCTAAAAACGTCCTCGATAATAAGGTTGAAAGGATGACCTTGAAAAAAAGCAATGAAAAGATACAGTAAACTAAAAGAAACATAACCCTTCAGTTTCCATTGGAAAAAGAAAGCGGGTTATCATGCGGAATATCAGAAAAACACGCGGATGATAATATTCTGTCCTCGTGTAAGCAAATTAATCTCAGAGATGGAATGAACAATCAGGGAAAATATGCAAAGAAAGAACAATATGTTTTTTTAACCAACCACTGCCGGTCCTAACCATTACAGAGTAAACAAAGCACATGGGAGCAATCTGGCAGCCAAACCCACGCTCAGGGTCCTTGAACAGAGTGTGGTAAAATACAAATATACACACACACACACACACACACAGCGGAGACCACAGTCTTCTGACCAGCTGCCTACCTGCTCCCAGTGGAAACCACACTGGCCCAGTAATCAGAGGTAGGAGGAGGTGGGTGTTCCAGTTAGGTTTGTCTGTTTCTTCTACCATGACTTACTGTAGGTGGGCCTAGCCTTCTGGGTAACACCACTATGACTTACTGTAGGTGGGCCGAGCCTTCTGGGTAACACCACTATGACTTACTGTAGGTGGGCCGAGCCTTCTGGGTAACACCACTATGACTTACTGTAGGTGGGCCAAGCCTTCTGGGTAACACCACTATGACTTACTGTAGGTGGGCCGAGCCTTCTGGGTAACACCACTATGACTTACTGTAGGTGGGCCGAGCCTTCTGGGTAACACCACTATGACTTACTGTAGGTGGGCCGAGCCTTCTGGGTAACACCACTATGACTTACTGTAGGTGGGCCGAGCCTTCTGGGTAACACCACTATGACTTACTGTAGGTGGGCCAAGCCTTCTGAGTAACACCACTATTTAGTGTATTTACTATTGACGGAGCACTAAGAATACCTTGCCCGTTACTACTGTAGGCTGGATGTTTGGACTAACCTCATTTCTACACATTTCTAACCTCATTTTCAAAACATTTCATTTCCAATCTTGAACACATTCCATATAAACTAATATCACACTAGCTGCTACACCATCCATCTTCCAAGGCTAATAAAAAGGCCCTTGTCAGAGTGCGTAGCTGTAAAACCAACAGTCGCTCTGATTCAATTCTCCCCCTCCCTCTCTCTTCTTGAGAGGGGGGCGACGACATGCGGGGCACGTTAAACTGTCATATTTACATGGCCGTAAGCGTCGCACGGGGACCGCTGGTCGCTCTATGAATTTACAGCCGCTGCTACAGACGCCACAGTGACCCACAACACAAATAGTGTCTGGTCGCCCTGACCCTGACCCCTGCCTGAAGGTACAGCCTCCATCCTCAACAGACACTAAGGGTTTACGTTTGTGTTCTGGTTTGGTTGCACAGAGCCCCAGAGTAGTACCTACGTTGTTTTTTTAGCACTGCTTTCTCACATGTTCGTTGTAACTGGGATGGGATACCCTGTTTCATGGGATACTACGGCATACTGTAATAGTATACTGTCGTGGCATTCTGCCGTAGCATTCTGTGCTGTAGTAGTATTCTGTCATAGTATTCTGCCGTAGGATTCTGTCATAGTATACTGCAGTAGTATTCTGTAGTAGTATTCTGTGCTGCAGTAGTATACTGTAGTAGTATTCTGTAGTAGTATTCTGTAGTAGTATTCTGTGCTGCAGTAGTATACTGTAGTAGTATTCTGTAGTAGTATTCTGTGCTGCAGTAGTATTCTGTAGTAGTATTCTGTAGTAGTATTCTGGGGATACTATAGTTCCTCTCCCTTTCCAGTCTAATCAGTATTGACTTACTGATCGCAAAAACGCATCCATCAAAAACAGATCTGCTAGGTTGAATTATCCTCTATAATATCCTATTGATTCTATCCCACTCTACTATGCCCAACTGAAAACTTCCCTACCAGCTTGGCTGGCAAGCCTGGCAGCGGAGATCTCTCCCTCTCTGATCTATCACTACGTCAGCCTCTGCATTCAGACACCACTGAATTAAATTTATCATCCGACTGCTCCCACGCTCGTCAAAAAAAAAGCACTCAGCCAGTCATTAGAAGGAGAAAGTCAATTTCTCAACAGGCATTTGTGCTTGGCTGTGGTGAAAGTGCTCTGTGTCCTGTCAGTTTAGTGTTGACTGGAGTGGTTTTCTGCTCTGGGTGAGGACTGACTGGGACAATGTGCTGAGGGAGGGGGAGAGGGTGAGGAAGAGAGATGGGGGAGAAGGGGAAAAAGAGAGCAGAGAGAGAGAAAGAGCGAGAGGAGGGAAGAGGCTGTGGGGGGGGGGGGGGGGGGGGGGGTTATCCACTCCACCACACTACCCTGGTAAAACACAGACACACTACCCTGGAAACCACAGACACACTAACCTGGTAAAACACAGACACACTACCCTGGTAAAACACAGACACACTACCCTGGAAACCACAGACACACTACCCTGGTAAAACACAGACACACTACCCTGGAAACCACAGACACACTACCCTGGTAAAACACAGACACACTACCCTGGAAACCACAGACACACTACCCTGGTAAAACACAGACACACTACCCTGGTAAAACACAGACACACTACCCTGGTAAAACACAGACACACTACCCTGGTAAAACACAGACACACTACCCTGGAAACCACA